>NC_092127.1:180553345-180886202 GCF_043159975.1 Macaca nemestrina | reverse complement strand
GCACCACTGCACTCCAGCCTGGGCGACAGAGCGAGACTCCATCTCAAAAATAAATAAATAAAATAAAATAAAATAAAATAAAAATAAATAAATAAAATAAAATAAAAAAGAATAAGGTATTAGGATAACCTAGTTCCCTGTCTTTGGTTTTTGTTGCTATAACAGAATACCACAGACTGGGTAATTAATAAAGAACAGACTTTTATTCAGCTCACAATTCTGGAGGGTGGGAAGTCCAAGGACGTGGTGCTGGCGCCTGGTGAGAGTCATCCCATGGCGGAAGATGGAAGTGCAAGAGGGACAGGAGGGCAAGTGTGAGAGAGCTCGCTTTTAGAATAACGCTACTCCCAGGATAACAGACCCATTCTCATGATAACAGCATTCATCCATTGGTGAGGGTCAGCCCCTGTGACCTAATTAACTCTTAAAGATCTCTCAACATGGCTACACTGAGGATTGATTAAATTTCCAACACATGAACACTGGGGAACATATTTAAACCATATCACTTCCTTGGCCCTGCCACCCATGAACTCACCCCATCTTATACCTCCAAACTGTCTTCTCTTGATTTTAACCTTATTATCTCCTGCCACAGTCCCCTGGAGCCACGCAGGCCTTCTGGATGTTTCTTGTTATGCCTAGAAGACCCCACTTTCAGAAACCCGAGATTTTTGCCCTCTTGCCTGAAATGTCCTTCAGATTCACATGACTCATTTTCACACTTGCTTTAGATCCCTGCTAAAATCCCTGTGAATGAGACAGCCCTTCACTGACCACCTACAGTAAGAATCAACACACTCCACTCACAGATTCCTCCTCCTGCTGCCACCTCTTGTCAATGACACTTGCTACCACCTGGAATAGGACAACTATGTTTCAATAGAGCCAATTTCTCATCCATTCAAACAACAGTGCCATAAAGTTAGAATCTTTCATCAATTCATCTCCTGCCATCTCCTCAATGCCTAGAACAGTGCCTAGCACAGTGCAGCCAATCAAACACTGTGTAGGCAAATGAATGAATAAAGGAAAAAACTTCTTGTCATACAAATATAGAAAGTGCTTTTTAAGGGGTTTGTTATGACAACAATAAATTTAAATGTGAAGCATTAGTTTAACAACCCAAAGTTCATCTCTGGTCAGCTTTCTGTCCCAAGGTCTGTTATATTTCTGAAGAAACTACCAACAGAATGTGAAGTTCATGTCTTGCTGTCATATTTGGGTATCTGTGTTCTATTACTAAGAGGGAGAATGGGTAACAGGAGTGTGTTGGATGCAGGAAGATTTGTGGGCACCTGGATACAGGGAAAATCACCTTAGTGTAGCAACTAGATAGTTGTGCTATTAAACATCTGCCTCTCTCTGCACTTCTCAAAGTCATAAATCCCGTCTCATTCACCTGTGCCTCCAGGGCTGGGCAGAAACATGCTTGTTGAGTGAATGAAGCCAGTGCTAATCTCAGGCTTCTCTCTAGCCCCAGTTCAAGTTGCCCTTAACTGGGCCATGGTAAATCTATAGTATCAAGTTCAGATACCCTGTGAGATTCTCCTTCTAGAACCATATTCACAGTCTGTACCTTCTAAGCCATGTCAATACTTTTCAGGTACCCTCATCTCATTGATTAGCAAGCCCAAATTACAATGAGAAGATACTGTGTCCAAATCTGAATCCAAACCCTATGCAAACTTTGGCATTTACTCAAGACTCAATAAATGTTAAATAAATGAATAATTAAACAATTCAGAGAGAAGTTTTCCCAAGAGGAGGATGAGTGCTTAGGAGGTACTCCCCAGTGCACATACACATTATTCTAGTCATTAAGTTAACTGATAGGTATTAGAATTTTTATTTTAAAAGCATAGGAAGGTTAAGTCCAGAAATATAAAATGATTTGCAGATGGAGATACCTTGTCATTGGTGGAAACAGGAAAAGTCTGAGATCTATTTACTCTGTGTCAGAAACTAGTAACTTCAGTTTTAATAAGGATTTATCCACTTCTCTCTTTTGCAACTGCTTGTCCATGTATAGAAGAAGCAGAACAGTTCCCTTGGATAAATATATTAAAGCTAGCCCCACCTATTCACTGACACGAACCTGAGGTATTAATCATGCTAATCCATTAGTATATAAAATATCTAAATAGCTGTCTACCTCTTGTATGTGTATGCATACAAAAGTTCACACACACACACACACATATATTAATATATATATAATCGATATATTATCTGTATTTATATGAATATTATTCATACATATAAATATATTGTTTATACATATATAAAAATATATTTATATATTATTTATATATATAAATATATACATATAAATATATCTTTATATATCCAAATTATATATATATATATAAAATTGGAGACAGAGAGAGACAGAAAGAGAGAGAGAGAGATTGAATATGTCAACAGACAATGGCCAGACCATACATAAATGTAGAACTCTGACCTACAGCATGCATCTACCTGTCCAGGAAACCAACCTCTTATCTGCAATAAACAACCCAAGAAGGCAATCTGCCATAAATCAGACTTGCAGGAAGCCAGATCCCGCTATCTCTAGTAACAATCCAGGAAGCTAAACAATAGCTTCTGTAACAATCAGCCCAAATTGGCCAGGCTTTAATTAATAACTGACAGCTTCCCCAATTTTTGTCCTCAGTTTCTACTTAGAACCGACCAGAGAATGCCAAATACGTACCACTAAGCAATCATATTGCAGGCCTGCTCCTAATTAGCTCCTCTAAAGAGTCCCCAGATCAAAGACCTCTCTCAGGGACACATCTGAAGCCTTCCCTTTTTCCCACTATGAAGTTTTCCTACTCCTCTGCCTGCCTTTGAGTGTCTACCAAAAGCAAGTGACAGTGGCTGACTCCCTTGATACAGCAAGCTCTAAATAAATAGCCATTGCTTGTTCTCATTTGGTTGGTCTTCATTTATGTGTGTGTATATATATATTATGTATATATATTATATGTATATATAATGGGTATATATACATTATGTGTATATATCATATATTTATATATTAGTACATAAAATATCCATTATACACTTACATATAATTTTTATGTGCACATAACCACTGAATTGTTTAATGTTTTCTTTAAATATACATTTCATAAAAAATTTTTCTTTTAACATTAATTATAATACTTTTATCTTAAACAGAAAAATAGTAATTTCCTAATAAGCACTAAAGTAAGTACCTATTAAATCTATTTACTGAATTCCCACCTAAAAACATGTCACGTGCTATTAATAATGCATGTAGCTTAGTTGAGGCAAACGCTGAGTTTACAGTAGAAACCTGTTCCTGAATTCAGTTTTATCCCCTCACCTGCTGTGTGGCATAAGACAAATGATCTAACATTTCTGAGTCTTAGGTTCTTACCTCTGAATACCAATGATAAATCCAAACTTGTAGAATTACAGCGAAGATGAAATTCAATGGTATTTGTGCATGCACCAGACCCAGGCAGGTGCTCGGTCCTCAATAAATACATTTATATTTTAATACATGCAAAATAACAGGAGGCAAGGAATATGAGAAGAAAACTGTAGCATCAGAATCAGGTTCCTTGAATTTGTTCAAATCCAAATGAGTATCTGGAGTTCACCATTGGCCAACTATACAACAGCCAGAAAACGTTCATGTGCATTAAGTAAAATGCTGACAATGAAAAGCTGTTTAAGCCACCTTAGCCGAATCACAATATATTATTTATAAGGAAGACTTTAAAGGGGAGGGAGTACAAGCCTGTGGCCATTTCCAATCAAACAGAATCATTACCAATAACATGTTTTCAATGACTGCATAGGGGGTCTTTGAACGTTGGTTAGAATTAAAGCTGAGAAAGAGAAAAATATTCAGCAGATGACAAAACAGTCCCAAATCTATTTTCACACATTTTCCAGAAAAGACTGGGTCTCTTTCAAAAGCTTTAAATAGACAGTAACAGTAAGAAATCTGGAACGCAAAAATTACATATGTAAGTTATATGTGTATGTGTGTGTATAATTATTTCTTAACAATGTTCACATTAACGTGGGTCAGGTTGCTTTAGAAAAACGGTATAATTAAGGTGGCTTGATGGTAAGTTAGTTCCAAAATAACTGCACAGATTAAGAAATTGATGAAATGCATTTAAAAGATGGGTGATCAGTTTCCTCAGGATGGCTTAGAAGTAGAACTAGTAAGTTCAGTAGAGGCTGCCAGGGGCACGGATACCTGATTCATCAACTCAAAGAGTATGCAAAATCTCAGGACATTAGAAGATGGATCAGAAAGTGTAGCGTTCTCAGGTTTTTCTCCTAGGAGAAGAGCAGGGGAGGTTCTCTTCTGCAGAAAGGAAGAAACAACCTCAGCAATTTCCAAACGAAAAGGCTGGCATCCCAGGGATGATAAAAAACAGAGGTTGTGTGTCTGTCGAGCCCACATGCAGGTCCAGGTGCACTCTGCACCCTGCTCCAGGAACTGGGAAGACTCAGGCATGGGGAATGCAGTTGAAATGCATCTCTGAACCCCTTTTTGAGGTATTTCTTACCTGGCTTTTCCCCTCCTGTCTCCTGAGTGATTCCTCAAGCACAAGAGATGACATTTTGCTTTTGCAGGCAGGTACTTTATAGCTACTTCTGAAATATTTGTTTTGCCCTATGAATAGCCACTGTTTATTTTCTTTTATCTCCCAAAAGCTAATTTTTATCTAGCATCCCACTCTCTCTGTCCTACTATTAAAACCTCTAATTTCCAAAGTTTCATTAAGTCTTCATTTTTCATTTCTTTGTTTTGCTTTTTTAAGATGGAGGCAAGTTCTCTTCAGTTAAATGAATTGACATATAATAATGAAATGTTAGTGTGGGAAGGAGCACGGGTCATTATCTAGCCCACGTGTTATAGATAAACTGAAGGAAGCTCAGGAAGGTTTACAGTCTAACCATTCTCAAGGC
The DNA here is from genome assembly GCF_043159975.1 of Macaca nemestrina. Taxonomy (NCBI): domain Eukaryota; kingdom Metazoa; phylum Chordata; class Mammalia; order Primates; family Cercopithecidae; genus Macaca; species Macaca nemestrina. The sequence goes on along the minus strand of NC_092127.1, from coordinate 180,881,237 downwards.
CCCATAGGAGCAACCATTTAAAAATGGAGCCAAGGTTTTCCGACTCATCTTACTACAACTTGTTGGAGATCTGAACAAAGATTTACCGTGGGGGAACTGAATGCTGGAGGAATTTCTGGAAGTTGCATTTGTTACTTAATTTTGCATATAAAAATGAGGATGCTTAATGAAAAAGTAAGGAGGTAGCACAGGACAGGATGTGGAGAGAAGGGTAAGAAGCACGGTATCAGATAGAAAAAGAAGGGATAAACAATAAAATTTACTTGAAAAGAAAAGCTGTAGAAAAGCTTGGGGTGGGAAGAGTAAATCCTTCATGCAACAAGAAGATCTCTCAAACGAGGAGCTGTCCCCTCAAGAGACTCAAAGATGTCAGCTTGCCCAGAAACTGTGCATTTTAATATGTCAGAGTAAAGTGAAAGAAACAGAAATAGAGAGATGAAATAGCTAGATTAGCTAGCTAGATGGATGAATAGATAATTAAGCAGTACTGTATAGTATCAAGTATCAGGCAAAGAATTAACTGCAAAAATTTTTAAAGTACTTCAAACCTAAGGAGGCAAGAAAGATTTTTTTTTTTGCTTATATAAACATATTAATTACAGAAATAGTGATTGTATTTACAATTTAAGCTCCATTATCACATGGCACAGTAACTCACACAGTAACTCACACAATGCATCTATTCTTTATATTGGTGTAATTTGTAGCTGACTGCAACATGAAAATACTCTGGTACATCAGGCTTGATAGATTACCTAGAGCATCCTCTTTCTGAGGGCAGGATCAAACCACGTATATCTTTGTATCCTTCAAGGAGCACAGCAACGGCCTTCTGTGAGATGATGGCACGATAAATGTTGGTTAAAAGGCTAAATAACAGACAGTAATAATCTCACTAAAAATAAAATAGAGAAGTAAAAGGTTCTAAAATGAGGCCCCACAAGACTTTTTGCCCAGGCAGCTTGCATGCAAATAAAGTGCTAAACCCTGTCAAGAAATTAAAGCCACATTTACAAATCAAATGAGATCCCTTTTTTATTGGAAGAACTTGGGTATAGATCTATGGTCTGCTAATGCATGAAAGACGGTTCATGTCATTACCAGCCAGATCCTGAAAATATGGATGACAAGCTCCTGAATTACACAGAAAAAGGCAAGTCTTTGCCTCGCAGAAAACTTGAGCGCTTCCCTTTTTCTTAATTGTATTGCAAATTATTTCAGACTTCAAAACAAACTTCATCATTTTTCACATTAAAAACAAAAACACAAACCCTCCAGCCCTTTCTCCTCATGCTGTGAATGAAGCTTGTCATTTTAAAAAAGCCTTTATAAGCTCAGCCTTTATTCATCCTATTATTTATCATAAGGCTACACTATTTAAGGGTAACGCACATTTGCTTACAGAGGATCGGCCACGGTAACAGCTGGGCCACGTGAAATTCAGTCGGAAATTCACATTTAAAACTTAGATTTTTCTCTTTGAATGGCAACTGAAAAGAAAAAAAAGTACAAAACACACCAGCTCAGCCAGAGAGCAGAAGAGGGAGGAGGGGAATTAACAAATCTTTGAAAAATAAAGCTGCATAATCTGCTATATTTCAGGCCGCTTTTATCCTCCAAATCCCCCATCTTTGTTTAAGCTACAAACAGACTCTATAAAAATCAGCTCACTGGCCTCCTCCTATTATACACCTCCCTGCACAAATCAAATGAAGCCTTGGCTGAAAAGCTGATAAAGAAAAAAATACACCGACACATGAGCAAGCTGATGTATTGTAAAAGTGGTTATCATTTCTGATCCTTTCCTTTCTCTCCAGGGAATAGATCATCTTTCTAAGGAGCACCAAAACTCTGGCACTGAGCACACCTCACCCCTTGCATTTGTTTTTATTAGGGATTTTCTAAAATAATGAAGGCGTGAAGTGTTCCATCATTAGCACTGTTTCTAACACCTAGGGTATGAGTTGTTGTCATGTAACTGTTTAATATTAGGGCATAACCAAGACCCCCTCCTATTATTTGCTCTCACCATACAGTTTTTCCCTGGGAAACACATTTTTCTCATGCTAAAAACAACACTGGCTCTGCATTATCCAGATACTTCAGGTCTGTTCTGTTCTATTCTGTTTTCATTTCTGTTGTTTGTAATAAATTCTAGATTCTGGCCTGCAATGTCCAAAAGCAATACATCCTTCTTAGCCTTTTTGTCTTAGCTTTTCTTGTGATTTCTGGCATAAGAGGGGGATCTTGAGATTCCCAGAGTCCCTCCCTTTTGTAGCTCTGTTCAGCCAGCTGCCAGCCCAAATATGAGTGTCCCTTTTACACGATCCTACAGCACCAGGAATCTTGCTTCACAGTCATTATCATAGTTACGACTTTATATTGTCTGGTCTTTGATTAATGCCTGTCTCACCTGTACATTGTAAATTCCACAGGGCAGATTTTGCTCTTAATCTCTGAATCTTCCATGTCCAGCTCAGTGAGTTAATTAAGCATGATAAAGACTCAAAAACTATATCGCTTACCAGATTACAGATTTTTAAAAAATAATATTACCTAAAATTTGCAGAGTATATGCTACAAACCAAGCACTTCACATACATTATCCCATTTATTCCTCCCCCAATCTCTACAAGGTGGCAGCTAGTGTCTCCATTCTATTTTACACATGAGAAATGGAGACTTAGAGAGCTAAAGTCATTTGTCCAGTTAGAAAAGCATGGGATGGAATCAGGTCATAAACTCACAAACTTGTGCTGACTTCGGAGCACAAAGGCTAGCCCAATAGTCTCATCTTCTCTCATAGCTGCTTCCCACACTGGGCCAAGACCATCAGAATAAGACCCATTCATTGTCATGATACCTGGTGCCATTCACCAAGCTCCTACACCCTACTTCTGAGACATTCTGCCTAACACATACAACAATCTGTTCCATTAAATATTATTATTATCCCCCTTGACTGTCAAGAATATTGCTACTTAGAGTTCAAGTTACTTCCCCCAGGCATTATGGCAAGGAAAAAACAGAGTTAGGACAAAGCTTTCCCACACTTTCCTCAAGGGACTTACCACTGGAGACAGAAAAAGCAGGAAGAAAACAAATAAACGAACTGCTCTTGACCACCAAAAAGAATCAGACCTAGGGGAAGGACGTCCATAGGAGAAAGAAGGTGTCGACGAAAATGGTGTGCTGGCTGCAGAGGTAGGACTCAGGGAGGTAGCTGTTAGAACTGGAATGGACCGGAAGGAAATGGGCTGGACTGGACTGGACTGGAATGAAATGGATTAGATTGTATTGAAATTAAAACACACGGCCAACTTCCCACTTTGTACAAACTTATTCCGACATATGGCTTCACTTGTGGCTATGAATGGAATTGTGTCCTTCAAAATTCATATGTTGAAGCCCTAACCCCTGATGTGACAGTATTCGGAAACAGGGCCTTTGGGATGTTAGAAGAGGCCACGTGATGTTAGACGAGACCCGCCTGATGGATCAGTACCCTTAAAGGGACCCAGACAGCATGCACGTGTGTGTGTGCTCCCTTGTGTTCTCCCTCTCTCTCTCTCTCTCCCCACACACGCACAAAGGCACAAAAAAGTCAAGTGAGCACGCCAAGATGGAAGTCAGAAAGAGAGCCCTCAACAGGAACTGAATTAATCAGAACTTTGATCTTGACTTTCCAGGCTTCAACACTGTGAGAAAATAAATGTCTATGGTTTAAGCCACCCAGTATATGAAATTTTATTATGGTGGCCCAAGCTGACTGAGACACTTGTACTTTCCTGAAAGGTCACAGAGGCCTCCTCAGCCTGCTTTAGTCTCCACATCCCTTGGTCTGGCCAAGGCTGTCTTCAGCCAGCAACATTTGGTGAGAATTTTTTCGCTTATCTTTATTTATCTTTATTTTTTATCTTTATTTATCTATATTTATCTTTATTTATCTTTTTTTTTTTTTCGCTTTTCAAGCAGTAACTACAAAAAAGCAAACCAATATAAATCCAAAGATATCTGAGGCAAATCCACCACCTTTGAAAAAACCCATCCAGTTCCTCGCCAGTTGTGGGTGAAATTCTAAGAATGTCCCAACAGGAATTCAGAGGCCTTGCCTTGAAAAGTAGATCCTTTCCTTCAAAGCAGCTTTGTGTAAACAATTTAACCTATCAATCTCAAGTTGCTTAGATTCTAATCTGTTTTATTATGGATTTCAACCTGCTGCACAGAGAAAAGAACAGTCCCCCTCCCTAATGAACTGTTGTTTCAAGACACCCGGCTTTATGATTTTCACACCCCACCCTCAGCCTTGCCTTTTCAAAGGGGCTTGGGACTTGGTTGGAGCTTTCTTTTATAAATGCAAATACAATTATTAGTTATGCATTTCAATACACCCTAAAATGGTAAAGGACAATGCTCCAGCACTCACAATAACAATGCATTCCTTTTCATCCCCTGCAGAGCTCCAAATGTTACTTCATTAGTGTGGATTTGATCACAATGCTCTTTGCCACCATAGCTTCACTTTCGGAGCCCAAGGAAGCTGCAAATGCTATATAATGTATGATTATTAACTTACATCAAACAAATCACAGTGGCCCAGTCTACTGTTTTTCTACGAATTCAATTCCTCATTAATAACCTTGATTATTATGCATGGATAGAATAGGACTTTATAGTACAGATAGCCTGAAATTGCCATGGCAAAGTCATTACCATCCACAGCTATAGTTCTATATAGAAGTCAAATTGGAAAACAAGAGAAACTGCCTAATACAGAAAGTTTTATTTTGATGAGAGATAGCTGAGATGATTTCTCATCTGTTTGGACAAACAAACATGTACATCTGAAGGATCGGCTGTTAGGGACCAAGAAGAGGAAAAAAAATTGTGGAGGCATTCTTTTCTGAAAAGAGGTTTGGCAACAAAGCGAAGCCAGTGTAAGTTAAAAATGAACACTCTACACTTAGAAAGCCAAATTATGCAAATCCACCCGCTTCCTATCTAGCTACTGTTTCTCTGCATCGGGCATCCGCTGACTTTTTAAGGTCCGGGGAAAGGCATGTTCACAACCCGCTGGGCCAGCTGCTGAGGTTACACACTCAAATCACAGTTGGGAGAACTAGCCTTGACTGGAACCAGATACACATTTTTACAAACCACCAGAACAAAAAGAATAAAGCTGTAAAGTAGAACAAGCTCCGCACTCAGCGCCTTCTTTCTTAAGCTGAGTGTTCAGACCAAATAGCAACAAAAGATATGGTCCAAAATCAGGTAAGGCTGCTTACTACCTTGATAAAGCCTACTTTCCCACCTCTAATTATAATGCAAGGTAGGAATAAATAAGATCCAACCTAGCCACTCGTGATTATAAGGTGAATTGGAGTCATTTAAAATTTAACCCTGGCGGAGACGCTGTGAGCAGGATAATTGGAATAAATTTTAACAGATACCCAATGATTAAGAATTTGGAAAAAAAAAAAAAGGTGGGGGGCTGTTTAGGGCTATTATCCAGCTGGAATAGTTGTCTTGACCTCTGATTCCTGAGTTGGTCTAGAAGTTCTTGACCGAAAAGTGTGCACAAATACAGTCTAGAAATTGGCCTGTGAATCAGGATCTGCTGCTGACATAGCAGGCAAGGCACTCTGGGTTACAAAACCAAACATCTACAACTTGGGGGTTCCTGTCTCTGCCTCAAAGGGAAGCTACAGGGATATCACAAAACAATAAAGAGAAAGCCTTGTGGAAATAGCAGCCCTGGGTAAGAAGTCTGTGTGTGGCACCAGCTAATTCAGGTTTGCTCCTTTTCCCGCAATCCCCTGATAGGCTGAGCACAGCCTTGCGATATGGCAGGCATGTGGGAGTACCACTTTCTGATGTGATGCCTTTCTCCGTCTCCACGACTGTACACAAACCACCCTAGTCATCAAGGCAATAATTAACTTCATTTTGATGTTGCCTAATTACCATGTTTACTTTTCACACTATCATCACATATTGGCTTATTTTTAAAAATATTGTTATTAGTGGTAACAGATATAATAAATAAAATCTGAATACTTGGGAGAGACAGAGCTGTGGAAGACAATGCCTGTTTTTAGAGAGGCAGTCTGGCTTAGGGAAAAGAGAACCGAGTTTGGATTCAACAACAAAATCCGAGTTCAAATTTTGACTTGGCCATCATTTTCTCATCTGATAAATAAGAATAATGATACTCACCTTTTAGAGTTGTCGGCTGGATTAAATAAGGTGCTTTGTGTAATATTCTTAACCTAGTTTGCAGCTTAAATGGTAACTGTAGTGACAGTGATGATGGCTAATAAAAAAATGGCTAGTAAAGTCAGTTTTTGGAGCCAGGTGTTTGAAAACCCACTCACTGGGGTAATGCATCCAACAACTATGTATTTAATCCTGTTGATTAAGTAAATGAGCAAATGAGAGAATGAATAAATGAATGAATGAATGGAAATGATTTAAGAAACATGCCAACTTTACTAATCACTAGGAATTTCAGAAGTGGAATCTCTGTTTCCTGGAACAGTGCCTGGTACTCAGAATTTGTTGTCATGAATGAAACGAGACTTCATTAAAACAAAAAAAGGTTCTCCACAAACATAGTTGCACTGCTGATCCCTATTTCCTGGCTTTCACCTTCCCCGCAAACCCACACAGAGATGTCCCTCTGCAGACACTCCCCTTCCACCCCGAGTCCTTCGCACCCTCTGAAGCACCCTCTTCCCTTCCTCTGCCCCAGCCCCCTGCTGATGCCCATATCTGGCAGGCCCTGTCTTGCTCACCATTTTTCACCAAAGATAAGGAAGTGCTGCTGCTGCTGCTTCCCATCTTCTTCTTTTTTTCTTTTCTTTCTATTTTTGTTTTTGTTTTTGTTTTTTGAGACGGAGTTTTGCTCTTGTTGCCCAGGCTGGACTACAGTGGCATGATCTCGGCTCACTGCAACCTCTGCCTCCTGGGTTCAAGCGATTCTCCTGCCTCAGCCTCCAGAGTAGCTGGGACTACAGGCGCCCACCACCACGCCTGGCTAATTTTTGTATCTTTAGTAAAGACGGGGTTTCACTCAGTTGGCCAGGCTGGTCTCGAACTCCTGACCTCAGGTGATCCACCCGCCTCTGCCTCCCAAAGTGCTGGGATTACAGGCATGAGCAACTGGGCCTGGCCAGCTGCTTCCCATCTTCTAAAGGCTCGGGTTGTAAAATGCCATCACATGGGTGCAAAAGAAAGAAAACAGTCATCATTCCTCCATGGCAGGGTTTAATGCTGAGGGTAACGATGAATGATGTATGTAGTGGGGACATCAAATTACTAGTGCCTGTCCACACTGGGGCCTCCTGCCACTCGCATTTCACGTCAGTCTCCCCAGCGGTCCCCTGATGTGGTGGGAGACAGGAGGGGAGACGGAAGCGTCCTGGAGAATCTGTAAGAAGAGAGGCTCAAACCACCTTTCCAAATGAAGAGCTGCTTTCTTCCTGAGGCCGGCTGGATTCTCCTCCCTTCTGCTTGTCTGTTTTCAAATCAATGATTATATAAATAAATGAGTAAGAAAGAATTAATCTTTCTTAAAGAAAAAAATCCACATTTTAATGTGTAGATCGTACCCACTGTGTGAGATGGGGCTTAACTTCTGCCCTCCTCCCATGCAGGTGGCTAGATTTAGTGACTGACTTCCAATGAATAGAGTGAATGAATATTCATTTCAATAAATGGAGAAGGGACAGAAAAAAAAAACAGCAATTCTACAGGAGAGAAACCTGGCACACACTACCTTAACTGAGAGATGAAAGTTAACATCACCAGCGATGGCCTGTGGATATCATGTGCCCCCTGATACAATGTGACAAAAGGGTATTTCACCTCCGGAATATTGTTTCAAAACCTACAACCTCAGTGTAATCACAAGTCTAATCACAAGAAAAACTATAGAAACTATACATTCAGATTAGTAAGCACTACAGGATATTTGCCTGAACAGTACTTTTCAAGATGGACAAGATAGTGAAAAATAAAGAAAGACTGAGAAACTGTCATAGACTGGAAGTCGCTGTTGGAGATGTGACAGTGAACGCAATGTGGTACCCTGGATGGAAAAACTGGTGAAATCCAAGGAAAGTGTGGAGTTTAATTAATTAAAAAGAGACAGAGACAGAAGACCAATTATCCAGGGAGCTGGACTTAGAGATGCCACAGTCTCTGGGCAGCAGCCAGTGTATACCCGACAGCACCGGCCATCACTGGCCAGCCCAGCCTCGTGGTTTTCCTCCTCCACTCCTTTCCACCTCCAGCTCTCATGCTCCTGAAGCTCAGCTCTGGGCAAGAAGGGTCCTCTCTCTCCACATTCTCCATCTGCCTCCTTTGGATCACAGGCACATGTACCCTAGACTTCAGCTCACCTGCTTCATTCACCCGCATGCCTTTACTTCTAAACCCTCCATCGCCCCCAGAGAATTACCAAAACAAAGTCAATGAAACGTTTCCCCAAATAGGAAAATTAGACTCAACACACAACACTCCTGAGTTTCTGTCCCCAAAAAGCAACAATCCAATCTTTATATTGCCTATTTGCCTGTATTTTTTAAAACGTTGTTTCCGCCCCCAACTTTGACTCTTTTGTCTAATACCTAATCTAATGTAACATTTTGGGAGCACTTTGAATTACATAAATGTGGCACTGAACAGGAGGGGATGTTAATGGCTTTAGTAGAAAACAATGGAGAAACATACTAAATTTAGTACAGGAAATCCAGTGTTCAAACCTCCCCTTGCTACACAAGTGGTTGTGTGGGCAAGTTGCAGAATTTCCTTGAACCCATGATATCCAACTGTGCATGTTTGGAAATATCATCTATATCATACCTTCAAATTCTTGAGTGTTGACAGTCTATTTTTCAATTTATTTAAAAAGAAATCTAGAATTTTACTTCCTTTGTTTGTAGGAGGTAACATAAAATGTAACAGAAATTCATATCAACAGAGACCTCTTCATAAAAACATTTAATATCAAACATTTAAATTAATAATGTTTTTAAAACCCTAACCAGGAACACAAAAATTGTTAAGTGTTTTCCCTGAGGTATTAGTTCTGATTAAATCTCCTAAAATCAGAATAACAAAAAAACTATTAATAAATTTATGTTTGGAATTAGTTTTAAATATAAATGTTAAAAAGATATGGATTTTTTTGTATAAGTAAGTAAAGAGCGAGCAAGACTAGAAAGTTAAAATGTATTTTTTTTTGTAACAATAACTACTGCTGCTGAGTAAAGTGGACTTGCTTATGTATTGCTGGTAGGAGTTTAAATTGATACAAATTTTAAGAATCAAAATTTGACCATGTCTATTAAAAGTCTTTAAATGTAAAACAATATTTTATTTATTTTTCTTCACTTATTTGATTTTGTTTATTTTTGAGACAGTATCTGGTTCTATTGCCTGGGCTGAAGTGCCATGGTGTGATCATAGCTCACTGCAGCCTCAAACTCCTGGGCTCAAGCAATCCTCCCACCTCAGTCTCCTGAGTAGCTGAGGGTATAGGCGTGAGCCCCCACTCCTGTCTTCAAACAATAATTTAAATTTTTATTTTAATTTAGCATTTTTTCTTTTGTGAATTTATTCTAAGAAAGAAAATTCGATGTGTTCACAAAAAATTAATGACAGGATGTTCATTAAGGCACAATTAACTATAGTATAAAAAACTAAGGCAAATAATATTCAATGACAGGAGATAAGTTAATTAGATGAAGCTAATTCATAAAACAGAATATTTCACAGGCATTAAAAGGGACATAATAAAAGAAAATTTTATGACAAAAAGGTGGTTGTTGTATATTGAGCAAAGATAAGGACAGGTTGCAGAGTGCATACAGAATGTTTCTGATTCTGTAAAGAAAACACATAAACTTGGAAAACAAAGAAAAATCGGAAGGGTATAAACAAAAATGTTGAATGATTTGTCTCTGAACTATGCAATTATGGATAATTTTTACTATCCTCCTTTCTTTTGCTTTTTTGTGTTTTAAGAATTATCTTCAATGAACATACGTCCCTTGCATTTCTTCTCCAATGATTTCTATTCTCAATGGACGGACTTTAGAATAAGAACTTACCTGATTCCAAATGACTGAAACTAGTTGTCTACAGATATTATTGAGTTAATATAATACCTGTCTATAGGTTCTATTGAATTTACTAGTCATTTACCTGAGTTTGCTCTAATCCCAAATCACATTCCGTTTAGTTTAGTAATTAAGGTGACAGGTATAGAAGTATCTGTGTAAAAGCACATGATTTAAGGGATCTATTTAGAACATCCAACCAACGGTACCAACACCTGATGTGGTCAGTAGTTTTGGAGGAACCTAAAAATGGGACATGTCCAGTAGGATTTCAGTAAAACAAAGTTTAGAAATATCACAAGCCCTGTTATTTGATACACCACTGCTCCTCATCCACCTCCCCAACACCAAAAGGGATGGCACAACTTTGTCATCCTGAGACTCAAATAATGAAGAGTATTTTCTTTTATAGGAAGAAGAAAAAGGAAGCAGAGAAAGAGGAAGAGGAGCGGGAGGAAGATGAGGAGAAAATCAATTAATGATAAAACATACAAGGAGCTTTGAACTCTAGAAATTATTTTTCTATAGCCTTCATATGAAGCCAACCACTGCCCAAGACTGAAAGCTACCGCTTAGCCTTTACAACTTTTGAAAGTTAACCCTTTGGTACATAAAATTAATTTTTACTTTGCCATACAAAATCCAAATTTATGTATGTCAAATGTGAGGAGACACTTTTTCTTTCACATTTTCTATGAAGACTTTTAAGGCTACCAGAGGCATCCACAAAAATCTGGTTTATATGTATTAAGTACAAGGAGACAGAGAACATTTGGCAAATTAATGAACAAATGTTAGCATTGTTAAGTGTAGAATGAATGAATATGCGAATGGATGAAATAACATTTGCAGTCCCATATTGAATAAATTCTTATCAGAGATAGTTTACTCATACTTTTTGCAAATCTTCTGAGTTCAGGCTGGCTGATATTTCTAGTAATTTGGGGTCCTTTGATGAGGGGGGCAGTTTAAAACTCTGGGCCCAATTCTTCTAGCTTGGGAAAATCCCTATCGTTCTGGAATAGGTCTCAAAATCTTTGTGATAGAAGAAAACAATTAGGAATGAAAGAGAGACAGAAACTGACAGAGAGAGACAGAAACTGAGAGAGAGAGACTGAAAGAGAAGGCTTTCCAGTTCTTCCAGATGAAACTTTCAAGTGGGCTTCTCTTTAATTAAACCAATCTAAGGCACTCCCCAGATCATCTTCCTTTAAAATCTTGAATTTTGACCACCCTATCAGTTTCTGAAACTCCTTTTGATGATATTAAGTATTTAAAAATTTTTGGAGACAATTTTTGGAGGCATGAACAGCAAGTAAAAAGTAAAAAATGAAAGAAGGTTAAGTCATTATGATTTCAAAATATATTAAAGTAGGCCAGGCATGGTGGCTCATGACTGTAATCCCATCACTTTGGGAGGTTGAGGCAGGCAGATTACTTGAGCTCAGGAGTTCAAAACCAGCCTGGCCAAATGGTGAAATCTCATCTCTACTAAAAATACAAAAATTAGCCAGGTGTGCTGGTGCATATCCATAGTCCCAGCCACTCAGGAGGCTGAGGCACAAGAATCACTTGAACTTGGGAGGCAGAGGTTGCAATGAGCCAAAATCGCACCACTGTACTCCAGCCTGGGTGACAGAGCAAAAAAGAAAAAGAAAGAAAGAAAAAAAAAATATATATATATATATATACACACACACACACACTTCTTAATGAAATAGATTGCATTTTTTACCTGAATTTAGATGTCCATATTTTTAAAAATTATCATTACAATATAAAAATATCAGTTCATTTGTTGGGTTATATGATGGTTTTTTTTTTAAACATAAAATAAAGGTACCAAGTATATTAAAGCAACTATTTTTAATGAAATACATTGCCTTTTACACTTGAATTCAGGTGTTCATACTTTTAAAAATTATAATCACAACATACAAGTATCTGTTCATTTGTTGAGTTACATGAGGGAGGTTTTTTGAACATAAAATAAAGGAATCATACAATCACATGGTACAATTAATATGATTAATGGAAGAAAAATAAAAATTAAACTTGGAATTGGAGATGGGAAACAGTCACCAGATATTTGACTGTGAGAGCTCCATAAATATTCCTTGGTTTTGTCTTTTTAGCACTAAACTGTGACATCTTCCATTTGAAAGAAATCAGCTTTGTTTTCAGTGCTTTCTGAGAGACAGTTTCCATCATTTTTTCTTCTGGCAGACACTCGGCTATTTAAACTCTCCTTTTGTCTTTTTGCATTCAGTTATATTCCTGGCTCATACTGCCCTAAACATGCCACATACGAGCCTTGGAGGTTTATAGGTGTCTATCACGATGCATCCTCTGTAACAGTTGCTTAGCTACGTCGTACATCTTTTGTTCTTTGCCCATGGATCAATCCCACCAGGCCTCCAATTGTGCGAGCTGTTCTTTTGATTGTCCCTCCATATCCTTTGCCCTTCCCGCTGCTAAAAGCAGCATGGCAGGTACTACCTCATGAACTTTCTGCATCGGTTTGATTTTTGTCTCATGCTAATGTGATACTTGTCTAATAGAACTCATGGACTTCTGGGACATAACCACTTATGCTTCTCTCTTCCACTGGAGAACTGTGTTCAGGATGAGATCTAATTCATGTATATGAATATACATTTTTCTTCTATACTAAGTGATAATTATTCTGTCTGTCTTGACGCCTTACTCTCTTGCACAGGCATATTTTCATTCATAGTTGGACAGGATTTTCAGCCCTAATAATGAGTTGGAATATCTCTTTAATGCAATGCGTGTATTTTACTTATAATAGAAAAAAATCTTATCCTTGTTATAAATACAACTTTCAGTAAGGAGACCAAAATGCAAAACACAACTCAGAAGTGTATGGCTAGGAAAGACTCTCCCAATCAGTAATGCAACTTGTGGACATAAATCTGACCTGTGGAAAAAAATGCATTCACTTTCTCCAGTAATCGAATCAAAGACATAATTTGATAATTGAGAATGGTTATAATCGAGTTTTTCAAATTCTGCTTTGCTTCTGATTCATATATACAGAATTCTGGGATGCTTGTCAGCTCCAGAGATGGTGAGTTCTGCCTGTCATTCTGGGGCAGATCGTCGCATTTTGGAAAACTGTTGTTTTGAAAGATCTTCCTTTTAAAGCACTACAGTTTGTCAACATGTGACTTCTATCATTTCCAACGAGTTGTGGTATATTCATTCAACAAATACCATTCAGTAGCAAATATAGTGCCAGGTGAAATCCTAGATTTTGGAGATTAAGGGGTGAAAAGGCTGCAATTACTGTCCGAGGACATCTCCAGAGAGATCCCAACTCAGCACATATAAACAGATGACCGTGCACTATGAAAGCTGTAACATAACAGATATGTGTGCTACATGTCACTGGTACAGAGAGAAGGGACAATTAATCCTCCAGAGGGGACTAGGGAATGAGGTGGGCTGTGATATCTAAGAACCTGTACATCAGGAAGAAAATAAAAGACAGGAGTCCAGTCAGATCCAGTCTATCCCAAATCTACAGTCCTTCACTCTATCAGCCCAACAGATACATGCAAACACTCCAAGATGTATTTCTTTACTTAGATTTTTTTTCAACCTTTATTATAACTTCTCAGAGAGGTTTAGCTTGACTCCCCTCCACACACCCCATGGCAGCTTTCACTGCTGCCCCCATAGAGATTGGTTAAAGCATCACATATATTCTGCTCATAGCAGTTATCAAAACTAAAATTCATTAATAATTAGTATAAGCTTTACTTTATAAGCTCCTTATTCTGCAAGAATCTAAAGTCTAAATTATCTATGATCTAGAGTCTATATTATAAACCTCATGAGGGCAGGGGCCGTTGCTATCTTGTTTGATGGATCCCCTGAGGAAAAGTAGATTGAGCAACACAGCAGGAATATGGTACGTATTAGCTGAATGAACACATGAATGAATCCATGCACCATTTCTTTTTTCTTTTCTTTCTTTTTTTTTTTTTTTTTTTTTGAGACAGAGTCTCACTCTGTTGCTAGGCTGGAGTGCAATGGCAGGATCTCAGCTCACTGCAATCTCCGCCTTTCGGGTTCAAGCGATTCTCCTGCTTCAGCCTCCCGAGTAGCTGGAACTACAGCCGTGTGCCACCACACCCAGTTAATTTTTGTGTTTTTAGAAGAGACGGGGTTTCACCATGTTGGCCAGGATGGTCTTGAACTCCTGACCTTGTGATCCGCCCACCTCGGCCTCCCAAAGTGCTGGGATTACAGGCCATGCCCAGCCAATGCCATTTCTTATACAACATGGTTTTGAGTTATTTTACCTACAACCAACTCCAGCTGGTTTAATGTGTAGCTTACAGAATTGAACCCACTGTTTTCAGACTTGTCTACCTTTTCTACAAGGGAGAAAGGCATTTTACAAGCCACAGAAGCCCCTAAGTTTGGAATTCTCCACCAGAAATGGTGGAGAAGAAAGACTTTTTCAAGGTCCTGAAGGGTGACTACAGTGATAGGATTCAAAGCCCCACACACAACAGACATGTGGCCAAATTGTTCCCTTCTTCATTAGCCAGTATATGAAAAAAGCAGAGGACGCTCATGGAATCAGGTATACCCAAGAGTGTCCCCATCACCTTTTCTAAAGATTTCAACAGGTTCACAACACAAGTCTCTTAAAAACCACAGAGCAGCAAGTTCTAGCCAACCAAAAGCATTTACTATTTTCCCAAAATACCTTCTTTGCCTCCCTTGGGATGTGCTTCTTCCACTCCATTTCTACCTCACTGACCCTCACCTCTATCTCTGCCTACTTGAATTATACTCATTGTCTCTGTCATGCCTCCCAACCCCTATAGTGGGAAATGACCGCTGTTCCCTGGCTTCACAGGGCACTTTTCCCTTGTTTGAAAATGCTTGTGAGGGCCAGGTGTGGTGGCTCACACCTGTAATCCCAGCACTTTGCGGGTACAAGATGGGTGGATCACTTAAGGTCAGGAGTTTGAGACTAGCCTGACCAACGTGGTGAAACTCCATCTCTACTAAAATACAAAAATTAGCCAGGCATAGTGATGCACGCCTGTAATTCCAGCTACTCAAGAGGCTGAGGCATGAGAATTGCTTGAACTCAGGAGACGGAGGTTGCAGTGAGCCAAGATTGCGCCACTGCACTCCAGGCTGGGTGATAGAGTAAGACATTGTCTCAAAAAAAAAAAAAAAGAAAAAAAAACAATGCTTATCAGGATGTCTCATATTATAATATAATTATGTACATGCTTCATGCCCTGGTGGTAGAAAGAATTCTGAGTGGCCTCCAAGATTCCCACCCCTGGTATATGCACCCTGTATAATCCCACTCCTTGATCATGAGTGTTTCTTGTGCCTTTGAGGGGATATTATCCCATGATTCATTTTACAGATGCAATTAAAGTCCCTAATCAGATGACTTCAGGTTCATGAAAAGAGATTTTCTTGGGCAGGTCTGATATAATGAGGCAAGCGCTTAATGTTGGAGAGTTGAAGGGAGAGGGATTCTCCTGTCTTAAAAAGGCAAGCTGCTTGTTGTAGAGAGGACTCCCATGCCAGGGAGCAGTAGAAGACCTCCAGGGATGCAAGCAGCCCCCAGTTAATAGCCAGAAAAAAAAAATAGAAACCTCCATCCTACCACTGCAAAAAAACAAATTCTGCCAACAAGCCTCAACCCCAAATGACACCTCAGTTTCAGCCTTGTGAAAGCCTAGCCAGAGCACCTAGCAACCTAGCCTGGACTCCTGACCCAGGGAAACTGTGAGATAATATATGTGTGTTATTTCGATTCACCAAGTTTTTGGTAATTTGATATTCTGCAATCGAAAACTAAAATACCTATCCAATAGATTGTCTCCAATTTTTTGCACATCACTAAAATCAAGGCAGTTAATGACACTTCCCCCCGTACTTGGCTCTAAAATATTTTGAAGATTCAAAGAACAAAATATGATATGTGGTCCCTGTAAACTATGTTTCTTCTAGACTGTTTAAAATGAAAATGAGAGTATGGAACTTTTAGCAAGTTACTAATAAATAGACTCATGTGGTTTGTTTGTTTGTTTGTTTTAGACACAGTCTCACTCTGTCACCCAGGCTGGAGTGCAGTGTCTAGATCTCAGCTCACTGCAACCTCTGACTCCTGGGTTCAAGTGATTCTCGTGCCTCAGCCTCCCGAGTAGTTGGGATTACAGGCGCCCACCATCATGCCCAGCTAATTTCTGTATTTTTAGTGGAAACAGGGTTTCACCATGTTGGCCAGGCTGGTCTTGAACTCCTGACCTCAAGTGATCCACTCGTCTCCGCCTCCTAAAGTGCTGGGATTACAGGTGTGAGCCACCACACCTGGCCAAGTCACATGGTTTTTGTTTGTTTGTTTGTTTTTTGGTTATTGGTTTTTTTTGTTTTTGTTTTTGAGACACAGTCTCACTCTGTCGCCCAGGTTGGAGTGCAGTGGCTTGATCTCGGCTCACTGCAAGCTCCGCCTTCCTGGTCCACGCCATTCTCCTGCCTCAGCCTCCCAAGTAGCTGGGACTACAGGCGCCTGCCACCACACTTGGCTAATTTTTTTTTGTATTTTTAGTAGAGACGGGGTTTCACCGTGTTAGCCAAGATGGTCTGAATCTCCTGACCTCGTGATCCACCCGCCTCAGCCTCCCAAAGTGCTGGGATTACAGGTGTGAGCTACCACACCCGGCCAAGTCACGTGTTTTATAAAGAATGAGGAAACATTAATCTGAATCCTGACTTTATGAGCAGCTAGCTGGGTTGCCTTGAGCAAGTCAAAGCAAAGTCAATTTCTTGGTATGTTAACTGTACATATAAATACTGATTATAATAGCTATTACTTATTGATAAACTCCTGTGTATCAGTGATTATATGTATATTACTCACAAATACTATAATAACAGTGTCAGACAGACATTTATTTTCATTATACAGATCAAAATGGTGAGGCTCAGAGAAATTAGCTGTAACACCTGAGGTCATATGGCAATTGCAGGACAGGGTCGTGATTTGAAGCCAAGTTTGTCTGACTCACAGGCCTGGGCTATTTGCCTTTAAAGTGAGGGGTTATGTAAGGCATTCTCTAATTGGGTTATCTTGGAAATGCAGACCGAGTATGTGATTTCCACAGAACAAGGCAGGGAGAAGGCCCTCCTCCTCTACACCTCAGAGGTAAGTCACATCTCAGTTCCTGTTGGTCCAAATGAACGCAGGCTAAGGCAATGGCAGGGACCCAGAGCCCAGGCGGGGAGACTGCAGGGATTTAAGAACTCGTTTACTTAGAACAGTGAAAAGGAAGTCAAGCGTGAACTTTCTGAGCTCCAAAGATATTCTCAGGGCCCATTTGCGAATAAGCATAAATCTTCAAATTTATCCAAAGTTTAGCAAATTCACAATGACAAATGTAACAGTTCCTCTAAATTGAAGTTCATCTCTTGGCAGTTTTGGAGGCTTGGAGAAAATGCCAGCAACAAGGACTTGGAAGGAAATAAATCTTTAGATTCCCTGAAAACACAGAGAGTTATTGTGGAAGACATATGGAGGACCCCATACTGCGTTAAGAAAGAAAATTTATAAATGTCAGCTTTGTAGCAGCAATGTCGAAGGGATTTCAGCAATCCACACTGAACTACAATAAGAAAAACAGGCTGCAGGTACACATTTGCCATGAAGAACTAATTATGCTTAATCTGTGCTCTTTCTGGGAGGAGCGAATGAGGAGAGAAGGAGGTAAGTTTCCAGGATCCAGAGTAAGAGATTAGAATTTTTTTTTAATCCAAACAGGTCATATTTAAAGATTCTCTACTGTTAACAACAACAAAAAAAAGTTCTGAATAGTGGGATGGTAAAGGGTCCACAGTATGGGCCCATATGGCAGAAGAGTTGAATTCTGCATCTTTGAAGGCCTCGCTTTTGTCGTCTCTTCGATACTAATGGTTAGTCTGACACCTGCTCCCAGGTTTGTAGTGACGATGGAATGGCACATGGTCACCAAGTACTACTTGTCAAATATTGACCATGGGTCTTTCTCTATCACAGAAACAGGCACAGTGACTCCAAAGGTGAATGACACAGTCTTCACCCTCAGTAAGCTTACAGATGGTCCTGATTTATGAAAGCATTTCCTAAACTGTAAAGCATTACTAGAACGTTTATCATTTTAACTTATTAACTAATTCAGTAAGTTATTATTGAACATACTTGAAAACCACCAAGATAAGAACCTACTAAGTGTCTGACTCCATTTTTTTTTTTTTTTTGGTAAATTATAATATTACAGCAAGAGGTACTTACATGGGACTAAAAATTCAAATCTGTATCTGTCTCTTTTTAGCCAAAACCATGGCTAACATTGGAGAGTCTTGATTTTTTTTTCTTTTCCAAAGAGAAACAGGTAATAAATGAAACTGTAATTTTAAAAATGGGAAAATAGGTAGCTGGGTGCAGTCGATCATGCCTGTAATCCCAGCACTTTGGGAGGCTGAGGCAGACCGCTCACTGGAGGTCAGGAGTTTGAGACCAGCCTGGCCAACGTGGTGAAACCCTGTCTCTACTAAAAATACAAAAATTAACCGGGCATGGTGGCACGTGACTATAGTCCTGGTACTCAGGAGGCTGAGGCAGGAGAATCACTTGAACCCGGGAGGTGGAGGTTACAGTGAGTCTAGATTGTGCCACTGCATGCCAGCATGGGCAACAGAGTGAGGCTCTGTCTCAATAAATAAATAATTAATTAATTTAAACAATGGGAAAGTAGGAAGTGAAATGAAATCATATGCATTCCTAATTTCCGGGGAATGGGTCATCTCCTCAAGGCTCTGAATGAAGATTGTGCCAATTAAAAGGTATCCTGGTTGGCCACAAAACCCAGAGCTAGAAACAGAAGGAACACAATGGAAACACCAGCTGTCAGGAGCTGCAGCAGGACCTCAGGAACGATGCTGCAAACATCTAATGAGAAATAGAAAACTTCCTACAACTCCCATAACTAATGTCGATGAGGCAGTGCTGAAGATGAGCCTGGATTTAATAAATCTTTTAATATTTCCACAGCTGGGCCTGCTTACTCAGGGCTGGTGGACCATTTTCTTAAATAAGGCATGGCGCTGGTCTGACATTAGTTTAACAAGGTAATTATCAAGTGAAAAATAGCTGCCGCACTGCTGTGAACCTGAATAATAACTCTCATAATTACTGATTTTGGGCCCATCTTTTAAAAAAATAATAGAGCTCTAAGTACTAAAGCATTTTACAGGAAATACATTCCAGTACAGTGTCTAGAAGGGTGGAGAACTATTAAGGATATAATTAGCGGTTTATTTACACAATCAGTCAAACACCATTTATCATTTCTCTTATGGTCCTATTGAAGGAAAGCAAATAAGCATGAGAACTAAGTTATTTTACGCAGGCAAATTTGAAAAAGAGAATTAATATCAATTGTTTTAAAGCTTGAAAGTTGAACTTTCTAAATGCCTCAAGGGAACACTGAATAAGTATAGCTCAGTTTGCCAAATACTAGTACTTCTCACATATGACATGACAGACATTTCCAAAGGAAATTTTACATGGACAAATACGTCTCTCAGCTAGCTAATTTTAATCTTTGGAATATTTTCAAAGCTTGAATTAATTCTGAAAACACAGACACAAATAATTATCCTTTACCTGAGAACCATCTCAGGTGGTTGATTTTTATCTGGAATATGAGAGCAACATGGAGATACCGTGTGTGTCTATGAGGAAATAACCTCACAAGCATTACTGACTGGGACAAGTTCATAATTAGATTTTGAAAGAACTCTTGTTTTTTTCTTTGTTTTCAGTGTAACAACCTCATCCTGACATAGCAAATGATTCATTTTTCAAAGTAAAACAAAGACAAACAATCGAATTGCAAATAAGATTATTCAAAGGCAGGAATAAGTCAGACATAATGTATTTTTTAAGGAAAGTTTGTAAAAATAATGTAACGCTCTTATAGTTTTTGACAAAATGAAGGACAAATTTTGATGTGTAAGGAGTAATGGTGCTATGCTTCATTAAATGGGAGGGGCTTTATTACCAGGCTCCTAGGTGACTTTACATCCTCCTTTTTCAGATCTTCAAAATGATAATTAGTGTCATCATTGTCAAATTCAAGTCCTCCTGACTTGTTGAAAAGCCAAAATACATATTGTGACAGGGAAGTTCCCATCAAAGAGTATTAAGGAGAATACCAACTGGGAAAGGACCAACTTCATAAAAATAAACAAGTATGGCATAATGGTTGTGTGAAGCTGATTCTCCTGGAAGGAATAATAAAAGCAAAATACATGAAGGCACCCAGTTCTGTAAGCTCCTGAATTCAAATACTCCAATATGGTTACCCTGATTAAACAATAAATAATGAAACATACCCCAATGGGTAATTTTGTCATGGAGCCTCTACATTCTTAATGAAATCCATCTGAACATTGCTTAATACAGTCGCAGAAGAGTGCTAATTTAACCTGACTTCAACAAATGCTTTATTTTACCTCATCTGCATAAATAAGATGTGTTCACAGTTCGAAAACATGACATGAATGTGAAGATTAAGCTATATATTGGCTTGTGGGGAAGGATACCTGGAATTGGCTCACTCCACTAAACCAAAATATCACCAACCATTATTATCTAAAACAAATGCTGCACACATCTCAGCTGAACACTGTTTTTACCAAATACTTCATGTTTAAAAAATAGTAATAATGTAGCATTTGGAAATAATGTGTAAAAATAATGTGAAGCATTATTAGGAACAGATTCATAAACAGAGGCAGAGGGTATCTATATGAAAAACCATGGCTAAGATCTGCTAATAATCAAGTCTTTGAAACAATAGCTCACTGGATCTTTAGCTCCTCCAAAGCAAGAGATTTTGTTCATTCATCTTCTTATCCCCAGGGCATAGACAGATGACACATGGGAAAGTCATTGAGGAAGGTTAAATAAATAAATAGGTGCTTCCACTGAAATTATACCCAGTAAGATGCATTCAATAAGATTCAAGTACCTAGTTAACTATTGCTGAGAATTACTTATTCTGTAAAATTTGATGCTCTAATTGGGTTTACTAGGAGGTTTTGAGACAATGTGGTGAAATACTCTAGCAATCTCATGGTCCAAAGCACCAAAGAAAAATGAAAGTCTTAGCATTGTAGGTTGGGTAGGAATTATTTTAGTTCGAAGTTTAAAATATGAGTCTCAGCCAGGTGTGGTGGCTTACGCCTGTAATCCCAACACTTTGGGAGGCTGAGGTGGGTGAATCACAAGGTCAGGAGTTCAAGACCAGCCTGGCCAATAGGGTGAAACCACATCTCTACTAAAAATACAAAAATTAGCCAGGAGTGGTGGTAAGCGCCTATAGTCCCAGCTACTCGGGAGGCTGATGCAGGAGAATTGCTTAAACCTGGGAGGCAGAGGTTGCAGTGAGCCGAGATCACACCACTGCACTCCAGCCTGGGTGACAGCGCAAGACTCCATCTCAAAAAATAATAATTAAGAAAAAGATTTAAAATGTATGTGTGTATGTGTGTGTGTGTATATATATATATATATATATGTATATGAGAGTCTCAAGTCCTCGTTCTTTTTGTGGACAAATTTCTAGATTGCTCTGTAATACAAAACAGGCTGCAGTCACTTGAGATTGTGATGGTGGAAACGTATTAAAATATGGGAGAAACCATAGGTTTAGTAATGTGCCTATGGGCTAGATAAACAGATATCTTGGGTCACATTTGTACTATTTACCAGCACTGCATCATCTGTTCAAGTTACGAGTATCTATTGAAAGCTTTGTATTTGAAAGACATAGTGGTAGAGTGTTTTCTGCCATGAGTTTAAGAACTAAGGGTTTTAGAAGGTTAGAAAGAAGTCTTTGCCAGGCTGAATCTTTTTCCACTAGGAGCAGACTTGATCAACACCCCCTTCTCCATGCCTCATTGTACTTTTTATATTTTTTATTCTATTTTTGTTATAAAAATTATATGCATTTAAGGTGTACAGTATGTTTTGATATACATATACTTAGTGAAATGATTACCACAATTAAGCAAACTAATATAGCCATATCCTTCTACAATTTTTCATTGTTATGGAAGCACCTGAAATCATCTCTTAGAAAATTCCTGGCATATAATACAGTATTATTGGCTATAGTCATTATGCTGTACATTAGGTCTCTAGTGCACCACAGAACTTCGCTTGCACTACTCTTCAGGGTGGATGCTACTGCATTAGAGTTCATCATTCATGGGTCTGTCTCCCTTGTTATACTGCAAGTTCCCCTGAGCAAGCCATATATATCACAGTCCTATGTGTGGGCTCAACACCTGCCCAGATGCCTGGCACGGTCAACTGTGGAAGGCCTGCAATGCAGACTTTGGACTTAAATTCAGGCAGACTTTGACCTGCATCCTCACTCCCACCCTCTGCTGGGGTGTTTCTTTTTTTAGCTGGGGCTCATGAGTACAGTTTCTGGAAAAAAATAGATGTAAGACTTGTGAATAAGAAGTCCAGGTAGATCTCTGAGTCTTTTTTGTATAATGTGTCATGCTCACACCACATTGTAGCTGCTCTGGAATTGTCAAGATTTCACATTTGAACATGAACTGGGGTCCTTGAAATAGCGCTGCTATATTTAACAAAGAAAACACAGGATGCTCAGTTAAACTTGAGTTTCAGATAAATATCAAAGAAGGTTGTAGCAGAAGTATGTCTCAAGTATTGCATTTGTATACTTACGTTTTATCTGGCAACCCTAACTTCAAAAACATAATAAGTTGGAGGTAAGACGAGTCAGATAACATGTTTCTCAACAATTTTTTATTGTGTAGAACAGTTCTCTTCTCCAGTCCCCAAACAATAAATTCTGGTAGCAACACCTGTCATTGTGACAATGAAAAGATTTGACACACTTTGTTTTACCCACTATGGGGTAGTGTTATTTTGGTTTGAAAACCATAGGCAATATACTGCATAAAACCGAAAGTCAGGAAATGCATATGCCAGGACTGCATAGATAACATAGTCACACAGAGTCAGACAAAGAGCACATCACGTCCATTTTCTGGTTAGTACCTCATTCAGACTTCCAAAACAAGCTCGTGAGGGGAGTCATAGATCTGACTTGTATTTAAGACTGTACATTTGACAATTGTAACCCCCTAAGAGAAGAGCTAACAACCAGCTCAGATTTCATAACAGCTTGACTTATAACATATTAGAGGACAATAAAAACATACCATATCTGAAACATCAATTATAAATATGATAATAATTATACCTTCAACTTGTACCACACTTTAAATTCATTCAGAGCACTTTTCTGTCCATTATCTCATGTGATCATTAGTGTGGTATTTATCAGACATTAGAGAATGGAATGTCTCTTCAAGCCATTGTTATGGCCAATTTGCAACTTCTGATACTATCAATTTGAAACCACAAATGAGAAGAGATGAGTCTCCTTTTTCTCCTTCAGAAATCTGTCAGTTCATCTATCAATTGTGGGCTTTCTCTCAAGTATTTTTTATGACTAGTCCTAGATTTTCCATTAATGTCACAAGAACATTCTTTTTCTGAGCAACTTAGGTAATTATGCTAATTTAAGGTAAGAGTTTTAAATAAAATCAAATCAAAAGTAAATTTAAAAATTTGTGATGAACTATCTTTCTCCCAAGAACTGTCTGGCCGAGGAAGGCAATGTCTGACAAACAGCAAGAGTTCAGTGAGTTCTGAATGAATGAATCCATGAATGAGTGAAGAAACAAATCAACTTCGAATAACAATCTGCTCTACTTCTAATTGAATTTGCTACAAATCTCACCAGCCTAATGAAGACTGCTACGGAAATGGACACACACTAAAATCACAGTATCAGTTCCCACTGCACTCTAGCTTGGGTGACAGAGTGAGACCTCATCTTTAAAATAAAAATAAAATAAAATCACAACATCAGAGGCTACAGCCATCCGGAAACCATTTAATGGAACCCCATGTGAATAAATGCATGGTCGAGTCATCTGAGAAAATGACATTTATGTTTTTAAGCAACCAAGATGCCACAGTCAAAGGCAAGAATCCATTCCCGTAATTAACCATCAAGGACTACATCGAGGAAGTGCATTCTTTCCTTGAAAATAAATTTTTGAATGCAATCAAAATCAATTTCCTTTCCTCTGGTCCTCAGTGAACAAGATACAGAGCCCACTCTTTACATATACCTTGCCCAAAGAAATTACCAGCATTGATAAATGTTCAGCAGTTCCTTGCTCTCTGAGCAAAATGGGGGATGAAAATCTCACCCTCTGTTGGACAGATGTGGTAACTGTAATTTTTTGGAATTTATTTGTTTAAATCACCACTTGCCATTAATATTCATTTTTCCCCAATTGGTCTTAAATTCTTGGTTCCTATATAGAAAGAAGACAAGTCTGTTTTGGCTCTGCCCAAAATCGGAGTTCTTCCCATTATGTGTCAAATAAACAATGGGAACTATCCTCCATTGTAATTTGAAGTGGCTGTTGTCTCATAGATTTAACTCACTCACTTATTCTGTCATTCATCCATTCATTAATTCATGCAGTAAATATTTATTTACTGTGGCTTTTCAAGAGTGGCACTAAGCTGAAGTTACAGGTGCATCTCATTTAACCTTCACAAGTACCCTAAAATGTTGGTATTATTGTTACTCAGATGTTACAGATCAAGAAACTGGGGTTAAGGTAGTTTAAGCCTCATGTCTAATGTCATCTCACATGCCTAACATCCAGTAGTTACGGAGGAGCAAAGACTCAAAATGAATCTGTGTGGATCCAAAGTCCATGAATTTTATCTCTATCTCAATGGATGGAAAAAAAAAAAAAAAAGAATGAGGAATGTTTAGGGAAGCAAAATTACTTTATGGAGGATCAAGTCTGCAGGGCCAGCTGGCCATGCCTTCTGAGAAGGCTCAACAGCTGTAAGCAGTGGCCAGAGGAACCTGTGCCTTTCCAGGTTTCAGGGGGACACCATAAAGGCATTATTCCTAGAAAAAACACACACTGGTCTTAAATTCCTGCGCTTGAAATCCCTTTCCCCATGTGCTGCAGTGCACACTCTTTGCATGTAACTTTTTAAAGTGGCCACATTCCTGCCATAGTAGTTATTAAGTGTGGTGTCAAAATGTCTTATGCATATTACCAAGGAGTGATTTTCCCAGAAACATGTTTTAAATCATGTAATGGGATATTAGATAAAGAGAAAGAGAAAATAGAGAAAACATGTTTTCAGAATTCCTGTATAGCAAGCACAGTAAAAATACAGCTGGGTGAGGTTGAACCAATAAAAAGCAGTAGAAAAAGAGAAACCAGACATAGTGAACCTACTTGGGCCCCTTGCAGAGTTTCTCTACCTTAGGGGAACATGTCCAAATACACAACACATAAAAACACATATTACAAGACAAAATTGAAGAACTTAGTCAATATTGCAAAGCTATTGGAGCTTTCAGGAAAAATAAAGGAGGTAAGGAACAACAATGTAAAAGAGAAACAGCAAGTGTAGAAATGGCTCCACAGAGGTGCGGATTGGCGGTTCTTCAGACTATCTAATGAACCTTGGTGACTGAGGAAAATAAAAGCACAGAGAGTGATAACATTTCTTAAAACGACTTTTCTCTTTTTGGAGAGAGAAATGTCCCCCCAGCAGCCACGGAATACCTTTTGGCTAGTGTGGCCATGAATGCGTGTGGTCCCACTGGAAATCCTCATTCCAGACAGAGTACTAAGGTCAAGATGAAATAACAAGTGTGTGATAGAGAATTACTGGGACCCCTAGCCCAGACCACAAATAGTAGTTAAAAAGTTGATGAAAATTTCATCTGCATTGTCCTAGATCTCAATCTAGAGAAAGCCATGTGCTTATTGGAATCCAATCTAATAAGAACGCCCACCAATGTGTTATGGAGCATTTTCAAAGGATGAGAGCACTGCCAAAAACTACATGCACCATCCCATCAAACCCTTACAGTTCAAATAAGGCCACTTAGAAAAGAATTAGATTTTTCTCTAAGAAACAGGCCAACAGAAAGTGCTCTGAAACAAGGTGGCATTTTAGTAGTTACACCATTTCCCCCATTAACCTCCAAAGCCATGCACACTTACACATAGTTTAACCATGTGTTCTGGAGTCTTTAGCCCCACACATTCTTAATCACTGTTCCCCGCTCTACTCCCTTCGTCTGCTCGCCACTTACCAGAAGTGAGAGTGAGTTTCTGCACTTGAATGTTGGGAGCAGAGCCTAATCTCCTCAGTCCTGCATTTCAGCAGGAACCGCCCATCAAAGAGGTCGTATGGACTCCCACCTGGCCAGGAAGCCTCGGCATCAGGCTGTCCACATTGTGCATTTGATAAGTCCTGCCCAGTGGGAAGCCTTTTCAATGCATAGAAGCTATGGTGAGGTCAAGGCCATGCATATCAATGATAATAAATATTGATCATTCTATGCTTCAAATGGTCCTTGGCTCTTTGATTATAACATCTCATTTAATTTTCACTGGCAGTGTTTTTATTGTTTTGTTTTGTTTGAGACAGAGTCTCGCTCTCTCACCCAAGCTGGAATGCAGTAGCGTGATCTTGGCTCACTGCAACCTCCTCCTGGGTTCAAGGAATTCTCCTGTCTCAGCCTCCCGAGTGGCTGGAATTACAGGCGCAGGCCACCACACCCGGCTAATTTTTGTATTTTTAGTAGAGATGGGGTTTTACCATACTGGTCAGGCTGGTCTTGAACTCCTGACCTCAGGTGATCCACCCACCTTGGCCTCCTAAAGTGCTGGGATTACAGGTGTGAGCCATAGCACCCAGTGCAGTGATGGTAGTAATATACTCACTTGCACATGAGAAGATGAAGTCTCTGTTTATCGAGCAAAGCATGGATTAAAGCCCAAGAATGTTTGCATTGAACTCTTGTGCCCTTTCTCCTAAACCATCCAGCCTCTCAGCCCTGCATCGCCTGCTGAGATGGGCCTCAGGAGATCCTTCTCCATGTATCTCTCCTAGCAAGGAAATATTTTCTGAACGAGTTGTGAACCACATATTTCCTAAAAATGTGGCCAATGTGGACCTGGACACAGGCTAGGTTGGCTGAGAAGCGTATTACCCAAATGGTGGTTGTGACTGTCATGAGGCGGAAGAATAGTGTGAGGCACAGTTCTGCTACATGCCTAAAAGGAGCAAAGGGAAATTTATATTGTGCTTGAAACTAAGAGCCAGTGATCAGCCTAACCCAAGACAGAGAAGGAAATAGCAACACTTTATGCTGGATTTAGAAATGCAGAGTAGGTGCACAGAGGGCTTCAAGGAACCTGATCCTTGGCTTCCTTTGTCTTCTGTTTCAGATAAAGGAAAGTTATTATTTCGGACCCTTATTTCTGTTACCAGAAATGTGTGTGTTGATAAAATCATTTATTTTCCCTTAGCTATGGCACGATATAGGAATAGGGTGTGTATATGTGTGTGTGTGTGTGTGTGAGAGAGAGAGAGAGAGAGAGACAGACAGAGAGAGAGAGACAGAGAGACAGAGTGAGTGAGCAAGCTGACTTTGGAGTCAGGAAACCTGAGGCTCAGCCTCACCTGTGGGGCACCTACCTAACCTCTCTGGCCCAAGTTTCCATTTTTAGAAAGGATCCTTTTAGCCCTAATGTTCTTTATTCTACTGAGCTGCTGCCAGGGAATTGTCTACCTCTGATCCGCTTCTTTTCTAGAGTCCACCTTATCCAAAGGTTAGAACTTCCTCCATGGAGCTGCCCAATTCTCCAGCTGCCAGAGTAGCACCTTCCTGGTGCTGTCCAGGGCAGGGACAGGCAAGTGGCCGTAGGGAGGCACAGGCCAATTTCTCACATAGTCTAATAACCTGGCCCATCCTGAAGCTCTCCCCACCAATTACCACCTATCCCCTAAGAAAACATCAGTGGCTTCTACCTGCCCAACCATATCTCACCTGGGCGGACACTCCCCCATCAGGGGAGTGAAGGGCTTAGGAGATGGGGCACGTGGAGGAAGAGGGTCAATACAGAAGAGTTTTCTGTTTTCTGGATGCAAGGAACAATATATCACCCAGAACATCATTATCTCTTGAATTATTATACTGCCGGGACTTTTTTTCCTATTAAAATCTATCAGAACAGCCAGATGCGGTGGCTGCACTTTGGGAGGCCAAGGCTGGGTTGGTGGATCACTTGAGGCCAGGAGTTAGATACCAGCCTGGTCAACATGGTGAAACCCCATCTCTACTACAAATGCAAAAATTAGCCGGATGTGGTGGCAGGCACCTGCAATCCCTGCTACTCGAGAGGGAGGCTGAGGCAGGAGGATCACTTGAACCCAGAGGCAGAGGTTGCAGTGAGCCGAGATCACACCACTGCAACCCAGCCTGGGTGACAGAGTGAAACTCTGTCTCAAAAAAAGAAAAACATATCAGATCATAACCCAGAGTCTAAGCATGCCAGCGGACCACTGTGGGTCAATTTCTTCCTATTCAAAAAAGTCCAAAGACCTCAGTAAAGGATTGCTTTGCCAACATTTTATTTGATGATATAAACTTTTCTACAAATGTCTATGCATTTGTGTACTCATTTATTCCTTCATTCAACAAATGTTTATTGAGCTACCTATTATGTGTGAGTTCCTGTATTAATCTGAGAATTCAGCAAGTAACAAAACAGAGCCCTCATCCACATGGAAATAACATTCTAATAAGGGATGACAAACAATAAATAAAAAAGAAGACGCCCATTACAGGATTTGTGGCAACTTAGAGATAAAGTATGATAGACCCCAAAGGACCCCCTAGACACCAGTGATGGGGAGGAAGAAGGAAAAGTTTTTTCTAGTAAAGGCTAAAAAAACACCTCAGCTAGAATATCTCTTATTATTTCATATGTGTGTAATTGCGGATTTTTTTTTTTTTAACAAATACAAACGCAACAGCCAAATCTTATTTTCCTCATCAGAAAAAAAAAGCTTTCAGCTTCCCTGGAAGCATGAAGGAAGAGCTGCAGCTTCCAGCCACAGGACAGCCAGGCATCTGCCCAGCCTGGCACAGCATGCCTGGACCTCGAACGGGTTAAGGTGGCAGCGCCTGAGCTCAGAGCGCTGCATAAACAGTGCGCGTCAGGCGTTCTAAGCAAGCTTCATCTTTCTTGTCTCCCAGTCTTGGGCTGTCAATCAGCTGTCACCAGCCAGCACATCAGCAGCGTGTGCACATCACCAGGCTGTCAGCAAGGCAGCTGATGAGACTCGGCTCAAGACCGTCAATCATCTTTGTTTCTCTTCTCCACTTGGGAAATATTTTGGCTCGGAGAAACAAAGAAACCTGGGCAACAATGGCTGGTAGTCAGGCATTTACTCCTGTACATGGAGATAAGATCTTAAACAGGCGATGATCGTGATTCACTCCCAAATGATGCTGGGGTGGGATGGACAGAGGGAAGAGCCAGAATCTGTTGTATTAGGACATATTTTAAAACTGTAATTCTAGTTCCCTGAGCAGTCCCTGATGGATTTCTGAACCAACAAAGCACAAGAACATAAAATAATGATAACTTGAAGTTATCTGAGCTTATGCCTCAGAAAAAAACAAGGTGGCTCAGAGGATGGATGACTGCTTGGTTAGAAATTATACGCCATTGATCAGGCAGCTTTTTGAGGAGGGAGTAATTGTTGGACTGCTGAGTTCCTTTATCTCCCAGGGACTTCTGAAACACCTCTTTAGGGCATGAGGCTGCTTGGGGGCACCCACACATTGGAGAGCAAGTTAGCTCAGCAGGACCCCTTGAAGTAGGCTTATCAGTGCTTGCACCCAGAGTCACTTTGTTGAATATAAAGGTCCTCTAAACAGCCCATTTTCTGATATACTGCCTGCCCCTCCTCTCGCCCAAAATATTGATTAGAAATGTCCCACATCCTTAAAAGTCCATGAGACACAAATATAAAGAGATGCGCCTGGCAACCAGTTTCAGTTGGGCAGAAAGTCCACTCCAGGCTGCTCCTCCCCTATTTAACACTATTGCAAAATCACCATGTACATATATTAGCATAATTAATCAGTTAATTATGCAACTGATGCTACTAGTATAGCTGTTAATAGTATGCAAATGGCACCAAGTTGCCTAAAGCCTCCCCGAGTTTTTTTTTAATTGTTGTTCCACAGTGGCTTTGAAATAGATTAGCAACAATCAGAGCTTTCAATCACACGTATCAAGAACCCTATTACCTGTCAATTTTTCAAATGTTCTGGATTGACTCATTCATACCATGACTGGTTCATCATACCACGTCTGGTTCCCTCATCATTTCAGTGTTTGTGACAGTGGCAATGTTTTTCCTCTGATGGATCCTTTCCTACGTGCAACACTGATTTCTGAAAACGCATCTCTCTCTGATCTAACTGGACATTAATTGCTTTTGTGCTGATGCATCTATGCCTCCTGGTCTCATAGCACAAGTAGCAAATCTGATCTCTGACAAGTTGGCTGAACCTAATCAGGACAGATCAGCTGTTACCCAAGGTGCCACAGGCTGTAATTTGAGGATCTTTACAGAGTTATCACTAGCCTGAAAGACAAGGAACTATAATTCTGTCAGCACTAATCCCAAACTGTATGTTCAAAGCAACTGTGGCCTCCCCGCACCCCAAAAAAAGATAGCACTTGTCAAATAAATACCTGAGATAATTGATAAGAGGGAATTAGAAGGATGTGGCTGATACAGTGACAGTGGGAATTTTTTTTTTTTAAGAACCTTCAGAAGCAGAACATTGGATGTCAAGTGTGAACCGTCAAGGATAAAAGAGGGTGGCAGAGAAGAGATGCATGGAAATTTTCCATCATTCCGCTCCCACTCGTCACTGGGTGACTTCGTTCATATTTGCCTTGCTCTCTAAACAGGCAAATACCCAGACATTCTAAGCATCGAAGGAAATCTCTCAGAGCCAACTCGGGCTGCCACCCAGTGACAATGACTTGATAGGCAGCAAGAACATCGTCAGGAGTGGAGGTATTATTGTCAGGCTGTCAGCTCTGTGCTATTCTCTGAAGACCCCTGTGGTTTTCTTACAGGCACAAAAAGAGGAAATATTAGAAAAATAAACTTCTTTCTTACTGTATCGCTTTGGTCCATCTTCCAAACAAAATGAAAGGGTTAATGTGGCATCATCTTCAAAAAATTCAGTGGCAAAGGCGTCCCACCAGAGGTTGTCGCTGTCCTGCAAAGAGACAGATCATTTATTTAACAGGGGAAAGTGGAAAATATCTCAAAGAGGAAAAGAAAACGGAAGAGAAAGAAAAATTCAGTTGCTGCTTGCTCGTTACTTCGTGTATATGTGTGGGTGTTCTAGGAAAGGGTAGGTGGGTGGTCACTCTTCAAATTAATTGCCTCAATTGGGAACCAAGTTTCAATTCAATAAGTGAGCTCAAACCTACCGAATAAAAATTAATTCTCCAGTATATATTTGGGGAGATTTAATAAATGTGCCACAAAACACAATGTGATGTTTTTTGACAAAAGGGTTTGCATTTAATGTAAAATACACGCGACTTTTTTTCTCTTTCTCTCTCTCTGCTCTTTTAAGAGTTCATTTTTATAAATAGAAACCACAATATTACAACCAGGTTAAACATCATTTTCAAACATAATTTAATCAAAAGAGATGTTCCCAGCTCTATTGTTTGCAA
Organism: Macaca nemestrina; assembly: GCF_043159975.1. Lineage (NCBI taxonomy): Eukaryota > Metazoa > Chordata > Mammalia > Primates > Cercopithecidae > Macaca > Macaca nemestrina. The sequence continues at coordinate 180,849,333 of NC_092127.1, read as the reverse complement.
ATATCCCTATAAAAGATAGAGGTATGGATACATGGATGGATAGATTGATAGAGAAGTTCACGCACAAGAGATTCTCAAATATATATGGACTGTTCTTGATTGTTTTAAGAGGATAGGCAACCACTAGCTTGTTGTTAAAGAGTATTAAAAATAGAGCAGTTCAGCAGAATGCAGGCCATCCATATGAATTCTGTTTGTTTGTCTTGGGTTGAATGTTTCTCCTGCTCATGCAGAAAACACTTTGGAAGTGGCCCAGTTTAAGGCAGTTAGAAGACGGCCCCCTCTCACAGTGATTTAAGAAGGTTATACACAGTGTCATATTTACAGGAGGAATCACATCCCAGCCTAATTCTCGGTATAGGACTTGATTTATCCCAAAATTCTTAAGCACCATGTTTTTTCTAGAGAATTGTTAGTTGAAGACAAGATGCATCCCAGCTGCCTGTCAGATGGAAGAGGAGACAGAAAGGGATTTGCCACTCCCCATGTAATAGTCCCACTGCCGGGTCCTGGCAGAGATACCACAAGCCTCTCTTCTTCCCATTAAGTTGTTCTGCTTATGACAACATTAAGTTGTTGTCACTGGCAGGCCTCAGGAATGAACCCTCAGTCCCAGCAAGAATAATTAAGGAGCAACAGAAGATTGATGCCGTCCTCTCCTTCAGAAAAGAAGCAGCTCAGACAAATGGATTTTTGTGTCTCTCTTTGGCTTCCTTCCAATCACCATAGCAAAAGCCAATCCTTTCCTCAGTAACACAGGGTAGATAGGAAACCACCGAACAGTGATGCATGGATCCACGTACAAACTGGTCTGCTTTGTCTCCTTTCAGAAACAAATATGTATTGGGCATTTAACTACGTGTAGGCCTTCAGAATGCACAGCTGAATAAGAGACTGGTCCCTACCCTCAAAGGGCTTAAAACCCACTAGCAGAAGACAATCACATGAGCAACTAAACAGGCAGCTTCACTCCACATCTGAGACCATGGCACACGTCCTCAACGCTCTGGAAGCTTGCGGAGCTTTTAGAAAACTCAGTGGGCCTGGAAGTGGAGGAATCTGCCAGGGAAAGAAACCCTATTCAGAATACTGGATACATTTATTTATTTGACTTTAAATCACTACACAGATGGAAAAAGAGTCACAGTTAACATTTATTGAGTGTTTACCACATGCCAAGCACTAGTCTAACGACTTTATGTGTATTTTCCTACTTAATCCACACTACGAATCCATTTCTTCTGTGTGTGTGGTTTTTTTCTCTTCAATACAAATATAAGCTTCTTGTACACAGGGGCTTTGTTTTGCTTGCTACTTTATCTCCCAACCCCCAGAACAGTGTCTAGCCCAGGATATTACTCATAAAAGCAGCTCAGTGAATGAATGAAGCTGCTTTGCAACTCTACTTTGCAACTGCAGAAACCAAAGCTTAGGCAGTAAATGTCACCTGCTCCAGTTCACTCCGCGAATAAATGTCAGCGATGGAATTTAAACTCAGACCACTGGACACCCCCGACCTACCCATCCTCTGCTCTGTACAGCAACCTTGCTACACTTCCCTGACAGTCTTTGAGAGGCAGGGGTTAGAGTTCAGCAAGAGGGGAGAAAGAGTTGAAAGGGAATATTTAGTCTCAGGTTGGTTTCTTCTATGAGCTCCTTGCCTTGTTGTGCAGACCTGTAGCCAGGACTCACGCTCAGGAGACTGCCTGGTGCTTTACAGTAAAGCCATTGGTAATACACCATGGCGGAATTCAGTCCTGCAGGCAACACTGCCTCTTCCCAGCTATTGAACCTAGCAACTTATTCTACCTTCCCCAGCCTGTCTACTTATTTAGAAGCTGACAATAACAATAACAACAACAATAGTAACTATCTGGCAGCACAGATCTGAGGATTAAATAAATAAGTATGTATAAAGTGCTCCCCAAAGGGAGTGAAGATGAATAAAATCTTTAAGAGATAAAATCTGCAGGAGAGCACCCCAAGGACAGTAAAGATCAATAAAATGCCCTTTCCCTGCCTCTGCCTACCATCTTTAATATTATATCTAGGGCAGGAGGCATTCCACTTTATAAAGAACTGCATTGAAAATGAACTTTATGGCCAGACGTGGTGGCTCGCGCCTGTAATCCCAGCACTTTGGGAGGCGTAGGCGGGTGGATCACCTGAGGGTTAGGAGTTTGAGACCAGCCTGACCAACATGGTGAAACCCCCATCTCTGCTAAAAATACAAAAATTATCCGGCCGGGCGTGGTGGTGGGCGCCTGTAATCCCAGTTACACGGGAGACTGAGGCAAGAGAATAACTTGAACCTGGGAGGCAGAGGTAGCAGTGAGCCGAGATCACCCCACTGCACTCCCACCTGGGTGACAGAGTGAGACTTGGTCTCAAAAAAAGAAAAATGAACTTTTTAAAATAGTCTGTTTATAAATCAGCACTTTTCCCTATCACTTCAACCATTAGCAACCCATTTCCCTGGCAATAGCATCTGTCCACAACACAGTTAAAAATCTGAATGAAAATGTATTACTTCTCATTTGCTTTGCTCATTATTCAGAGGCCCAATGACTGGATCCCCTCTGTATTAATTCATTCTTACACTGCTATGAAGATATACCCAAGACTGGGTAATTTATAAAGGAAAGAGGCTTAATTGCCTCACAGTTCAGCATGGCTGGGGAGGCCTCGGGAAATTTACAATCATGGTGGAAGGGGAGGAGAAGAATGAGTGCCCAGTGAAGGGGGAAGCCCCTTATAAAACCATCAGATCTCATGAGAGCTAACTCACTATCACGAGAACAAGATAAGGGAAACCATCCCTGTGATTCAGTTATCTCCACCTTGTCACTCCCATGACACATGGGGATTATGGGGACTATAACTCAAGATGAGATTTGGGTGGGGACACAGCCAAAACATATCACCCTCTATTTTCTGATAATCTAACTCTTGGTCTCTGACACTGCTGCTGAAAAATGAACCAGTGAAAGGCAAAAGTCAAGAGAAATGCTGGCTGATCTGAGGTCACTGGGAGAAAAGAAAGTACTCAAGTTACAATGAGGTTCCAGGAACGTCTATGAGCAGTGTTACAGGTTCCAAAGGGCCTAGATAGGTACGTGAGTTTTGGCAGAAGTTGAAAGAGACATAATGATCCAAGAATGAGAAATGTCATACGATTCAAACTAGTTTCAGTGGAACACGGGATAAGGCAACTTCTCAGGAAATTTCAGAAGAGGTTTGCTGGGAGAATGGGCACATTAGGTAACCACACACACACACACACAAAATAATTGGTTTCGGTCACAAATCTTGAAAGAACATCCTTGAAATAAAAATGTAACATTTAAATTCACAGGGCCAGGCATATACTAGGTAGATAAAATAATATTTTTGTTTGGCTGATAGAACACATTAATAGATAGATGGATGGATGAAATTTCTTATTGTGGCATCACAAACTCAGCTCAGGAAAATCACTCTACAAAGTTGTCCAGAGATCTTGATTGTGGACCCTACTTTGTCTGTTGGTCAATAATTTTAAACTGGCATAAAAATGACATTCTGTGTATTTAAACTATAATTTTCAATCTCCCCCCACGTGCAAACACATGCAAACACACACACACACACATACACACACACAGCTTTTGAATTAGTCTTTAGTTATGACAGAACAAATATCTATTTAGGAAAGGAATAAAAGGAGTAGAGATTTAAGACAAAAATTACTAAGTGTTGGGGATAGGCAATTCTTGTGTTGGCTGTATATGAAGGAAGCTTATTACGGAAAGAGCACATCGTTGGGGGCCCTGGGTTAACGTTAGTATCGTAATCCAGAATTTTCTAAGTACTGTAGATGTATTGAACCATTTTATATTCATAACTACCCTAATTGCTACCAAGGGGCAGAGCAGACAGCCTTATAGAGAACTTATGTCCTTAACTTCTATGTTATACTGACTTACACAGGTGAATTCTGCCTCTTAATAGCTGGATGACCTCAGTCAACTCACCTAATTTCTTTGCGTCTGTTTGCTTGTTGGGTAAGTGAGAATAATAATCTCAGTGGGCTGTGAGGACTTAAGAGAAACTGCCTGGCATATAGTAGTTGTTCAATATGTGTCAACTATTATCATTCATCGTTATCTCATTTAACCCTTAAGATATTCATAGAGAATCTAAAATTCAAAAAGGCAAGCTACTCAATAAAGGTCAGAAAGCAAGAAAGTGATGAAGCTAAAGTTCACGTAACAAGTCTGCCTAACTCCAATACACGCTTTTTTATAAATAATTCTACTTAAAAAGTTATTTCCCACTTTAGGTTGAAGACCAAAAATGGTTTACAAGAGTTAGAGTAAGAGGTCAGCATTGACGAGAGGAAATTTCCTCCTCCAACCTTTCAAAGTTCATGCCCTTTTTCCCACCTTCACATGGTGTTCCTAATAATAAATCTCCTTTTGGAACACTTCTTGCTTCCATTCTCTTTTCTGGTATAGTTCCTGAGATCAGTTAGGCAATTTTGTAGGAGTAATGTTCATAATAAAGAGATTAGGAGTTTAGGGAGCGGCTGAAATACAGCTAAGACCTCTGCTGAGTCAAATGGAAGTCTCTGGCAGAAGATCTAACAACTCTACTGGTAGAAGCTCAGTTCTTGGTAACACAGCTACCTCATGAGTTGTGAACAGTTACTCCAAAAAAAAAAAAAATCCATTTTCCAAGATTTAATTGTCAGTCATCTTGGCCACATGTGAGGAAGAGAAAGAGACCATGGTCATTTGAAAGAAAAGGTACTAGTTAAAATTCTGCAATTTTATGTACAGGCTAGCAGTTCCACCTGATGTTGGAAACTTAGAGCCAACATCATTAGAGAAATGCAAGAACCACAAAAATGGCCCATTCTCCTTTTGGACCTGGCAATGTGGCCATGTTCAGCAAGACAGCCAGTACGAGACTGCATGAATTAAGTTATCAAGGCTATTTTGATGAAGGATCCCATAGAGCAACTCACTAAATCTGGTTTCCGTTGAAGTTTAGAGGCAAAGCAGGGTGCAGCTGATCACTCTTACTCCACACACATAATCATCACAAGTCAAACTAACTTGGAGATTAACCAGGAGGTGCATTGAGACTGACCAGTCTCATCTTTGCCCAAAAAATAAAGATCAACCTTTTGGGACTTCCAAGTAAAGGGTATAGAACATGCTTTTAAAACACAACCACAAGTCTGACATCTTGATCCCAGGTGTACTGGGTGGCACGCACATCTGGGACTGGCAGATATAACAGATACAACATTTGGTGCATCTAAGCTAAAAGGCAGTCCATCCAGAGAAAAAACATTCTTACCACACCAGAAAGGAGCCAGTGTATGCAGGAGCCCTGGAGTTGGCCTCCCAGCAATGTGTGGGAGCCAAGGGACCTCCAGCAGTTCACCTGTCAGGGTCAAGGGCTCCTTGTCAACTTTTTGTGCCTCCCTGCCTTTGAATATGTCATTCTTTTGACCTGCAATGATGCAGTTTGTGGACCCCTCTTTCACTGTCTTCTGTACTAGGAAATTTTGACAACTATACTCCCAATAGAGTGTATATGAAATTACCATGGAATCATCACCTTGTAACACACATTTTCCTAAATTTCTGACAGCTCCGGCAGACTACGTTACTTAAGGATAAAGAATGGGCATTATGTATCTATCCATCCTCAGCAGGATTCTCCTATAAATTAGTACCCAATAATGGAGTAGAAAAAATGCACTAAACAGATGATAAGGCCCTACCCACACAGTGTGTAAGATACTTTCTCTAAAATTATAGGAATCTTAAAATCTAACCTCAGTAGCTAGGGGCCAAGACAGCATTCGACAGAAGTCTCCTCTATGTCACATCACTGTTATCTCATCTCACAACAACGGAATGCCCCAGACACGCACGTCAGAAGTTCACATGGAGGAAGAAATTTAAAATATTATCTCATACCTACACTGCCATGCTTTTGAGCCACCTTTGGAGTATTATATGTCTCAGTGAAATGTTGGTTAAGGTTGTTCGTAGTACATGAATGCACTTGACTGGCTGTCATTAAACAAACCAGATTTTACTTTATTAATTTCAAAAATTGAGAACAAAAGAGGATATGATGAAGACTCATGGGCCCATTACCCAGAATTAACAATTATTGCAATATTATTGCATTTTCCTTTTCTAAAGTAATTAAATGTTACAAATAAAAATAAATGTTCTGTCACCATAACCTACTCTGTTTTTCTCTCTCCTCCCCTAGACCCCCATACACAACTGTCTCATGAAAACCACATGGATCTTCCTAGCCCATCTTTTATATTTATATACATGCATGATTCCATTCATATACAGTCCTATTTTGTTTTTAATATTTGTTTTACATGATAAGATACATTATGTTTTCTTCCTTAACCGTGATTTGTTGACTTTTAACATTGTGTTTGAAGAACTATCCAATTTATATATGTATATATACACACACATATATATACACATATGTATATATACACACACATATATATATACACATATGTATATATATGCATGTGTGTGTGTGTATATATATATAATTTTTTTTTTTTTTGAAACAGAGTCTTGCTCTGTCACCCAGGCTGCAGTGCAGTGGCGCAATCTTGGCTCACTGCAACCTCCACCTCCCACATTCAAGTGATTCTCCTGCCTCAGCCACCCGAGTAGCTGGAATTACAGGTGCCCACCACCACGCCCAGCTAATTTTTGTATTTTTAGCAGAGCCGAGGTTTCTCCATGTTGGTCAGGCTGATCCTGAACTCCTGACTTCAGGTGATCCACCCGCCTCGGCCTCCCAAAGTGCTGGGATTACAGGCATAAGTGTGCTCAGCCCCAATTTATATATTGGGTCTCTCTTTCGTTACATAAATTACATACTAATGCACTGAATAAATATACAGTAATACATTTTATTTAAACATTTTGCTACTAATAATCTCCAGATAGTTCCTATTTTTTTGGTCATCACAACAATGCTGCCATAAACATCTCTGTAGTTTCCCTCTGTGTTTATATGTAAGAATTTCTCTCAGGCATACGCCTAAAGTGGCTGTGCCTAGACATAAGGTTTGTATCTGTCTATATTTTGGTCCTTTCATTAGGAGGTCCCTATACTTTCATATTAAAAGCACCTGGTCTGATTGATGCATGGGTAGAGATTCAAAGAGTACTGTTAAGCAATATATTTCCAAGTGGGATCTAGTAGCAGGAGCAGCTTAATGACAAAACAGAGACTAGCTCTGCTGGGAGAAGGGTGAACATCTAGAAGTCCAAAAAAAGATGCAAAAATGGAGTAACACTACTAATACTACTCCCAGTTTGCCAATCATTCTCTTAAAAGAGGAGTGTATGTTAAGGGCTTCATTAACCAAAAGGAGGATTATTTCTTGACACAGGCATAGGAAAGCAAGCAAGCATAGGTTTTCCATGCCACTCCACAACGACCCATGAATCAGGAGGACTGAGTACCAAATGCCCGAACTCGTGTGTGGACTGAGCTCTGTGCACCCTGCCACAAAGTTTCTGATCTAGGACACATGTTTTCCCAACAGACAGGTACTTCCAATTCTTGCTGTTGTTTAGTATCTGAACTGTGTGTGGCGAGTGTTTAGTGAATATTAATAAGTAAAAAGTGAGTTCTTTTCCCCAAAGCTAGAGAGTAACAATAGCATACAGCAGCCTCCAGGTAAATAAAGATGAAATTAACTCAGCCTGAACACAGACAGGGGAAGTGGAGTTGACAATTCTTCTATATTTTACTTAGGAAAAAATACCATCAAAGCTTCTTTATTCTAAACAATCCCCTGTATGCATTTGTGCTATTACAATCCTTAGTCCTTTTGTCCCATCTCACAGGTGAACCCAAATTTCACCAGCAGCCTAATCATATATCAGGGTGAAACACACAGTCATCTCAAATAGCAGAAGAGAGTCTTAATTATGCTTAAAAATCTACAGAAGCATTTTGCTTCCATCCTGGATTCTCTCCTGTTCCCAACCCTATCCCTCCTTCACCAAAAACAGGATCCCAGTGCCAGGGCTGCCCCTCGGCATCTTTAACTTAAGCACTGACAGGTTACGTGGGATTTTTGCCAGAGTAATTATTTTTCAATTCAACAATAATGAGAAATTACCATGGCAACCACTTGTCACGTGGTACACATACACCCCCTCCAAAGAATGAACCATACCTAAAGCATCTATTCCTGAAAATGTGTTTTTCTTTTTTTTATTAAAATAAACAAGTCAAAGTGGAGAGCGTTCTGAAGGGGTCTGAAAGCTGGGAGATGGGAGGGCATGAACTTTCTTCAGTATCTTGTGGTTCTAGAAAAAAATGAGAATGTCTCATCTTATAACCCTACTCTCTTGTACACACACACTTAAATAACACTATTAATTTGTATCTTACTATTTTAGTCATTCCTGTTTTACATGCATCAGCTAACCTTTCTCAGAAGATACTGAAGAAAGAATAAATTTGCCTGAAATGACCGAGGCAGAAACACACTTGCTACACTTGCTCTCCCTACATTTCTTTTTCTGCCACATCCAGATATTGAGAAAGAAGACAAAAAAAAAAAAAATACCCCAAATCCCATGCCTTCTGCCTTTCCGTTACCTAGAGTCCCTCTCACACTGAAGGAAGCTCAGTCCATTTATATTCCAAGACTGTAATTGTGTTTTTGATTCCTTCATCACAAGCTACCCTTTCTCCAAAACCAAGTGTCTATCTCAAACCATGTTTATTTTGAATCAGCCTCACTTAATAATAATAATCAACAGTTACGTGGCACTTATCATAAGCCAGCTACCATTCTGAACTCATCGCGCACTATAAACTCCATAAAACCTCACCATACCCTACAGTATAAATAGCATTATTAACCCCATCTTATAGATGAGAAAACTAAGTCACTGAGGAGTTAGATATTGCTTAACGTTACACAGCTATCAAGTTGCCAAGAAAGAGTTTAACCCCAAGGACTCTGGCTAGCAAGTTTAGACTCGTGACCATTCCATTATGATGTTCCTTTATTCAAAACAATATTCCCTAAAATATCTGTCTTGTTAGTTGTTTCAACATCCAGTCAATGCCAAGTGCACTGAACGTTTGGGTCTCTCTCTGGAACAGGCAGCCCAAAGCAAGGATTTCCATCACACCTATGGAATTTGGCTTGAAGACACACAAATAAAAGTAATAAGGTAAGACCATTTGCCCTTACCAGCTGGTAACTGCACAGGCATGAAAAGGATGCAGAGAGGGATTTTAAATCTCCCTTTTTTACTTATCTTTATGGGATTTTTTTTTTTTTTTTGAGATGGAACTTCCCTCTTGTTGCCCAGGCTGGAGTGCAGTGGCACAGTCTTGGCTCACTGCAACTTCTGCCTCCCGGGTTCAAGCGATTCTCCTGCCTCAGCCTCCCGAGTAGCTAGGATTACAGGTGCCCACCACCATGTGTATTTTTAGTAGAGACGGGGTTTCCCCATGTTGACTAGGCTGGTCTCGAACTCCTAACCTCAGGTGATCCACCTGCCCCGGCCTCCCAAAGTGCTGGGATTATAGGTATGAACCACCACACCCAGCCCTATGGGATTTTGTTTTTTTTTTAAACAACTCATGTTCTAGAGACTGAATTTTTCTTCTCTAATTCTCAACTATGATTTGTTCATTCTCAGCTAAATTGCATTTTATTTAACAGTAAGCATTAGTTACCATTTTAACTGATGAATTATAAAACGACATGTTACCAACATAGCACATTGTGTGTTTTGAGAGAGCATCTCGGCATTTCACTCACAAATCAAGGCCTCCCTTTTAGAAGGTGCTCACTGTGGTTCCCTGCCTAGTGCACGTGGATGCTGCCTTGAGAAAGTGGCATATTAAAATGTGCAGAAAGACAAGACTTGGTATCCAGTAGACACAGCTCTTCAGTAGAAGTTACATCAGTGGTTTTCCCCCCAAAGACCTGAGAAATTCATGTATTTGAATCTCCAGCTTTGATACACAAAAATCAGTAATTAATTCCAAGTAGTCCAAACAGAAATGTTAGTTGGAATAACTAAAAGCAATGACTAAAATGCCTCAGTGTGTATGTGCTAACAATTGAGCTTTTTTGCTGCCGGACTTATTATAAGGGTGATGAAATAATTTTTTTTTTTGAAGTCGGGATTCCTGTCAGCTTTTTGAGGACAATATCTGTACCCATGTCTCGTATGTTTTACGTGCACAGTACCTAACACGTGGCAGGAAGGCAACGAATAATTGCTCCAGTATTTAATTATTTAAATGACTTAATTCAACAAATAAATATTTATTTAACTAAAACCCAGCATATTCTCAAAACCCAGAAGAAAGCCAGTACTTTTAATTTTATGATGATTGAACACTGCCACTCTCTGATCTATTTACACGTTTGTGAAACAGGGGCTTTGATTCTTTGATGACTGAATCAGCGAAAATGTATAGTTTCAAAATGTAGTATTTTCTGGTCCTCACGGGCTCTCTATCAAGTTGGTAATTTTGTTATCCCAATGTCAGTAGGGAAACTGAGGCCCCAAGTGGTTAAGAAATGTACCCAAGGTTACAAATCAAAGAAGTGGCAACATCGGAATTCGCATCCTCTCCGACTCATCAATTTTTGTTTCCATCCACAAAGCTTTACTCGCTGCCTATTCCAATCTCTAATCTATACTATTCTAGCAGGAAAGAGGAATGGTCTTTTTTTAATAATTAAATTTCCTATTTTATACTCAAACACAGAGACATGCACTCTCACAATAAAAAATAATATACTGGGAATGCTATGCAAGGCCACTTTGAAAATGACGTGGAAAGGCATTACTCTAGAAGCACAGGTTTTGTTCATGACAGGTCTGTAGCAATGAGCACCACACATCGCATTACATCACACCATCGAGGTGTGAGAGGTCCCGAGATGCAGGATAATGTGATGAGGTAGCAACTCGTATATCTTGAGAAAAGCTCACTGTAAAATCAGGCACAAATTTTCCATATTCCAACATAAACACAGCAGGCAGGCGAATGTTTCTGGGAAAGCTTGCAAGATTCAAAATCTTGTTTTTGTGACCTACCCTGTTGCATCTGGATAGCTGATCAAATGACAAGAATAATTCTTCAAGTCACCCCTAAACATTGGAGGACTGTGCCAGGACCAAGGCCATAGGAAGCCACTAGATAAGAAAACTCAAGACTTTCTCTCTTCCTACTTGGAAGAAATGAAAAAAAAAAATTTTTTTTTATTCACAAAGATAAATATAAAAAACCCAGAATATTCTTGAAACCTAGAAAAAAATAATGTTTTTCTTGGTGATGGTCAATCATTTCTATTCTCTGTTTACAAATCTGTTTACCAGTGTACTTGAATTCTCTCTGTCAGTGACACCCAAGTAGATATTACAGCTCCAAACTTCTCCCTGGGACTTCAGAATTGTGATCCTAACTGTCTCACTCACCTCTCCACTTCTTAACCAAAGAGGCATCTCAGGCTTAACATGGCCAAAGCCAGACATCTCCCCCAACTTCATCCCGCACAAGCCAATCTTCTCATTCTCTTCCATCTCCATAATGTTCATTCCAGTTTCTCAGTCACTTAGGCCAGCATTTGAGAACATATTCTTGATTCCTGTTTTACCCTAATTCCACACCTCCAATCTGTCAGCAAATCCCATGAATTTACCACTGACACATGAATGGAAATCCACCCATGTTTCTTTCCTTCCACTGCCACCCCTTCTCTGCGCCTCCAGTAACTTCAGCCTGGACAACAGTGACTTTTTCCTAACTCATCTCTCAGCCCCCAATCCTGTTCCCCTGTAACCTGTGCTCTCCAAAGAAGCCTGGAGGATCTTTCAGCAATGCCTGTTAGATTGTGTCCCTCCTAACTAAAACTTTTCTATGACTCATCTTTGCTGTGTAGGGAGCTCACTCTCCTACGTGGCTGGGACTTTGTCTTCTTCTTTGCTGTTGGTTCACTGTTCTCTCAGCACAGCCCACAGATCTAGGTTCTTACTTTGGGGACCTTCCTTTGGGCCCAGGGCTGCACTCCACTCCACCACAGGGTCCTTTGAACCAGCTATGTCCACCACTAATGGATGCCTTTCCTCTCTTTAGTGTGGCTTTCTCTTTCTCTTCATTCAAATCTCAGCATCCTTGTCATCTTTTGGTCATCCAATCTACAGAAGTCTACTTGCTTCACATCAGTTTATGTTTTTCCTTGATCATTCAATTTTGTTTGTTTGTCTTCTTACATACTAGAAATTGTGTTCATTGGGAATACAAGATCCTATTGCCTGCTTTCCTCTGAAGCCTGGCATATAATAGGTGCTTAAAAATGACTGCCTGAATAAATGAATATAAAGAGTGTGTTAGACAAACTACCAAAAACAAAAGATAAATCTATCAAGGAGACATGTTAATCTCCCTCTTGAACTCCCACAGGGCAGCCATACCAAGGTTCCGAGTTGGCACAGCCCAGCTGATTATAACCACATCACAGAGTACCAGGAACTTTCCAGAATCTTTATTCACTCTAATGTTTTAAATAAATATATGCTGTGAATTAAAAGCATTAAGAAATATTCATGCCCTTCGACTCAGTAATTCTATTTCTGGGAATCCATCCAAAGGACATAATCCAAAAATATGTAAATGCTTTGTACAAAAAATTATTCACCACAGGAACACTCATAATAGAAAAAAACACACACAAAAAAACTAGGAACAATGTGTTTGCCCTACAATAGAGAAATGATTCAAGAAACTATGATATGTCCACCAGAAAGAAAACAGGAATCCTTAAAATATAATGTTCACATACGGTTTAAAATAACACAAGCACATTCTTACATGATAATATAAAGTGAAGAAAATAGGCAGACAAACAGAGCAGTGGGACGGAATGGAGAACCAAGACACAGACAGAAGCCTGTGTGGAAAATGAGTAACTGGTAGATACGGAATTGCCTGGTAGTGAGGTTGAGAAGAATTATTTGATGAGGAGTATAGAGACAATTGGCTTTTCACCTGCAAATAATAAATAAATTAGGTTACAGCTCGCATAACCAAACATAAGTTCCAGAGGAATTAAGCATGTAAATAAAGAAAACCAAAATTTTTGAACTACTAGAAGAAAAGGTAGGAGGATATCTGTCTTTATGGCATCTGAAGAGGGGAAAATGCCGCAAGCCAGCAGTCCCCAACCTTTTTGGCACCAGGGACTAGTTTCGTGGAAGACAGGTTTTTCAGAGACACTCTGGGGGACGGTTTCAGGATGATTCAAGTGCATTACATTCACTGTGCACTTTATTTCTATTATTATTACACTCTAATATATAATAATTATACAACTCACCATAATGTAGAATCCGTGGGAGCCCTAAGCTTGTTTTCCTGCAATTAGACAGTCCCGTCGGCATATGATGGGAGACAGTGATGGATCATCAGGCATTAGATTCTCATGAGGAGTGTACAACCTAGATCCCTTGTGTGCGCAGTTCACAATAGGGTTTGTGCTCCTATGAGAATCTAATGCCACCGGTGATCTCACAGGAGGTGCAGCTCAGACAGTAACGTGAGTGATGGGGAGTGGCTGTAAATACAGATGAAGCTTCCTTCACTGACCTGTCGCACCTCCTGCTGCACAGCCCAGTTCCTGTTACAACCCGTACTCCCCTCCATTTCTATAGCTGCAATATTTCTTTTTTATATTCCTTTCTCTTTTTAGAGATACAGGGTCTTACTCCGTCACCCAGGCTAGAGTGCAGTGGTGTGGTCACAGCTCTCTACAGCCTCGAACTCCTGGACGCAAGGGATTCTCCCATCTCAGCCTCAAGAGTAACTAGTCAGGCCAGGCACGGTGGCTCATGCCTGTAATCCCAGCACTTTGGGAGGCCAAGGCGGGTGGATCATGAGGTCAGGAGTTCAAGACCATCCTGGCCAACATGGTGAAAAGCCGTCTCTACTAAAAATACAAAAAAAAAAAAAATTAGCTGGGCATAGTGGCACATGCCTATAATCCCAGCTACTCATGCAGCTGAGGCAGGAGAATTGCTTGAACTACTCAGGGAGTCGGAGGCTGCAGTAAGCCAAGATCATGCCATTGCACTCCGGCTTGGCGACAGAGTGAGACTCCGTCTCAAAAAAAAAAAGTAGTCAGATGCAAAGCCCTCATTCCACGCATTCTCCCACACTTTCTCAACCACCCCTTGTTCATTTCTCAAAGCTTTCACCCTGTCTTGCCTTGATCCTGAGGCCTCTCACACCTTCCAACCTGCAGAAAAGTCTTTATTTTCTAGACTGAGAGATGCGTTTTTTAAAAAATTAATGGGAACCTCATGGTGACTACTCCTGTAATACTATGTTTTTACTTTATTTTACACTATGTCCAGTTCTCATACTTTCATGTCCCAGCAATTAGACTGCGCACTCCATGGGTGGAGACACCATCTTCTTTGGGTTGTTTTCTGTATTCCCGTTGCTTACCTGGCACTTATTGATTATGTAATTACAAGCCAAACAATGTGCATTATCTAAGTCAAGCTTTTGAATGACATTATCAGAGAGGTGAATTATTATCCTCATTTTACAGATGACGAAAACCAAAGCCCAGAAAGGTTACTTAATTTTCTCAGAGTCATGCAGCTGGTACAGTTTGGAGTCAGTGATCAAAGTCATATAACCTGGCCTTTGGACTGCTCTATGTGTTTGTGTGTGCACATGTGTGTGTGAGCGAGAGAAAGGGGACTGTGGGAAAATACCTAGTAATAAAAGGTTATATGCATGTGTACATAAATGCTCATAACTTCATTGTTCATTATAGCCAAGAAATGGAAACACTCCAAATGTCTATCGACTAATGAACAGATAAACAAAATGTCGTGTCTTCAGACAACGGCACACTAGAAGTAATAAAAGAAAGAAAATGCAGATGCATGCTACATATAACATGTACCTCAAAACATTATGGCAATGAGAGAAGTCAGACACAAAAGGCCATATATTGGATGATTTCATTTACACAAAATGTCCAGAATCCTGGGTCTTATTACCTGTGTGATCTCAGACAAATTACCGAAGCTCTCTGTCCCTCTGTTTCATTAGTTATAAAATGGACAGCATCGTATCTCACTCTTAAGTGTGAGGATTAAGCTATATAATACACAGAGCAGTGACTGGAACAGAGTAAATACCCAACAAAGGATACTGTTATTAAGTGGCAGAGAAGGTCCCAACGCCAGAGTTGCTGTGGATATTAAATAATATATATCCATAATGCATCTTACAAATACAGCCTACATACCTTGCTGCCAAAGGACCTGGGTCTAGACGTCAATGACATTACTCTTTGCTCTTTGTTTCAGAAAAGTGACTCAGTCTCATTTGCCTTCACTGTGAAAAATGGTAACAATGAGGGTAGCTACCTCACAGTGTTATTATGAGAATTAAATTAACTGATACATTAAAGTACTTAGAACAGTGCCTGGAATGCAGTAAGCAACAATAATTATTATCTGTCATTATTATTATAGTTGTCAGTGACATTCAAGATGGGTTTCCCTATTCTCAGGAAATGTATGATCCAATTAGCCGGGTCCTGACACACAGTTGACACAGCACGGACACTCACAGTATCAGTGCCTCTTTGATGGATTAAAAACAGCATGCCCTCCACTGTCTGCCTCCGTCACAAGAATTGAGACTGCAAACTCCTCAAGGGCAGGATCAGTGTTTAATTTTTCCCGTTCCCCTCGTGCCTGGCATAGTGTCTGGCTGCGAAAGAGCAAGGACCTATGAGAGTGAGTTTTTCAAGCAGCCTGACTGAAGCGAAGCCTCTATTTTGCACACCAACCTCAAATCCACAGTTGCACATTGTTCAGGCTAATTTGCATCTCAGCATCTCAGAAAGCTCTCCATTTAGCTATTCAATTTGCTTCCTTGTCAACTAGAGATCACAACTTGCAAGAGAAAAGAGAGCTTGAGAAAATTGTGGCTTGCCTGCCAGCATCCATATTTAGATCAGCAAAACTTTTCGCTTTCCCCCTTCCATCTCCCTGGGAGTCAGGAAACTGGGTTCTAATTCTAATCCTGATACTTCTTTGACGGGTGACCTTAAGTAAGTCCAAATCAAAAAACCGTCAGTGTTCAAAATGTCCTTAGAGGGTACACTTGGACCTTGGTTTCCCCATCTGTCAAATATAAGGACAATTCTAAGGGTCCTTCCAAAGACATCCTACCAGAACACTCACTTCTTTAGGAATTTGTTGTTTACTGAGAGAAACTGCCCACTTTCCCCACTCTTGCTTTCAGAGAAAACATTTTTGGGGGATCTTAGTGAGGGCTAAAGGGGAGACAACATCACAACCAAAGGATATAAAAGAAGAAATTTCTAAATTCCATCTCTTCCAAAGTCCAAGGAGAGTCTCCATAGGGATGGCAAATGGATTTCAACCCCAAGGGGCCTCTTTGATGGAATGGGGGTAGTTACCTAGGACTTCATTCATGCATTCAGAAATGCGTACTGAGCGCCTACTTTGTGCAAGACACTGTTCTAGGATTTAGTGATGATGTAGTGAACAAAAAAGACACAAATCCATGTCCTTGTAGACCTTGTATACTAGTGGATGACAAATAATGAAAACGATGAATGAAATGTCATTTATTAGACAGCATTAAGTGTACAGGAGAAAAGCAATAAAGCAGAAAATGGGGATATGAAATACGGGAGTGGGGAAGGAGAAATAAAATATAGGTGGGATAACTGTGGAAGGCCTTGCAGGGAATTGTCTCTTTAGGGTGGGGCTTCTCAACCTCAGCATCACAAACATTTAGAGCTACCCAGGTCTTCACTGCGGGGTGTCCTGTGCCTTCTAGCGTGTTCAGCAGCATCTCTGTCCTCTGCCCACTGGAGGCCAATAGCACCCCCTTCAGTTGTGAGAACCAAAAATGTCTCCAGACATTGCCAGATGTCCTTGGGTCAAGGGGACAAAATTGTCCCAGTTTGAGCACCACTCATTTAGAATAAAATCCTGAAGAACAGGAGTGAGGGAGCCAGACAGGGATTTAGAAGGGTTCTATGCAGGCACTGGTAGTAGAGGAACAGCCTAGCCCCCTCCCACAGGCAACTGATATCAAATATCCTCTCAATGATGATCAACTTACTCCTGGGATGAATGATGTGAGGGAAGAGGATGCAGTGTTGGGGAGAGAGGATGGGCACCCACATGGTCTGGAAGATGAGAAATGGTTTCCTGTTACTGCGACATTTCAACTGAGAGCCGAGGCATAAGAGGATTCGATCAGCCAACATGAGGACACAGCAAGTACAACAGCCCTGAGATTGAAGAACTGTGATGCATTTAAGGGACTGAAAGGAAGACACTCATCTAAGCATTGGAAGCTGGTGGTGGGAGGCTGCAGATGAACCTGGGGAAGCTCCAGGGCTTGAACTCCCATGCAGGACCTGGCAAAGCCAAACAAGATGTGGGTTCTCTTCCTACAAGCAATAGGATCTCATAGAAAGGCTTTAAGCAGGCATGTGTGATGATCAACTTAGAGTTCTAGGTCCCTCCTATGATGAGACCGAGTAATCTCCACTGACTTAATAGCTGTGTAAATTCCTTCTCTCTTCTGGCCTCAGTTTCCCCATCTGTAAAATGGGGACAGCAATCACATCTGCATGGGTTTCTTGTGAAGATCAAATGAGATCATATGTGCAGAGTGCTTAGAACAGGCGCTGTGACACAGAGTATATGATCAGTAACTCTGATAGTCTTGGTTCATAGCACTCTTAAACAAATATTAGCTATCATTTTCTTTTCTTTCTCTTGGAAGCTTACCAGTGCCTGACTGGGATTTATTGCTGGTGTAGCTTTCCTTTTCAATCTTGTCCCTGCCCTGCCTTCCTCCCTCATCCCTCTCCACCCCAGGACAGTTCACGTCTCTGCTCCCAGAGCCCTGTGTTTCTACTTCTATGACACTACCTGGTTGCCAGCTCTCGGTATACCTCAACTTTACATTCTCCATCAGTAGTCCTTACTGGACACACATATTCGATCTGAAAACTGACGGCAAAGAGGCCTTCTCCGTGCATGAATGCTTTAAGATCCAACATTTGCGTGTTAGCTCTCAGGCTTGTCTTGGGAATGTCTCCAAGAACAATCAACTGTTCCCTTTGAGGACTATCAAACCACTCCTCACACAACACATACACACACATACACACACGCATGTACGCACGCAAGACAAATATGCTGCTTCCTCATAAGCTGTATCGTGTCTGCGAAACTCCTCTCTATATAAAACTTTCCGCACAATTCCCAGTCTGGTTCATTTCTACTAGTCAACACCTGCAGAGGCTCCCTGCCAACCCTACCTTGTCCTCACCTTACCTCCCCACTACCACTGCCACCATCTCTCCGCTTATCACAGCCGTCATCAAGAGTGTGTTTGTGAGTTTGTGTTTTTATGCCTGTCTTTCCCTCAGCCTTCAAGAAGACAACGCCAGTGTTCATTTCTTGTTGTATCCTCATTATTTGGAGCAGAGTTTGATACACAGTAGAAGCCCAATTACCATCTGTTGATAGAAAAATAATATTAGCTCGCCATTTTGAAGTGTTTTCTCCCTCTCAGGCACATGACATGCATTATCCCATAGGGTTTAATCGTCACAACTATTTAAGGGTAGATAATGTTATCATCATCTCCATTTTACAGATTGGGAACTGAGGCTAGAAAAGCTTAGCAACTTGCTCAAGATCACACAGATAAATATATAACAAAGTTAACCTAAGTTTCAACATCCTTGGATGTAAAGTTAAAGATCTGAACTAGCTCTGGTGTAAGGACCCTTCCAGTTTTAATATTAGATCAAGAAAATCTGACTCCCAGGCCAATGTTCTTTCATTCCTATCTCATTGTCTCCCTATAACTTAGAAGAGGACAGTTTTGAGAAACCTGCATTGTTTTCACAAACCTCACTTTATTTCTCTCTTGTGTTCTTTTGTTCTGGGAAACATGGGGGAATGAATGACTTAGCCTGGCCATATAGCTGTAGGGGGGCACTGAGCTGGAGGGGAGCCTCCGCAGAACTTCGCTTTGGGAGCCTGGGATTTGAACTTGTGCCACCACCACTGGCAGGATGCCTCACCACTGCTCAGATGAGCAATGGTTATGCAATTTGCTTTCCCCCACTAAGTGCACCACAGGATGTCTGATCTCCTTGAAATTGCTCTCATTTAAGAATCTGTCTTTTTTGAAGCAAAATGTCATCTAAAACCTTCTATGGCTTTATGGGAAACTAAATGCGCTTTCGAAGCATGCATGGCCTGGGTCTGTCTGCAGATCTTTTTCACTCATATTTGGCATTCACATCGGAATGAGACTGGGTGGTAAGTTAAGTGACTCTGCTGTTAGCCTCACCCGCCACCTTGGCCAATGAGAAGACCTGGAACATACAACTCTGTCTCCTGGGAAGGAATGGGAAGACCCGGGGTGAGTAACCCAGAGAAAATGAAGGGCCATAGGAGACATGGCTGTGTCCTCATATCTTTGAAGTTCATTTTTTAAAAGAGACTAATCTTTAGGGCTCTCAAGTGGTAAACCAGCCCTAATGCTGAGTAGTCAAAGGAAATGGGTGAATAGGGCAAGTTAGTTTTCCCCTTCCCCGTGGTCGGTTCAGTTGACTGAATGCAGTGCTGCTGTCCAAGTGTTCCAGGCATCAGCTGGGCGCCCACCAGAGATGACATGCAAGGTCTCGCCATTCTTAACTTGCTATGATAATTGCAAGTAGAAATACTATTTGAAATTATTTTTGACTTTTTTCATTTTCTTCTCCAAAATGCAAAATCTTCTTTCTTTTCTGTATTTGTTTTTCTGAAACTGTTAAAATGTGAAAATACGGCAACATCTCTATTTGCTCTTACTGGGTTTATTTACTTACTTGTTCACTCATTTAACAACTTTCATCGAGTAGACTGCCCTGTCACACACGCTGGGAACAGAGTTTAGTAAAAACCCTCATGTAGCTCAAAATCTAGAGCAGGTGACAAACAATAGCACACAAGTGAATAAAACCAAGAAAACTATTACTAGTAATAAGTGGTATGAGGAAAATGGACTGAGACTACACAGAGGAGAGATTATTTCTTTTATTTTTTTTATTTTATTATTTGTTTGAGAAGGAGTCTCTTTCTGTCACCCAGGCCGGAGTGCAGTGGTGTGATCTCAGTTCACTGCAACCTCCGCCTCCCAGGTTCAAGCAATTCTCTTGCCTTAGCCTCCCCAGCAGCTGAGATTATAGGCTCCCGCCACCACACCTGGCTAATTTTTGTATTTTTGGTACTGATGGGGTTTCACCATGTTGGCCAGACTGGTCTCGAACTCCTGACCTCAAGTGATCCGCCCACCTCAGCCTCCCAGAGTGCTGGGATTACAGGTGTGAGCCACCACACGTGGCCAAGATGATTCCTTTTAGATAAAGGTGGCTCTGCAAGGCCACCAGAGGAGGTGACACTAAGGTTACTTGAAGAATGCAAGCCATGGAGAAGCTGTATTTGTGTATCAGTGGAAATGATTGCATTTCTCTCCAGATACCAATCCAGTATTTTCTCTCCATTTCACAAGTTTATTAGCTCTGTGTTGGGTATTTCAAATTTTTTTTTTTTTGTACAACTCAAAAAACATTTCATGAACACACATTCCATGTGTGTCAAATTGGGCTAAATGATTTATTACTTTTTAAAATTTAATGAGTACATTAACTGTAAATGGTAAGAATTGATATCAGCGAGGCAATAGCTGCTTGGAAGGTTAAGCAATTTATCTGCAGTGAGATGTCTAACAAAGGTTAGAGCTTAGACTTGGACTCTTGGCTGTTGGATTCTCATGTTTGTCATCTTTCCACTGAACCCCGTTTTTTTGAATCCTGCTGGGCATCTCTGGGGTTTAGGGTTGCCTGGAGGTGGCTAAGTCCCTCTCTATTAAATAGATTAATTGACTCTTTCCATGGCTCTGGTCCTCTATTTGGACTTCAGGGACTTTGATTCCCATTACTAAGAGGAGCTAATACTGTGGCCCAACTGTGGTTTGGAAGGAAGCCTCAGAAGAATGAAATAGAATAGGGATGCCACAGATCAGAAGCCAGGCTGGGGCATAAGAGTGGGCAGCAAAGGATGTGGGCCTAGGATCTTAAGGGCCACACAGAAGTGAAGGCAGTTGTCATGCGTGGCAGTTTCTTTGGCTGCTCTGTTGTACTAGAGAATGAGTCTTCACAGAGTAACTCCAAGGAGGAGCACTTAACTGGGCATATGCTTTGGTGGGACACAGATCACAGTTTGAGTTAGAAAATAAAGTCAGAGCAGATGAATATAAGCCCTCAGCTGAGGGAGTCTGGAGGACAGAAGGCACCAACAGTGAGGAGGGTCACCAGCCAGCCACTGACCTACTTTGCTCCTCTTCCCAGTAGATGGAGTAGATCATGGGGACCCATTATGTGGGTCACTCCTTATACTCTGATGCACCCAAATGCTCAGTGGAGAGTCATACTAAATCCATCAGACCACTGATGCTCGTCAAAGTATCTTTCTCAGAATAAATGTAAGGTGTAGCCAACTGTACTGGATTGAATGGTGTCACCTGCCCCCTCACCTATAATTCATGTCTGCCTGGAATCTCAGAATGTGACCTGATTTGAAAATAGGGTCCTTGAAGATTAATAGGTTAAGATAAGGGTGGCCCCTAATTCAATGACTGGTGTCCTTAAAATAAGAAGCAGAGACAGACACACAGACACCATGTAAAGATGGAGGTAGAGGTGGGAGTGTCGCATCTACAAGCCAAGGGGTGCCAAGGGTTGCCACCAAAATCCATGAGAAACACATGAGACAGATTCTTCCTCAAAATTCTCAGAAGGAATCAAGGCTGCTGATGCTTTTTCTTCCAGTTTTCTAGACTCCAGAACTGCGAGAGAGTGAATTTCTGTTATTTTCAAGCCACCAGTGTGTGGTGACTTGTTAGGGCAGTCTAGGAAATGATTTACCCACTTACTTAACTGTGAAGACCACTGAATTCCATACTATTCCAAACTGCAGGCTAGGAATCATTACTATGTCAAGCGCTGGCTGTGCCTTCGTACTGTGATGAGTTCCTCATCTCACATCACGCCGCGATGCTGCTTCCTTCTCTTTCTCTCCATCTCTACTCTGAATTCCTTGTGGGCAGAAATCAGATCTAATTCACTGCTCTTTCTCCAGCTCCTGGAATACACTTGGCGCTCAACAAATGTTGAAAGAAGGAATGAATAAAAGAAATACTTTTTTTTTTTTTTTTTTTTGAGACGGAGTCTCTGTCTCCCAGGCTGGAGTGCAGTGGCACGATCTTGGTTCACTGCAACCTCCGCCTCCCGGGTTCAAGTGATTCTCCTGCCTCAGCCTCCCAAAAAGCTGGTATTACAGCTGTGTGCCACCATGCTTGGCTAAGTTTTTGTATTTTTTAGTAGAGATAAGAGTTTCACCACATTAGCCAGGATCGTCTCAATCTCCTGATCTTGTGATCCTCCCGCCTCGGCCTCCCAAAGTGTTGGGATTACAGGCATAAACCACCATGCCCAGAAAATAAATATTTCTTGACCAACACAGTCTTTCCAAAGACTCACAAACCCCAAGCAACTTAGCATTCTATTTATTCATTCTATTGATATTATTAAGTGCCTACTCTACGCTAGGAACTGTGCTAGGAGTTGGGAACCCAGTGATAAATAAGAAGACAAAATTATTGAACCTTGTTATCTAGATGGGGAATAGAGGAAGGGGGCAGATAAGCCAAGCAGACAAATATGTGGGTGTATTATTGGTGTAGATAACTTTAGACAATGAGAAGTACTTGAAAGAAAATAAAATAGAATAATACTTAAGAGTAACTGGATTTACTTTAGTTAAATGGTGCTGGGAAAGACCTCTCTCCAGGAGATGACATTTGAGCTGAGACCCAAATAATAGGACTCATGTCTTCAAATATGTGAAGGATGAGGCGTATAGGCAGCAGGACAGCTAGTGCCAAGACCCGAAGCATAAGTTAGTACAAAGTGCTTAGAAAACAGAAAGAAGGCTTGTGAACGAGAAACAGGGGCCTGAGGGGTATGGGATGATGTCAGCAGGACAGATTAACCCTGCTTCATTGTCTGAGGTCGGAAGAGCTCCAAGTCATAGAAGAGTGATTTATAGTTTTCTGTTGCAAGGAACGTTGTTTACAATTAAAATTACAGTAGATGTTTGTGGTCGGGAAGGGGGAGCCCTATGGATGGCCAAATCCTGCATAAGGAAGGATGCATGTTCTCACCAAGGCCCAAGAGAGCAAAGCCAGACCTCGCATTTTCTCCTCATTAAATCACAGAAGGCCTGAATGGCCACCCACGGAGGTTATCCTCACTTGGTGCCATTCATGCCTGGCTCTTGCTTTGTTTAAAGCATCATTTTCTATGCGTTCTAGCGAAAAGACAAGGCAGAGCTGACTTACAGAGATCATGTCTCTGGCTGATATTAGCCATCAGTGGTATAAGCCCTGCAGCTGTACTGTGTCCTGCAGTTTGGTGGCAGGGATATTAGAAGTAGACTCTTGTTACATGGTTGTTTTCTTTGCCCTTGGTTTTTTACATTTTCACTAAATCATAGATGTTCCTAATTGCTTCCTCATGATCACAGTGCCCCTTGATTGGAATTCTATGGAAAAGAGAGTTTGCATTATTAAATAGTGTTTCTAAAGGGATTTGAGTGGTTTTTGGTTTCCTTTTCCCCCCTTTTGCCTTTTTTAAAAAGTTTTTAATTTGTTGCAATGTGTAATTGCTGCTTCGTGCTAGAATTGCTCTCCAAGCTTCTACAGTCGTGTAGGAATTGTAATTCCCTTTACTACTGAGGAATCACTTTTAGCCTTCCTTTAAGATGACTGGACAAGAATCAGATTATACAGAATTAGTATCTATTTTGCATAGTGCATTGACCCTGCTGCCAGTGGTTCCCTTTGCTTGCTAACTTTTTGTGCGATTTTAAAAAGAATGAGATTTAAAATAATCAGGGTTTCATCTCATGTAAGCCTCATGGCACCCTGGGGCACACAGGCAGAAGTGATCCACATAGGAAACAAACTCTTCTCTTCAAAGAGGTGAACTGACTTGTCCAAGGACATCCATGCAGAGCTCATCAGAGCTACAAAGCCCACCAGGCTCCTGGAAATCCAAAGCCACTCTCTGCACCTCATTCTGCTTCTGTAGTATGATTTTCTAAAATATAAGCAAACAGAAAAAGCAAAAGCTGCTTCTGAGATGTTGGAACAAAACAAATTACATCTGGTGAAATGTTTCAGTGAGTTCCTTGCTGCACACCATTGATAATTAATGCCTCTTCTCTACCCAGCATAAAAGTTGTTCTAATTTTACTTAATATAGAGAAGATATAACATACCAGAGCTTAGGCACATACCACAACATGAGTCAAGGTTCTTTCCTATTTTGTATATACACATATACATGGATTTGGCTTATGCAATTATGGAGACTGACAAGTACCAAAATTTGCAGGTGAGTCAGCAAGCTGGAGACTCAAGAAGGCTAATGTCTCAAGAACTAGGAGATCCAGTGATAGAAGATAAAGTCTGAGGGCAAGAGAAGAGTGATGTTCTAGCTCAATCACTCAGGAACTCAGAGTTGCTCTTAATCAATCTTTTGTTGAATTCAGGACTTCAATTGATTGGGTGAGTCCCACCTAAACTATGCAGGCCAATATGCTATACTCAGTCTACTGATTAAACGTTGATCTCATCTGGAAACACCCTTACAGACACACCCAGAATAATGTTTGGCTAAATGTCTGAGCACCCTGTGGCCCAGTCAAGTTTGACACATGAAATTAATCATTATGGCCAGGTGCGGTGGCTCATGTCTGTGATCCCAGTACTTTGGGAGGCTGAGGTGAGCAGATCACGAGGTCAGGAGTTCAAGACCAGCCTGGCCAACGTGGTAAAACTCCATCTCTACTAAAAATACACACACACACACACACCAAAAAAAAAAAAAAAAAATAGCCAGGCATTGTGGTGTGCACCTCTAATCTCAGCTATCTCAGGAGGCTGAGGCAGGAGAATTGGTGGAACCCGGGAGGCAAAGGTTGCACTGCACTCCAGCCTGTGTGACAGAGTGAGACTCCACCTCAAAAAAAAGAAAGAAAGAAATTAACCATCAGAATGGCCCAAATTTGGATATTGCTTCTATCATTGACTAGTTAAATGGCCTTGGTCAAATTACTAAACCTTTCTGAGTCTTACTGTCTTCATCTTTACATTGGAAATAGCAGTATCTACCTAGTAAGAATGCTGTAAGAATTATGTGACACAGTTTTGTCAAGTGTCTAGCACACTTTCTGGCCCACAGAAAAGACTCAATAATTGTTTGTTATTTATTTATTATTATTTTCATATTATTGTGATAACAATAAGTCCAGGAACACAGAGACAATGTTTTTCGTGTATATTTGTTACATATATTATTTGTTGCATATTTGTGTCTAAAAATTTTTTCCTAATTTGGCAAATAGAAATTTTATTCAAAACAGAAGTCTAGCCACTGAAATTTGGAAGGTTTATATGTATCTTATGGCTTTGGTGCTTGCTTACTGGGTAATTTTGAGCAAACTGTTTAACCTCCTGAGCCTCCCGAGCCTCCCATATAAAACCACCAGTCCTGCTGACTTCACGAGCTTGGTGTGAGGATCAAATAAGAATCTATACATGACATTACTTTGCATGCACCAATCCCACCAACAGACACTGACTGGGCTGGGGAGGAGGCCCCCTCCTTGGTGCCAGGTGCCACACCAGGTGCTGGCATTCTAAGTTGAGCTGGATGGAGTTGTCTCCACTAAAGCAAACCCACCAGACAGACCTATAACTGGAATTCAGGTCAATCAGCTTACAGATTTTTAAATTTTCATGGCCCCTGTTGGCATCCACTTCATGTTCCCTATCTGTATGAGGGAGTGTGATGAGATATAATGGCCAACCACATTCCTGGAAGTCCCTTCTCCTTGGTATTGATGAGCCCGTTGTGGGAGCCCTAACTCAGTTCTGAGAGCCCTCCCTTCCAGTGAGATATGGACCATTGTGAACCAAGTCCCTGGACAAGGATGGTAAAACTACAGCAGACAAGAAACGCTTTGGAGATGAGAGAGGAAAAGAGCACCAGTTTTAGAACCAGACAGACCAAAGTTAAAACTTGATGATACTGTCTACAAGCTTTGACTTTTGACCAATCACTGAACCTCTACACCTCTGTTTCCTCATCTGTAGACTGGGACTGGTAATTCCACCTTGAAAATTTAGTCTAAAAGTTAAATAAGAATGTGCACATAAAACACTTAGCATAATAATGCATGCAGTAAATGTTTAATAAATGTCTGTTATTAGTAGGAAGAAAAGAGCACTAAAATGTAGAGGTTCGTAATATAGATCACGTCTCTTTTCTGCTGAAAACCCTTCAATAGCTTGCCAACCAATGTATAGTAAAAGACAAAGTCTCCAGAATAGCCTGCAAGGCCTTCTACCTTTCATCTGCTCCCTATCGCATCTCTGTTCTCATCTCCCTATACTCCCTCCCACACTCACTCCATTCCAGCCATATCTCCCATGCTTAGACATACAAATTGCAGGTTGCCTGAATGCCTTTGAAATTGCCAGCCATCCTACATCCTAATTAAAGGAGTGGGCTACAGAGTCAGACCCCTGGGTTTGAATCCCAGCCCTACCACTTACCTGGTATATGATTTTGGCAAGTTATTCAACTTTTGTGTTTTAATTTCCTCATCTGTAGAATGGAGATAATGATACTCCCACTTAGCTCACTGAACTTGACCTAAGTCAGCAAGGAATAAATAAGAACTGGCTGCATGGCTGCCTAGCTGACGTGTAGTACCAACACTCTACATACCTTACATCTCATCTACACAGCAAATCCAAGAGAAGGTATCTATACAATAGTGAGGGTGTTTCCAGACTACATTAACTCCAGTGGATGCCTGAAAACGCAGATAGTACTGAACCTGAGACATACTATGTTTTTTCCTATACATACATACCTATGGTAACTGTATACATTAGGAGCAGTACAAAGTTAACAATAACTAATAATAGAACAATTATGACAATATGCCAGCATCACTACTCTTGCCGTTTGGGGCTATTACTAACTAGCTCCCCATCACATCTCTGTTCCCATCTCCCTATAATCTGGGCTCCTTGCACACAAGCACTGAGATACCATGACAGTCAATCTGATAACAGAGATGGCTCAGTGACTAACGGGGAGGGAGTGTATATAGCATGAAGACATCGGTTAAAGGAAGGATTCATGTCCCAAAAGGGACACTATTCAAAAACAGCTCAGAATTTAAAATGTATAAATTCATTTCCAGAATTTCCCATTTAATATTTTCAGACTGTGGTTGATTAGAGGTAACTGAAACCACAGAAAGCAAAACCACAAATATGAGGGGACTATTGTAGTCCCACTTTTCAGATAAGAAAACTGAAGCCAAGCACAAATAAGGCACATCCAGGACTCAGCTCCATCCCTGGCTGGCTCCAGAGGTCTTTCTACTCTCTGTGTGTCCCTAAACCTGTTCATACCCTCTCAGTTTAGCGTCAGATTTCAAAGTCACTAAAATATGAGGTATCCAGGGGTACATATTTGAATATTGCCTCTGTGGGCCTCAGTTTCTTAAAGGGGCCCTACATCTTTTTACTTGTCCAGTGAGCATGTGTGAGCTAGAAAAGCCCCCTTTTACTCTATATAGCAGAAGTCAAGTGGGCAGACTCCACGCAGAGAGGACGGGAGCTCAGCCTCTCTTGGAGCTGCGTTGCCTTCTGGTTATCTCATGAACAAGTGGGGTGAGGTCCTAAAAACACTTCTTCAGTGCCTTAAATTGTCTATACCTTCGTGCAGCACCCAACCTCCCAATGAATGAACTAGTACCTATAAAGAACATAGCATGGTGCCCAGCAGTGTGAGATCTTATAAGATCCTGGCCAAGTATCCACCCCATCTAATGCAGGCAGAAAATGAGAGACAGCCAGTGCAAGCACATGTGCACATGTGTGTAAATCATGGATACATGAAGTGCTCATCTGAGAGGGCCAGGTGCTGGAAAAATGGGACACTAGGGCCTGGGCTTATGGGTAATCTCTGTATGGGAAGGGTTTTATTACCCACGTGGGTGACCAAGTAGAAGCACAGAAGGTACAGATATGCTCAGAGGCAGGGCTTGGGCATTGATCCTCTAGACAAACCCATGTCCTAATTCTACTTGAAACATGGCCACAGACAAAGGGTTCTATGTTTCCCTTCCTAGTGATGAAAGAAACCAATAGGCTAAATACACTACAGTATCAAAGAAGCCAGTGCAGGACCAAAATACTTCTTCATCATAACCCAATCACTGAGTGCCCATGGCCATCATATAATGGCTACAAAAACAAAATATTTATTTAAAGTCTCTGTCTTCAGGGGTCTTTTGACTTAAAATGTTAAATTAGGTGGACTACCAGCCATCAGGGTGATACGCTTAAGACTTTGTTACTGGGTCAGAACTCATGGTAATAATGACTTAAGATGTGCCTTTTACTAGTCATTCAACAACAGTCTATCAACACCACTAATGCTACACTGCACTACACAAATAGTAGCAACGACAACAATAATTGCAAGATAGTTACTGTTACCTGGATACTTTTACATGTGCCAAGTACCAACTCTAAGTATTTTACATGTTTTGACCCATGAAGCCCCATCAACATTGTGAGGCAAGTCTTTTATTATCCCATTTTACAGATGAAGACACTGAAGCCCAGAGAGATAGTCAACTTGCCCACAGGATAGGTTAGAAAGTAGCAGCACGGGGATGCATGCTCATATTGGGCTTACGCCAAAGGCAAGCTCTTATAACCATTGCTGTGTCTCTCTAGTTTGCTCCACTCTCTGGATCTCAGATTTTAGACTTGCAAAATTATGGGGTTATGTACCAGATAAAGTGATTTCTAAGGGAACACCTGGAACTCCAGCATTCCAGATTTCTAGACCATTCCCCAGTCCTCAGCAGGCAATAGGAAACATCAGCTCTTTCCAGGGACTCAGAGGCTGGTCCCAAGCATGAGAGTCTCCATGAAGAACCTCAGATATTTTTCCTCTTCTCCTGCATAAAGAGCAATGGCTCAGGACCTAGAAATAGCTTCAGAGGCAGAGGTGGCCAAAGCTGTGTGAACCAAGAATGCTGTGAATTCCCTTAAGTCTATCTCTGCTCACTCTATCAAGTCATCAAAGTCTAGAGTGGAATCCCTTATCCGGAAAAGGAGGTTCAAATTCCTCACCACACCATTCAGGCCTTTCTGGGGTCTAATCCCAGCCTGCCATGGTAGCCCACCACTCTCTCCTTCTGTCTCCCAACAGTTCTATCTTCTCTCTATTATATACCCTATGCACTCTGCATCAGGTTTTATTCTTCCTGAAAATAACCATAATGTCAGAAAACATCCATTTTCTAGCTCGTTGGTGCTCTGGCTCCCTGGGGGTAGACTGCCAACACCCCTTTGCTCTGCCACCCTTAAATACCCTCCATTCTCCCACAGCACCTAGATTACTATAATGAGTGGGTGTTGCTCTGTAATTGAAGAACAGTTATTTTTTTCATTGTTATTAATGGCATGCTTATAATAGTGAATGAAAGAAAAATAATGTCAACTTATTTATATAGGTATATGTGTATGTATGTATATTTAATAATCCCAATTTTGTAAAAATAAATCCTTTTTCTTAAAAGCCTGGAAGAAATTCTCTGCGAAATTCTCTGGGTGACCCAAAGAACTAAAAGTAACCCAGAGAAAATGTCTGTCAGCATGATAAACGTGGCTCCATCCAACAGTTCGGAACACCCCAGGCCACAATTGCACCCCAGCAGAGACTGATGTAGGCACCAACCAATGCCAGCCTTTTCTCAATCACTTCCTGGGTCCAAGTTCAACTTCAGGCCAGTCTAGAACAAAGGAGGAAAGGGCCATATTCCCTGGGAGACGTGGTCATGCTCTGCTGAGAAACATAAGGCTTCATGGTGAAGAAGGACGCATCACTGTAATGAGCAGTTGCAAGGGTGCTTTCCGACTCCCTAAACAGGCCAAAATGTAATGTGGCAGCATCGCCTACTGTTGCTGCAATGGCTGGGCAGCCGCCGCATGGGGTGAAAGCAGAGAAAACAATGTTCTGTAATGTTTCTGTGGTAATAAGCTCTAGTCAAGCATGAGAAGTGGTTCCTGAGAAATGCATGGCAGATAGACAGGGCGGCGTGGACAACATATTTGCTGGCTGGCTTGCAGGCTCACACTCTGCCTGCTCCTCTTGACCCACATCCACACCAGATCAGAGAATCACCCAGGCTTCCTACTTAGAAGGCTTAACTCCTCTACCACTCCTCAAGAAATTCGCATTTCAGGGTCCGTTCCTGGAATCACATTAGGTATTTTTGCTTATCCAGAAAGGTTAAAAACTCTCGTGACCCTCAAACCAGCTTCATTTGCCTCCTTAAGTTTTGAAAGCAAAACTCAAGAGACTCTCCCCAAAATGAATTATGCAGAAGATACGATAAGATGAGACTCTGCCTGCTGCTAAGGGACTCGCCTTAGAAAAATGTAATCAGATATTCATTTCCTGATATTAACAACCACTAAAAGGGAGCTCTGATTTCTGGAACAAATACCTTAAGAAGAAAGTTTAAACATATATATTTTAATTGAATTTCTTCCCAGCCAGAATATAATTGACAGAATCCTATATCCACCATGATCCACAGGCTCTGTAACTCATAAGTCAGCTGATCTACCAGTAAGACTTTTCTAGGTTCTTAATCCTCTTATCAACCACTCAAGTTTCCAGGGAGACTCATTAGCAGAGCTGGCAAATGCTCTAGTCGGCATCGTTATCAACCACAAAACTTTTGAGCATCTGCTGTCTGTTTGTTTATTTGTCTGTTGTCTGTCTCATTGCAACTAGAATGTGAACTCAAGGAAGCAGAAGATTTCATCTGTTGTGTTCCCTGCTGCAGCCCTGTACCTAGAACTCTGCCTGGCACTTTGGGATCTCCCAGTACATCTTTCCTAACTGTGACTCTCTTGTGTACTGAGAAACTGGAGCCTAGGAATGCAAACTGGTCCTACCCTGCATAGTTGTTTTAGTTTTCCTGTAGCTGAGTGGATAAACACATATTCAAACAGAGAAACTTGCAAGAGCATACTCTAAGAGTCACATAGTTGGCACAGACATTAGGGGCTAGGAAAGGGAGTGGGATTGGGCTACCAGGGTCCCCTTATTGTTCTCTCTTTTGCAAACCTCTCAGTGTCAATATAAGAGACTTAGAACAACTGAGAACTCTTCAAATGCCTAAACTTTATTATTTGGGGAAAAATACATATGCCTTATCAGAAACCAGAGGCACCTGTCTCTCTTCCCCCACTAAACCAGACCCTAAGTCCTGCACGCTCTATTCTTGAATCTTTTACGAACCCTGCCACTGGTGGAGTTAGACACAGTACACCTTTCTTCTGGCCTCCCCAGGGTCCCCATTCATCTGTGAGATGATTTCCTTCTCCCCTTAAGTTTTAGAGCACTGGTAGGGGGAACCTATTGTTGATATTTAAATAAAGTCAGTCACAAAATGGAAATAAAAAGCTTCCCTCTGAAATAGTTTGAGTTTTTTTTTTTTTTTTCTGCAAAAGAGGGGAAAAAGTAGCAGGTGCTGAAGAGGCATTTATTCAGGTGTTCCCTTTTCCACTCAATAAACACGTATTGAACAGCTATGCAGTGTCAAAGAGTGTGCTACCAGTTGAGGATCTACAGAGAACTATCAAGATGCAATCCTGTCTCAAAAAGTCTACAGCCTACAGAGGAAAGCCAATAATAAATAAGAAACAAAAATACAGTGTGATTGACCAGGCGTGGTGGCTCACTCCTGTAATCCCAGCATTTTGGGAGGCCGAAGTGAGCACATCACTCGAGGTCAGGAGTTCAAGACCAGCCTGGCCAACATGGTGAAACTTCATCTCTACTGAAAATACAAAAAGTTCGCCGGGCGTGGTGGCATGTGCCTGTAATCCCAGCTACTCGGGAGGCTGAGGCAAGAGAATCGCTTGAACCCGGTAGGCAGAGGTTGCAGTGAGCTGTGATCATGCCACTATACTCCAGTCTGGGTGACTGAGTGAAACTCCGTCTCAGAAAAAAAAAGAGTGGGGTTGTGACAAGACGTACTGTAAGCAAAACACAGGGTGTTACAGCAGCAAATAGGGGAGAAGGAAATCATCTCACAGATGGGATAGGGACCCTGAGGAGGCCAGAAGAAAGGTGTACTGTGTCTAACTCCACCAGTGGCAGGGTTCACAAAAGATTCAGGAATAGAGTGTGTAGGACTTAGGGTCTGGTTTGGTGGGGGAAGAGAGACAGGTGCCTCTGGTTTCTGATAAGGCATATGTATTTTTCCCCAAACAATAACGTTTAGGCATTTGAAGAGTTCTCAGTCGTTCTAAGTTTCTTATATTGAGAGGTTGGCAAAACCTTCCCTCAAACCCCAGTTCTACCACCTAGAAGGCGTATGGTGCACTTTCTATTGATTTTGTTACTCAGAAAGTGGGAACGCTTTTTACGGTCTTGCAGGACTGCCCTAAAGATTTGGCAGGATTTCATAGCTTAACAAAGCACATGGACACTGCAGACACTCAAAATACTGTAAATATTGTTACTAGAAAGGAAAGTCAGGACCCAAATTCAGATTTGCTTCCCACTACTTAGGAATAAATGAAACCAAGCCTGGGGTACATGTGCCTGATCACTCTCTTTCTTCCCGGCTGCAGAAGTCCATCCTCCCCTCCTCTGTGCCAGATGGGCATTCCCTGTATGGTGCTTAGGGCTGGGCATTGGGGTGGGAGTTGGAGACCAAGATATCTGACTTTAAGAAAATCCTGAGGCCGGGCACAGTGGCTCACGCCTGTAACCCCAGCACTTTGGGAGGCCGAGGCGGGTGGATTGTCTGAGCTTGGGAGTTCGAAACCAGCCTGGGCAACATGGCAAAACCTCGTCTCTACTAAAAATACAAAAAGTTAGCTGGGTGTGGTAGTGGGCACCTGTAATCCCAGCTACTCGGGAGGCTAAGGCAGGAGAATCGCTTGAACCTGGGAGGCGGAGGTTGCAGTGAGCAGAGATCATGTCACTGCACTCCAGCCTGGCAACAGAGCGAGACTTTGTCTAAAAAAAAAAAGGAAAATCCCAAGAGCTTCCTCAATAGCCTTTCACCTATAGCAAGAGTAGCTAAGAAGCACCAGCCCATTCTATTAACAGGAGCCTCCGTTCTCCACAGGGCAAGGTATGCTTTGCTCACTGCCAGTGCAGGATGCCAAGGGGTGGCTCAAGAGGGACTTTGGGGGTGGTGACGGGAAGGGGATGCCCTGTGTCATCTGCATCAAGCTTCCCCACCTCAAGCAACTCTTGGAAACATAAAATTGAAGTGAAAAGAAAATACTTGCTATGCTAATTCTTCAAATACTGATCCCTCCTGTTTCCTGGGAGAGTAATGGGTTAGAATCCATTCAAATGTCTGAGCGAAACCAAGAGAAACTGAGAGGCACTTTAGAACCTAGACTGGTCTTATAAAAGGTGCAGACCCCAAGCCACCCCAATCCCAATGGGGATGCCCTGGACCAGTTTCTGCCCTTTGCAGTGATTCTAATACTCAGCACAGTACCCAGCATGATAGCAGAAGGGCGAGCGCTGGTAGATGAAAAAACAAATTAACCAATGAATGAAGACAAGAAGGAAGGTAGGAAAGGAGTGAGCTGGGTTTTGGAACTGCCTTGTGTTGAATGACATTAATAGTGAACCCCAAGAACAGGCAAGTTTATAAGATGGGTGCTACCCTGCCTCCTTATACTCCTGGCAGCAAAAGGGTACTACTGTGCAATTAACTCCTTCCTGTCCAGCCTCGTGGGGAAGCCAGTAGCCCACTGCAGCAGGGTCATTACACAAACAGTAGGGGGTCCCCAAAGCCCCCAGACCAGATTTCATTTTGGAATGCACGCTATGGGTTTTTTTTTTTTTTTTTTTTTTTTTTTTTTTTCTGCTGCTCTAGCAGCAGCAGTAGCAGCAGATTTACTCTCCTAATTATGTTTGGCTTTGGTTAAATTAGTTTGCATTCCCTGAGCACACACTGGTTGGGGGAGGGGGAGCAGGCAGCACAAAGAGGTGGCCTGAGAAGATGCCAGGAGGTGGAGAGAATCTACTGGAAGGGTGATGTGTACGGCAGAGCCGTACCAGACACCAGGCAGATGCTGGAGAGCTACTGCACTGTGATCCATGGACCCAAGTGGGAGACAGAAAGTGGGGTTCTGCCTAAAGTGTCTCCTCATTCATTCATTTCCATGACAAAGATTTATCAAAGGCCTACGATGAGTCAGATGTTGAACTAGGAGATGGAGGAAAGTGCAGTGAACCAGACAAACAAGGTTCCATAACTTCATGAATTTACATTCTAGAAGGAGAGTGAGAGAAGAAACAAAGAGAGAAGCTCAAACTTTGGATGCTCTGAAACCAATGTAACAAGTAAAGTGAACGGGACCATCTAGAAGAAGTTCATGATTCAGTTTTTCATTGGCAGTTGTAGCTGCAAACAACTATAATGAAAATAACACAACTACCATTTGTCCATTCACTCACTGCTTATTATGTTACAGACAGTCACCAAATATTTCATTTAATCTTTCTCAAAACCCTACACAGCCGGGTGCAGTGGCTCATGCCTGTAATCCCAGCACTTTCAGAGGCCGAGGCGGGCGGATCACTTAAGGTCAGGAGTTTGAGACCAGCCTGGCCAATACGGTGAAACCCCATCTCTACTAAAAACTACAAAAAAATTAGTCCGGTGTGGGGGCACACACCTGTCGTCCCAGCAGGAGAATCGCTTGAACCTGGGAGGCAGAGGTTGCAGTTAGCAGAGAGAGCGCCACTGCACTCCAGCCTGGGTGACACAGCGAGACTCCGCCTCGAAACAAAAACAAAAACAAACAAACAAAAAACCCTAGGAGATGAGTGTGGTTTTCCTCATTCTATAGACAAGAAAGTCAAGGCTCAGAGAGTTCTAGTCATCTGCTCAAGGACACACAGTAGGTGTCTTTTAATGCCATGTTGTCCCTGTATACCCTTTTGAAAGGTCTACAATTAATAACAGTAGCCAGTGATAAAAGCACTCACTAAATACCAGACACTGAGTGCTTATAGGAAGGAATTCTTTCCTGACAGCATTTACTAGTTGCATTTTACTAACCAAGACTCAGAGAGGCTGATGAGTTTAGCCAGCACGGCAAAACTCTTAAGAGGGGGAAGGCAGGATTCAAACTCAGGTCTGCATGCCCTCGAAGTTTTGTTTGTACCCCAGAACATAATATAGTCATGCACCGTATAAGGACATTTCAGTCAACAACAGACTGCATATGTGACAGTGGTCCTATAAGGTTCTATCGAAGCAAATACAGAAACCTGATATATGGTACTAGAGATCAGCATTGCAGAACGAGTAGAGGAAATGATTGATATTCAGTAATAGTGCTGGAACATTTGGTTTTCCATATGAAAAAATACATAAAGAAAAATGCACATACCACCTAGGTTTGTGTACGTATACTCCATGATGTTTGCATAACAACAAGATTACCTAAGGATGCATTTTTCAGAACGTATCCTTGTCGTTAAGCAATGCATGACTATATACAGCAGTCTGATGGAGCTTACATATTATTCCCTTGATAACCGGGATGAAAGTGTCAGATGTTTGAAAATCCTGGAGTTACAACACAGGAAATGTGAGTCCACTGAGACTTCCAGTTCTTCTTCCAGGTAACCCAGAGTTCAGTTTAATGCTCTTGCAAAAAGTTACTTTCAGGTATGAACCAGAAAAAAAAAAAAAATGCCTAAAACCCAAAGCAATGTGTGAAACTGTTAAATTGCAGTATCCTGAGCAGAGACATCAGTAGGCAATCCAGGACTTAGGCTGTGTGGATGAGAGCTATACATACAGGCACACCAGGCCCTTTCTTCACACCCTTTTGGCTCAGCAACTTCTATTTTCTAGGAAAGCCTAACTTGCCTGGCTCAGAAAACCTATTTAAATAACTACTTGTCATTATCAGCTAGCGGGTTAGATTTCTCTACTGATGCCCAAGCCAACATCTCATACTCCTGCAACAGTTAAGGGCATTTTAGGATTTCCATGACAAAACCTGGCTTTGTGCTTTAATGCTTTACTTAGTTTTCATATTTGTTGTGAACTCAAACCTAAATGGGGATTGTCAAATCAGGCTTACAAAAAAAAAAGAAAAAAGAAATGGCTGGGCGGGGTGACTCATGCCTGTAATCCCAGCACTTTGAGAGGCAAAGGTGGGAGGATCACGAGGTCAGGAGTTTGAGACCAACCTGGCCAACATGGTGAAACCCTGACTCTACTAAAAATATAAAAATTAGCTGGGCATGGTGGTGAGTGCCTGTAATCCCAGCTACTTGGTAGGCTGAGGCAGGAGAATTGCTTGAACCTGGGAGGCGGAGGTTGCAGTGAGCTGAGATCGTGCCACGGTACTCCAGCCCGGGCGACAGAGCAAGACTCCATCTCAGATGGAAAAAAAGAAAGCAAGCAAGCCATTACAAATTGAAGCAGCTGCTTTTCATTTACAAACACTGTAATCTTCCCCAGGCCTTAGATACTTTTTTGACAACATCCAGATCAGAAACAATTTAATTTTGAAAGATAGCTAATCAGGTAATTTGCTGTACTACCTCTCTTGTTTTTGATATTGTAAAGGAGGCTGGGAGCCTTGCACGAAGAAACCAGCACTTTATTGAAGATTACGAATTGACCCTTCAGGTATCATAAAGTGTTTACCTATAATCTCCAGAAACAAGATAACTTCTGCACATTCATTTCAGCAACTTGAGCACTTCAGAGAGCTATGTGAAATGGTACCTATTTACATGGGGAAAGCCTGAAACTCCAAACATTTTTTTATTATGTGATACTTCCTGATGCCCTTAATGTTTTTAGTGACTTATATAGATAAATTCTCAATTTTGAAGGAGAGGGGTTGAACAGTCTCATAATCTTGATTTTTGCAATGTGTTATACTTCCAATACCCTAACATGTATACACTTGATGAGAAACAAAATGGGTATGGATTTGAGAATTTCACATATTGTGAGATCATTAGTGTTAACCTAAGTTTTTTATCCACTAAATTTTGTTGAATACTTGCTGTGTTCAAAATTAGATTCACATTTTAGTCGGAACAACAGGGCAACTCATGAAATTTTACTTACTGAATAGTTATATTCTTACTGTGTGCCAGACTGTGTTTAAAGTGTTTTACAAATATTTAATCCTCATGACAAGCCTATAAGATAGATACTGATTTGTCTCTTTAATTACCCGTGCTTTAAATTTGATCTGACTTCAGTCTCAGCCATGAGATTTTATTTCTCTCACCATGTAATTGCATCACACAGGATAGTTTTTTAAGACCTATTTCACCTTCTAATGTAGATGAAAGTGTCACGGAGTTGAAACCTGTTGCTGTCTGCTTAGTCCTCCCCTCCACAACCAATGATCTAATTGCTCCTTCTGAACAACTTCTCTTTCTTTTCAAAACATGCATCATGATTATGGGGAGAGCCCAGAGCCCAGAGACATTACCCTGCCAATCTGGGCAGATAAATGTGAAAAGCTGCCGTTCCTCCCAGTTATCCATGTCCCTGGCCTCTCCTCGGCTCCTCTCTGCAGTTAAACAGTCCTTTTTGCTCAGTGACTTACAGGCAGGAATCATGAAAATTCTTACAGGAAGTTTACCAAGAGGAAGGAGGAAGGAACATCATGACACATTTTATAAAGGCACATTTGAAAGTGTTTTCAGCATACTGTTGTAGAAATAAACATCACTTTGGGGGTTCAAATCCCAGCTCTGCTCCATTCTTGCTGTGTGATGTTGAGCAAGTTTAACAATCCCAAGCCCTCTTCAAACCCAAAAGAAAAGGAGCAGGGGCCCAAAGAAATGGCCCCCCTTGGTTGGAGTACATTGTACAGGATTTCAGGTTATATCAGTAGAGGTTGAAGGTGGCTATTTTCTTTGTACAGCTTAAATGCTTGATTTTCCAAATCAGGAAACTTCATTTCTAAGTGTGCTAAATAGAATCTACAGGCTTCCTTCGGCTGACAAAAGGGAAGCAGCTGAAAATTGGCATACGTGTTGCCTTTAATTCAAGCTTTTGTGCCCTTTTTTCTGGTCCTTATGGTTTAGGAGATTACATGCAGCTCCTGACCCCCAGGGAGAGAACAGCATCAAAGCACCCTCTAACCAGGGCAGAATGAGGCTGGTGACCTGAATTTTCTGGCTTCTGTGGGTTTATGTCGAATTTCCAGCGTTCCTTCAGGTGGTATTTTGTGCTTAATTATACTCAAAGGTTTGGAGGGTTCCATAGGTGGAATTCCATCTGAAGCCCAAACCATCAAACCATCAGCTCCCAGGTTGCCATTTCAAGCTTCTTATTTTTAATCGTGCAGGTCTTTACCCAATATGTGTTTTTTTCTCATGTTAAAGGGTTTTTTGTCTTTTCAGCAGCCATTTATGCATACAGAAAGCAGTGTTCAGGAATAAAATGTTCAGGAATAAAATCACCTGAATAAATCTAAATCCGTCACGTAAATATTTCACCAATTATTCCCAAGGGCTTTGTAATGATTCCTCTTTGTAACCTCTCCTTGCAGTCTAAGTCCCTCATTGGCGTAGGAAATAAAAAACTCAAAATGTTTTAGGAGCACAGCTGTATAGAACATCCATCTGAACCATGATGTGGTAAGAATCATACGTGAACATGCAAGTTAAGAGGGACTAGAATGTAATGAGACAGGCAGGCTCTATCCCCATTTTATAGATATTGAAACTGAGGCCTTGGAAAACTGCATGGGGCTATTAGTGCAATTAAAGCACGTATCTGGGACCTGCAGCTCCTTTCCTACCACTCTCAGTCATGTCTTAGATTTACCAGTTAAAGGTCATTAAGCCATACTGCCTCTTTCAGTTAGTATTACATATCCAAAATCCAGTTGCATCCTTCCAGGGCAAGGGCCATGCCCAAAGGGGACAGCAGTGCTCTGTCTTATCAGAACAGGGCCTTCTTGGAGCTTACTAATGACCTTAAAGCCCACAGCAAACAGCTCAAATATATGGGTTAGGCAGCTGTGAGGCTGACACCCTGGGGCAGAGCTGAGATGATTTGACTTACACCCGCTAAAATGCCAGGCTATATTCTATATCCTGAAGGTGCCTTAGTTGACAGGAGGTGGAAGTCAGGGGTTATCTTGGCTAAGGGAACAGGTAGCTAAAAGAAACCATGTAATGAGGCTGGGCACAGGGGCTCACACCTGTAATCCCAGCACTTTGGGAGGCCGAGGCGGGCGGATCACCAGATCGGGAGATCGAGACCATCCTGGCTAACACGGTGAAACCCTGTCTCTACTAAAAATACAAAAAATTAGCCGGCTGTGGTGGTGGACACCTGTAGTCCCAGCTACTTTGGAGGCTGAGGCAGGAGAATGGCGTGAACCCAGGAGGCAGAGCTTGCGGTGAGCTGAGATCGCACCACTGCACTCCAGCCTGGGTGACAGAGCGAGACTCCGTCTCAAAAAAAAAAAAAAAAAAAAAAAAGAAAAAGAAAAAAGAAACCATGTAATGATATTAGGATGACCACCTCAAGATCTCAAGATGACTGCAGCTCCTCCTAAGCTATCACTGTACCTTCAATCTGTGCAACAGATCTCTATGAAAAATGCACATCTCATCTTCTTATACCTTCCCTGTCCTTGCTTTCATGATACAGGCCAAAGGTTCTGAGTTCCAAAGTGGATGACCTGGGTCGGAGCCCTGGCTTGTTATTGAGCTCTGTGACTTTGGGTCTGTTACTCATCTTCTCTGTGCCTCAATTCCTTCATTTTTCAAATGTAAATAATAGAAGTATTTATCCCATGGGGTTAATAGCATCAGTAATGAATTGATACATTTAAAGAGCATAAAACACTTAAGTATTCAATGATGTTACCTATTATTAGGTTGACCCTTATGAATACTCAATCATTTGTCATTTACATAAATGACAATTTTGGATGGGGTTCAAACTATTATTAAAGTTCTCAGCCTTACCGAAGCTTCATCTTCTTTTTGATTTAACTTAAGCATCACCTGCTCCTGGAAGCCTTTCCTGATGTTCAGTCTGAGTTCATTCCCACATACAATCATGTGTTCACTTACTCAGCCTGACAGTATTGAGCACTCATGGCCACGTGCCAGGCAGTGGAAATTAAACAGTGAGCGAAAATCCAGACGGGAAAGACAACCAAGTAAAAAAGACGATCAATAGAATCAGTGCCTCTCTAGGCCAGTAGAGGGCGCTAGGGGGAGACATGCTTGAAAATAGGATCTCGATGGAGAGCCTGAGATGAGGCCAGGAAAATCTTCCCAGAGGACATAACCTTTACCCAAGACCTGCAGAAAGGGTAGGAATTGGCCAGAGGAAGAGGAGAAGATTCTTCCAGAAACACCTGGATCTTGCTGTGAAGAGACAGCCTGAGGAAGAGAAACATATCGGATGTCGCTGCAGAGAGGGAGCCTGTGGTGGAGAGGGCAGTTAAAGAGTCCACATTACAGAGACCCAATCATAAAAGGCCTTGTAAGTGACCAAAAGAAATCTGGGCACAATCTAAGGATGCGCTCACTGCCAGGGACGTGCAAGTACAAGGTTGCACCTGAGCGAGCGCTTCCTAACATTTGTCCTGAGGTGTCTTGCTGGTCTCCCTCTAGTACTAGCCCTGCTGGACTTTATCTTGAGGTCAACAGGAAACCCTTAAAGGGTTTCGAAAGGAGAGAGACACTTTCTTAACAGCGTTTGAGGTGGTTCACTCTAGCTCACCTTGGATGATGTACCAGAGAGAGGCAAGGGGAAGGCAGAAAGACAGGCTGTTATTCAGGCATGAATAATACCATGAATGGAGGCCTTTATCTCCAGCAAATCACTTATGACATTGATCTGTAATTTGTTTGCCTTTCACTAGACTCTGAATCCCTTGAGAATGAGGACTCAGGGGTCTCTCCCACCACCCTAACCTGTAGGACCAGTACATAATAAATACTTGCTAAATGGTACCTATTATAATTGTAGCTACTGTTACTAATACTTTCTATTGTTAAAATTAAGATAGACAAATGCTATTGCTATAGTCCCACTTAGCAAATTGGATCCCATGGAATATTAACCTTCTGAGGTGTGTTAAGCAATGTTTGGGGTATTGAGAGGGAAGGAGGTCCCTGAAGTCAAAGAAATTTGGGAAACATTTGCTTATAAACATTAAATGAGCCGGGCACGGTGGTTCACGCCTATAATCCCAGCACTCTGGGAGGCCGAGGTGGGCAGATCTCTTGAGGTGGGAGTTTGAGACCAGCCTGGGCAACATGGTGAAATCCCATCTCTACAAAAAATAACAAATTAGCTGTTGTGGTGGCGTTGTGTGGTCCTAGCTACTGGGGAGGTTAAGGTGGGAGGATTGCTTGGGCCCAAGAGATGAAGGTTGCAGTGAGCCAAGATGGTGCCACTGCACTCCAGCTTGGGAAACAAAGTGAGCACTCTGTCTCAAACAAAATAAAACAAAACATTAAATGGCATTAGTATACACACATATATTTCTAAACTCTCACTGCTGAAAGAGCCTGAAAGCAACAACACCTCAGTAGCAATGAGTGACCAAAAGTGGAACAATTTGAATGACAAGATAATTAACATAGCACTGGATTCTAACTCAATGTACAATACAGACATCCATGAATCCATGCTGATATACACACATGGTTGAATAAATAAATGGAAGAGATGAGACAAATTTCCCATGCAAAAGAACCACAAGTGATTTATGTAGACACCCCCCTTGCAAGGCGATGGAGCCTCCCTACCCCTTAAGTTTGGTCTTGGGCTTACTGACTTCCTTCCAGAGACTGTGGTAAGGAAAGAAGGAAAAAGAATAATCGTGTGGTGGAGAATCCTGACGAATACTACGTCAGCCAGTGATCAAGCTTAACATCGTCACTAATAAGCCATGCTGGTAACATGTGCCTTTCATAGGATGTGATGAGAATGGCACTGTACTTTGGTAGTCTTCATCCCCAAAACCCATCACCCCTGTCTAATCATGAAAAGAACAGCAGACACACCCAAATGGAGGGGCATTCTGCCAAATACCTGACCAGCACTTCTTAAAACATTCATGGTTAACAAACATAAGAAAAGTCTGAGAAATTGTTCCAAGGAAAAAGACCCTATGGAGACATGATGACCAAATGCGACATGGTATTCTGCAGGGAAGCCTGCAAACATTAGGTAAAAACTGAAGAAATCTGAATAAAGGGTGGAGTTTAGCTGATAATAAGTGGTTCCTTGGTATATGCAGAGAATTGGTTTCAGGACCCCTGCATAGACGAAAATCCTCAAGTCCTGCAGTCAACCCTGAGGAACCACATAGACAAAAAGGTCAGCCCGCCCTGTATGAGGGCTTTTCATCTCCCACATGCTGTATTTTTTGATCTGCCTTTGGCTGACAAAATGCAGGTATAAGTAAACCCATGCAGTTCAAACCCATTGTTCAAGGGTCAACTGTAATGTATTAATATTGGTTCATTAGTTTTGACAAACCTATCATACTAAGATCTTGACAGCTGGGGAAAATGGACACAGAGTACATGAGAATTCTCTCTACTGTCATTACAATTCTTATGTAAATCTAAAAGTATTCTAAAGTAAAAAGTCTACTTAAAAAAATAAATGATGTCTACTATCTGACTTCTCAAATACTTTAATATATTGAGACATTTTAAGTATTCCCAAATTAGTATGACTAAAGAACTGAATAGTTGCTACATTCTCTTGGGTCCTAGTGTTCTCTAGAATAGTTAGGAATAATAATAATAATAGCTAACATTTATTAGAGAGGCTCTGAGCTTCATGGTTAATAACTTTATCCCATGAGCCAGACTGCCTGCTCACCTATGACCATCACCACTTGAGAGCTGTATAATCTAGGCTGGGCACGGTGGCTCACCCCTGTAATCCCAGCACTTTGGGAGGCCGAGGTGGGTGGATCACAAGGTCAGGAGTTCGAGACCAGCCTGGCCAACATGGTGAAACCCTGTCTCTACTAAAAATACAAAAATTAGCCGGGCATGGTGGCATGCACCTGTAGTCCCAGCTACTTGGGTGGCTGAGGCAGGAGAATCGCTTGAACCCGGAAGGCAGAGGTTGCAGTGAGCTGAGATTGTGCCACTGCACTCCATCCTGGGTGACAGAGCAAGACTCCGTCTCAGGGGGAGAAAAAAAAAAGCTGCAGAATCTTAGACAAATTATTTTATTTAATTGTGCTTTGGTTTCCTTAGCTGAAAAATGGGATTAATGATGCTACTTAGTTTACAGGGTTATTGTGAGAATTCAATGTGCTTATATAAATGAATATTCCTCAATCTATATGACCCTCATAATGACTTTTTGAGGTCTTTCCACGTGTCCTTTCTCTGCATTGTGAATATTATTATATGAAGTAGTTCCCAGCTGTCTGTCATGTTATAGGGAAGGAAGAGAGTTCAAGTAACTTGCTCCAGGTCACACAACTGGATAACTATGGGATCAAGTCCATCTTGGAGAAAGCCTAAAGCTGAGGACATGACTTACGATGTTGGAAAGAAGCAATAGGACCCTGAGAACCCAGGAGAGAGAAGAATTTCCATTCTTCCAGGAAATAGGAGAAAAAATAAATACATGGAAACACACCAACAAAATTCATTGTGATCTACTTTGTAATTTGATAAGCACTTTCCTCATTAGTAATTGCCACCTCCCAGGAAGTCTTGGTAGACAGGCCACCTGTGCTAAAGCTGTAAATGCCGCTCACCTCCCTCCGCCCACATACAGCTCCTAAAGGCCAGTAAACCAGTGGACCTTTCTCTA
The DNA here is from genome assembly GCF_043159975.1 of Macaca nemestrina. Lineage (NCBI taxonomy): Eukaryota > Metazoa > Chordata > Mammalia > Primates > Cercopithecidae > Macaca > Macaca nemestrina. The sequence goes on along the minus strand of NC_092127.1, from coordinate 180,805,126 downwards.
CTTGGTCTTCTCTTAAGAACAGAATTTGCCCCTGAAATGTTCAGTTCGCCTCCCTACAATATGGAAGACTTGCTACAACTTTTCTTCCTTTGGCTCTGGCCTAGAAAGCTGGACTCCGTAATTTTCAGTCACCTCAGATCAAGTGACAGAGATTCAGCAGTGCTTATTCAGCATGACTGGGGTTTTCATCTGTCAGCCATCTACACAGTTAAGAAAAAAAGAAAATGCAAAGCTCTCCAATATGAATGATGTAATCCCATAAAAGTCTGGAGGAACCAGAAGGAAGTTTTCCCAACTCACAGTGTGCTGTGAACCCCCAAACACTGCACATGGTGCCTAAGGCACCTGCTGGCCTCAAACAGACACATAGTAGGTTGCCCACTTAGAGATGGAACTATTTTCTAGGGCCAGAGGAGTCACTCATGGGCTATAAGCCCCATGCTCAGTTTCCTCTGCCAGTAACAAATACTTGTCAGAGCCTATCACCTGCGAACATTGAACAGGAAGAAGCAAAGAGAAGGAAAGGATTCTCTCCACTGGCTCTTGCCCTGTCCTTTCCTTTCCTTCAGGAACTTAGGTTCCTGCCAACCTGTAATCTCTGCCCCAGTTTGGTATTGAACTTGATTTCTCCCCTCACATCTATAGAGGATTTATGACTGAACAACAACAAAGGCAAAAGCATGGGAAGTGCAGTCTCAGGGTTCCTGAGTCCTCTCGAATTGACCTTTACGGATTCTTATAATACACAGCTACACCTTTTGCTTAACACTTGGCATATAGTTAGGGCTTACCAGATAAAATACAGGATGCTCAGTTAAGTTGGAATTTCACAAAAAAAGTATAATACTTTTCCAGTATATGTATGTCCGATGCAATATTTTTGACATACTAAAACAAGTATTTGATATTTATCTGAAATTCCAATTTCCCCAGGCATCTCTTGTTTTTATTTGGGAAGCCTGGCAACCCTACATATCGTGTAAGTTATTTTTTCAACAGGTTGCTTTGTTCAAATGGTGTTATACACTGAGGCCCAGTATATGAGTAGATAAAAAGGAAAAGACTGAGGTCCAGGATGGGAAAGCTCAAACAAGAGTGGCAGAGCCGGTAAACAAATATAGATTTCCAGAACCCAAGACACATATTTCTTTACCTTACTATCAGGAAAAAAATGTGAAAAGCTTTTGAAATGGGAAAAAAAGATTCAAGGTTGTCCTGTCCATCTGGGTTATCTCCACCATATATTGTCTTTGAGCTATTCAGCAACTCTATAAAACTGATAATAATGTAAATAATTCTTGTGCGTAGACATGTGTTATTTGTATGGAGTTGATTATTGCCCTGTGAACAGACCAGTCTCTGCATCTGTTTATAAACCTATTTCACCATTCTTTTAGCGCATATAAACTTGGGGTCCTTTGAATTCTCCTTTCAATTGCTTGTAACATCTTACCAGTTCCTTCATTAGTTACTGGGTTAAAAAATCTTTGACATGTGTTCATTTTAGAAGATTTGTTAATTTACCTTTTATAAACAATTATCCCTTGACAGTTTGTCATTCTTCTCTGCACAGTGACCCTGAAAGGAAGTCAAAGATGAAGATTGTGCCTAAGTAGTTGTGGGTGATAGGGAGTCATGAAAAAAAATGAACTGGATAGAGAGGAATAGAAGGCGTTTCTAAAACATAAATCTGATCTTCTCACTCCCTGTGGGACACTGTCCTCATACTTTGGATGCACGACCCTGAGGATGAAGTCAAAGCTCCCCATCTAGGGTTGGCAAAGTTGCCTTGGGCAATGCTGTTTTTCCACCCAAGTCTTTGCACATTTCAGGAATTTTCCCACCCCCTCTGCCTGGGGCTCCATCCAACCCCTCTTCAATTCTGTTTGGTTTAGATAGAAGCCCATCCCGTAAGCTCTTAAGCCCCTGGGCTTCATGAACCACAGCACTTTTCTCATTGTGTTGCAATTATTGTTTAATTGTCTGTAGCCTGCATTAGACTGCACTTTGTTAGGGCAGGGATCGAAGAAATTTGCTTTAGTTTATTTACTTATGCATTTCCACCTCCATCAGAGGGTGTGGTACACAGTGAGACTCAAAAAAACTTGCTGAATGAATAAATGAAACTGGAAGTATAATAGGACCACTTACATCCAGAGGAGAAGGAAACTGAAGGGATAAGAAATACAAGAAAGAGGGAAAGCAGACTCATACTACCGATATTTTCTTAGGAAAACACTTTGGGGAACAAGTCATTGAGTCACCCATCTCCCCGAAGTACTGATTCACTATCATCCAATGATTTTCCTTCATTTAACCACACAGACCTAATGATTAGATTATTCAAGAGTGCAGCATAATAATGTTCATCACTCTTCCTATGAAATCAAATTATAAAACTGGACACATCTACCAAAAATTTCAGTGTTTTATAGTCTTTCCAAAAATAATAGACTATTTAAAAGGAAGAATAAATATATGCTTCAGCCCCACCCACCCACACCTGGAGAAAAGCCAATGAGCTTGGAAAGGTGCTTTCAGGAAAGAGGCAAACTGGTGAATCATTTTTTAATGGACTGTCCCATCTCTACCTTTAGTTATCATTTGAAAGCGCCCATGGAATTCCAGGATCCTCTAACTCCTGAGGATTCCCCAAAGGAAAACCTGAGTTTTAGCTCTCTTTCCAAAGTGTGCTTACTCTGGAGGCTGTGGTTTCCATTTGTCAAAGTTATTCACTTGATAGCCTTGCACAGGTGAATTAGCCAAATGGTTTGCAGGGAAGATCTTCAAGTGTCAGTAAGCATTGGCCCCACCCATCCCCATTGCCAACCCGCCCCATCTCCATGGTGAGTGCAGGCCCATCCTCTTTGTGGTGAAAGTGAACTGAGACAAATGACTTTGCAGGCTCCATCCCTCCTAGACTCTTCTAACAAGACCCACCCCGCCTCAGGGGCAGCAGTCACTACTGAATGTCTATTGCTCCTTTGTTGTTCAACAGCTATTATTTCCTTTCCCTGTTCCTCATATGAACAAAATCTGCCAGCAAATGCAATCCCAGAAAAAGAGGCCAAAAACCGCAGGCTGGAGTGAGGATGTGGGTGTGCTCCTTCCTGGGGAAGAGCTCCTATGGATGGGGCTGGGGCCCATGTCCCATCAGAACATCTTGCCAGAGAGCTGCATCTCATTGCTGACTTTCATGTTCACCTTTCAGGAAACAAGTTAGGTCTGTTTGAAGAGACACAAAAGGGATTAAAAGAAACACTAGAAGAGAACCAGAGCTAAATGCTAAGTGCTGTATGTGGATTCTCTTACTTACTCCTCCACAGGCCTATGTGGCTGATACGGTTTGACTGTGTCCCTACCCAAATCTCATCTTGAATTGTAGCTCCCATAATTCCCATGTGTTGTGGGAGGGCCCCAGCGGGAGATAATTGAATCATGGGGGCCGATGGAACTGAGGCAGACTTGGGACGCCAACTGTGGAGTTTATGTGAGAGGCTCTAAGGGCTCGTATTAGCTCCTGACGACCAGGATCACTAATTTCAGACCAAGGTTTTAAGAGAAAAATCCTCTAGGCTGGAAGAGTGTGAAATAGGACCCACCCTTGTGTCCTTCCCTGAGATTCAAGCTGAACCTCAGGACACTCAGGGGGCCGTCATTGGAGCCAGAGACCCCTTGACCACTGTCTCTTGAGAGCGTTTTGTAACTGATGGCTTAGAAGAAAGGCTACAGAGTTAGCATCCTAGGGATATTGTTTGATGCAGTAATATCCTCCTGTAAGGACCCTCCCTGTTGGACTACATTAAGGATAGCATAGCTTATTTGTGCATTGGGCAAATATCACTCAATTTAGATGCAGAACTCACAGACCCTAGTTTGTTGGTTTCTTTTACCGTTGACTCATCTCCTACCATTTTTTTCAGTTTAAAAGTCTTCAAGCCTATATCAAGTCATTGACTCAAATCACGGAAGTCATCAGTTTTTGGGGAATCAGATAGAAAACATTGAGGCTGTTAAGAAATTCGAAGGATGCTGACTTCTTATGAGAGTTGCAACTTCATAAAAACTTTGTAGGAGTATTTGCTTGGGAATTGGAGAAAAACAAGTATCAATTTATATCATTTAAGAAAAATGGTCCAGAGTTCAATTTATAAAGGAAGACTTGACCACAGGGCAGAGTTTGTTCTTATTTTAAAATTAAATCAAAGCAGCACAAATTTTATTAAGCCTGTGCACTCACCAAATTGCTAACAATTGATGGGAAAAAATGCATTTATTGCAGCTTCACATATCGCCAACAATTTTTCAGCCATATATCATGAGAAATATAACAAAAATGGAATAAGAATTGGACTAGTGGGAAAAATCTGAGTTACAAATCTGTGCTTTATTTTTAGTGTTGCTTAATCTCAGTGTGTCTTGGTTTTCTCATCTGTACAATGGAAATAGTCGTACTTATTTTAGTTTTGTTCATAAGATGAAGAGAACAACTTAGCACAATGTCAAGCACAGAGGAATTCCTTAAGTAATGCTTATTGTTGTTATTTTACTTTTTAAAAATATATAACTTATACGGGACTGAAATAGCTTTCAAATCAGCCAGCTTTTAAGAATAATGGGCCTACAGGCTTTTACCTTTAAGATTTGTTGATGTTACTGAAAGAATCAAACAGATTCCTGAAGCCTGTAATTTTATTTCATCACTTGATTGAGTACTCTTAGAATGTAATTATTGATTGCATCCTGAAGAAAGTTTAGAGAAAGTTTTTTTAATTGATCCATGTCAATGTGTAAATTGAAAAAATACTTTTTTTCTTTAAGAGAGAGTCTCACTCTATGTCCCGGGCTGGAGTGCAGTGGCACACACAATCATGACTCACTGCAACCTCAAACTCATGGGCTCAGCCTCCCAAGTAGCTGGGACTCCTGGCTAGATACATATTTTTATACAATTAGATTTTGTGTTTATATTACATATACACATATATATTAATACATAGAAAGAAAGAAGGGGTAAAACAGAGAGAAAAACACAGAAATAAAATTAGGAAGGGCCTCTGCCTAGGGGCAAATGAGATGCAAAATGACAATTAAGGGGAAATTAATTGTTCTAAATTGTCCCCTGTATCTTACGGTTGACATAATTTTGTTTGATTATAAATACATATATGCTACTTTATTGTGTTTGATTTGTGCAACACAGCAATGGTTGGTCTTCAATGAAGTTTTGTTCCCAAGAAAGGGTGACTCTAAAGCAGAATATAAATCTCAAATGACTGCACATGTCTTTCAGGCAATACACAGACACAGCTAAGCAGAGAGAGGCAACAGGAATTGGTGAGGACTGTGGCAAACTGGAGCTTTCAGTGGAAAAAGGGCAGCTTCTATTCAGCTTGAGGCAACTGTTGCCATTTGGGAGGAGAGCTAGGTATTTGCTAGGTTTAATTATTTATTATTTGCTGTTTCCTCTTTTTTTTTTCTTTTTGTTTTTGGTTAAAAGCTATAAAGTTGAATAAATGTCCCCTTTGGCCACCATAACAAAGTGCAATAGACTGGGTAGTATTCTGCCTTAAGCAAAAGAAATTTATTTCTCATAGTTCTGGACGCTGGAAATCCAAAATTAGGGTGCCAGCGTGGTTAGGTTCCAGTGAGGGCTCTCCTCCTGGCTTGTAGACATCCACCTTCTCTCTGTGTATTCATAGGGCAGAGAGAGAGGAGGGAGAAGAGATGGAGACAGAGGGAAAGAGAGAGAGAGGAAGAGAAAGGAGAGAGAGGGAGATGGAGAGAGAGAGAAGTGTAGAGAGAGCTCTGGCGTCTCCTTCTAAAGAGACTAATTCTATCATGAAGGCCCCACTCTCATGTTATCTAACCCTAATTACCTCCCAGAGGCCCCAACTTCAAGCACCATTCACATTAGGGATTGGGACATCAACCTATGAATTTGGAGGGGATGAAAGCATTCGGTCCATAATGTGGACTTCAAATTTATTTATTTATTTATTTATTTATTTATTTATTTATTTAGAGAGGGAGTCTCGCTCTCTCGCCCAGGCTGGAGTGCAGTGGTGCGATCTCGGCTCACTGCAGGCTCCACCTTCTGGGTTCACGCCATTCTACTGCCTCGGCCTCCCCAGTAGCTGGGACTACAGGTACCCGCCACCATGCCCGGCTAAATTTTTTTTTATTTTTAGTAGAGACAGGGTTTCACCGTGTTAGCCAGGATGGTCTCAATCTCCCAACCTCGTGGTCCACCCGCCTCAGCCTCCCAAAGTGCTGGGATTACAGGCGTGAGCCACCATGCCTGGCCCAACTTCAAATATTTTTAAATGCTGGGTAAGTCAACAAACTCATTTCTTTATCAGCAAGTATTTGTCTGGGCCAAAGTCGTTGGTTTATGAACAGATAAATTCTACCCAATAGGCTTCAACACATTTATCACTTTAAAATCACAGCACACACCCCCACTTTAGAAATGTTGTCAAATGCTTATTCAGGGGGTCTAGTGTCTCCTGGGGAGGAAGGGGTGGATAATAATGCACAGGCTCATGGCCCACTTTCTTGATTGGAATAGAGAGAAAATCCAGGGTATGGCGAGAGATGAGAGATGAGGTGAGGCTGCTGGGTACGAGGGAAGGCTTGAAGCCTGTGATCAATTTGATTCCAGCTGATTCAAGAGGCAATTGGGAACCACTACCTTGGTCTCAGGAGGGAAAATGCCAGGATAGCAATTACAGCGACAAAAGATGATTCCTCTGACTGCATGTAGAATCAACTAGAGTAGGAAAAACCTGCAGAGAGAAAAGGCAGGTGGAGCCTATTGCCTGACAGTATTCTCAGGACTGTGCCATGGGGAGAAATTATCCTGTGGCTTTGCACATGCTGATTTCTGGCATGAGAATTTTCTTCTCTCTGCTCTCAGGCACCCTCTCTTCTCTGATTGACAACAATAGGCTGTCCTGAAGTGTCACAGCCTCCATGAAGCTGTCAGGATGGTTATCACTGCTATCATTACCTTTACCAAACACTTACTATGTGATTGGTTTCATATGGAGATCTATCATGTAATTTTCACCATATTTCCTCCCAGGGAAATGCAATTAGCATCTTCCTGTGCTTGGATAGGAAACTGAGTAACAGTGAAGGAAAGTAAGTTTCCTAACATCTCCCAGGTACCAACTGATGGCCATGACTTGAACCCACATCTAGCTGATTGCAGTTCCTGAGCAGCCAATTAATACTCTACCTTCTTTGACTCCGCACAGAGATCATTGCATATACCTCTGTTCTAGCACTTACTGTGGATCTTGTAATTACCTGATTACACTGCTTTCTTTCCCCATGAAACTCTGATTTTCTTAAGAATGAAGAGTGGGGTGTATCTTTCTTTGTGTTCTCCAGAGATCCAGCTCAGTCACTGGCTCATGGTGGGCACTCAGCACACAGAGGATGAATGTTACCAATAAATGCCCTTGGGGTTGGTCTGAGTCCAGTGCACTGAAAGGGACAAATGGACACTGGCAATCAGTGAAGCTGCAGGTAGAAGGAGCCCTGTCATTAAGTGAGGAGGCAGTTGCAGAGGAGCTGCTTTGTGGGCAATTTTTTTCCACATATCTGAAAAATTACTTTTACAGGAGTTCCTTCAGGACTCAGAAAGGAAGGCCAAAATGTTTCTAATCTGAATCCCAGATCTTCAAAGTCATGGGACACCTTCAAGAATCTTCCCCATATATTGGGATGTACGGCTGTTTAGTGTTGAGAGGAAATGTTGCATGGAACTCAGGAGTAAGCTCTGTGGACAGACTGCCTGGGTTGTATTCCCAGCTCCTCATCTTCCCAGCTGTGTCACTGAGGGCAAGCTACTTCACCTCTTCTTATTCTCATTTTCTCATCTACACAATAGTGCTAATAACACAGCCTATCTCAGCATTGTGTGGGAAATCGAGTGAGATAATACACAAAAAGTACTTAGAAAAATGCTATATACATGTTACTTATTATTAGTATTTTTGCGTTTCCGATCTCCTTAACAGAAAAAGCTACAGTTTTGGAACCAAGAAAACTGATTTTTGGACCTGATCAGTTCCATCCTGGGACTACACTGACAAGTCCCTCTTACATGTGGTTGTGGCTCTGTTTCAAGTTATTGCCTCTGAAAGCCAATCCTAAATTATATGTATAATTTCATCACCATCTCATCTGGAGAATGGGTTGTAAATTCCTGCCTTGTACGCTTCACAGGGTTAGAACTGAATGTGATCATGACTTGAAAGATGTTAACAGTAATGATCTTATTGTAACTATTATTATATTCATAAGTAGAATATTTCAAGAGCCATATGGCCTTAATTAATCATGGATAATAACCAAAGTCATTCTTCTAACCAGGAATAATGCTGGAGGCTTAAAATAGCCTATAAACAAGGATGGAATACAATGAAAAACCTGTGTGTGTGAGAAACAGAACTGTATTTTCTGTAAGGCTGTGAAGCATGTTTTCACTCATTCTTTCCTTGTTTTACATGTCCCCTTTCTTCTCACTCTCTTACTATTCCAGCCTTGCCTGGCATAAATTTCCCTGAGGAATAGTAGCTGTTGGTGAATCACAAAAGATTACTGGCTGCTTATAGCTAATGAGCTATTTCATTTGCTATACTGCAGAAAACCCACCAGATCTTTCACTCTGATTCTCATAGCCAAGTCAGTTTTGGAGAAACACAAGCCCTCCTTGCCCTGGTGTATCCTTTAAACACTGTATATGGAGAAGCTGTGATGGCTAAAAGATAAGACACAAAAGATCAACTTTCTCTACCCCTAAACCCAGTCTTGGTTTTCGTCTATCCTTCCAAATATTCATTCATTTTCCAGTCTTGGCACATGAGAAATTGTCAAAGATTTCTAAATAGGGCAAAAAACTAAAGAGTACTTAGGAAGTGTATCTCTTACCAATGGGAAATTTACCATCAGAATTTAAATATTTAAATAAGGAGAAGGTACAACAGGTGAAGGTAGGCTTTCCCCAAAGAATTTCTTTCTTTTCCCAATTTCGTATGTCAAAGGAGTTTCTATGCTAGGGAAAAAAGTATGAGAGAATATACACCTTTACACACTCAATATAGTGTGTAGAATCATTAAAACAGAAAAAAAGAAAGAAAAAAAAAAGGAAAGGAAAGCAGAAAACTCAATAATCTTATAGTGGACGTCTCTCTCAGATATGCCCCTCTGGAAAACTCTGGAATCTTTAATTACAGCAACATGCCAGGAGGAGCTTCTCGTTGTCTTTGGATCTCAAATGCAACTCTAGACAGAGCTCCCCAAGAGAGTGATAGATATGATTTTATTAGTTTCAGCAAGACACAGACATGGCTGTTCAGTGGAGACTTTCTTACAAGTCGGAAAGAAGGAAGATAGCAAAAATGCCCTGAGACAAATAGAGCTTCAGGCAGATTTTATTAATGACCAGTGGAGACTGGGGAGCCTGAAAGTTTAGTGCAGTTGACTCCTTTGAGGTTTTTGTGTGTTTGGGGGGATGTTTTAAAGAGAAAACATGAGATGATTATGAACCCTTTATCTTTTAGTATCCCTTAAAACTGCTTAACTGCTGCTGCTAACAGAACATTCGAGGAGAGACTTCAGACAGTTTTGATTTAGCAGCTTACTTTTCTACCAAAAGCTGAGGTCCATGGATGCCCTGAGAAATAAAGGTTATCATTTTATAGTGTGCTTACCAGAAATACTAGTGACAGAAAGAAAACCTGCCCAAGTTCGGCTAGTTTGGGACAGACAGACTGTTTTCCCCATTTGCTAGAAAACTTGGTGAAGTATCGGAACAGTGTGTTTTGCATACCTGTATTACAAGCATTAGCACAGCAGCATATAGCGGGTCCTGGTGTATAATTATGGCTAGCTCTCCACCGAAAATCTGTGGTCCCCTTGCATGAATGGGATTGTCACTGAGAGGTAGCTGCCCCTCTAAAGGAACTACTCTGAAAGTCCCTGTAGAATTTTGTAGCCCTGTTTTAAGTTCTTACCAAAGGAATATAAGCCTAAGAGTTATATGTCATTTCTAGATCTGAATTTTTAAACATGGGCATGTATCTCTACTATCTTTTTCTAGTTCCTCAGGCTGCAAGTCTAAGATCCCCTAAATCTTAGGAGATGGCAGAGCTGCAGTTGGAAAGAGCCTGGGCCACTGAATCATTATATAGAGGAAAATCACTCACTGTTCAGAAACAGCTACATTGACCAGATGCTACATAACAGATATTGACATTGTGAGGTTCATTTGTTATAGCAGCTATCACTATCCTAATACACTACTTTTTTATTTAAGTTTCAATTGTGGGTATTTTTGCTTAACATAAATGTTTAATTAAGCTCATATAGTAAAAAAAATGTAAAGCAAATCAGTTCAACAAACAGGTATAGAATGCCAATGCTAAAGGCTGTCCAGGACTGAGGGTGAGAATCTGCTAGTATAGTCTCGACCTTCTCAAGATAGAGAAGAGTTAAAGACTGGGCAGATGCAGGCACAATTACTATACACTAAGACCTTTGACTCCACACTTCACTCTTGAAAGGGGCTGCAGTTATCACTACGTATCAGTGAGTGGGTTTCTTTCCCTCATAGGATTTACAAAGATTCTTTGAGCAAAGGACTTTAATCAATGTCAGTGCTTCTAGGCATACATTGGCTATAAGTTTTGTACCTAAAAACCATGTTGGTTCCCTTGCTTTGGGAAAATGATCTTAAACTTCTGCTGGCCTGTCCAAAAAAAAAAAAAAGGAACTACATGGGAATAGCTGATAAACTGGTATTGATTTTCACAGATCATCCTTGTCAAAAGGATTTATTGACGTGTCAATGTGTGTTGTCGAGAGGATCATAGCAGGATGGCTTTGAAGGATTTATAAGAAATCTACGGGCTTTAATACACTCGGTGGTAAATAACTAACAAGTACTGCACATATTGATTCTTTTCATGTGGTCAATGCAATCTTTAGCCCACTAATTGTCAGTATTGACAAACAGTTCATGATCTAAATGAGCAGCTGGACATCCGTTCTGAGTGGAATGCTTCCAAATGGCATTTTCCTTGCTGTTCTCAGCCTAATGTTCATGGAGCAGCCTTGCAGGTAATCAGCTCTAGGCAGAGAGAAATGTGCAGTAATTAATTCTTCCTTGCTGTCAAATGCTACTATAAAGGGAGAGGGGAGGGAGGAAGAGTTCAGTCATGGTACACAAGTCTGGTCCCCAGTTCCATGACACATGTACAGCAATATCTTTCAACATGACCCATCTCAAATGCATCTTCCTAAGAGAAACCCTCCAAAATCATCCTACCCATGGGGGTCCCCACAATCTCAAACTCTACCTCATTCCAGACACCTAATCACACATTATCTATGTTGAACTTTATCAGCTTATCTGTTTATGTTTTTCTATTTTGTTATGGCTAAATTTTAGTTTTTCAATTGTATATGAGCTCTTTAAATTTGAGGGAACATAAGGGTCGTGGTGATGGATCTATTTGAAAAGACAATGAAAAAGCTATTAATACTGTCCTTAGAAAGATGAACAGCTATAGAATCAGTAAAAGGTTTTCAGAGAGGTTCACAGAAGATCCAGGGGGTCTATGAACACCCCAAAGAGGGAATTGAACTGAGGTTCAAATTCAAGGTTATGCATCTTGTTTGGAAAGTTGATGAAAGCTATCAATACCACCCTTAGAAAGATGAACAGCTATCAAATCAGAAAAAGGTTTTCAGGGAGGTTCACAGAAGATCCAGGGGGTCTATGAACACCCCAAACAGGAATTGAGCTGGGGTTCAAATCCCAATATTATTACCTTCCATTGAGAGTGTAACCTCTCAGTCTTAAACTTTTCAGTCTACTCATTCTTAGTGTAAGAATAATCAGTTATAGCAATAGTCCCCAACCTTTTTGGCACCAGGGACCGGTTTCATGGAAGGCAATTTTTCCACAGACTGGTGGGCGGCAGTGTGTGGTTTCAGGGTGACACTGTTCCACCTCAGATCATCAGACATTAGGTTCCCACAGGAGCACACAACCTAGATTCCTTGCATGTGCAGTCTACAATAGCGTTTGCACTCCTGTGACAATCTAATGCCGGTATCAGTCTATGGACCGGGGTGGGGTTGAGGACCCCTGAGTGACAGCACAGGTTTGTTAAAAGGATTAAGTGAACTGATTCGTGGGATGTGCTTTGCACATTGTAGCTTCAGCATATCTGAGTTTATGTTTTCCTTCATTTTGCAAACACTTATTGAGCACTAACCAGGAATCACATGTGGGCTCATTGCTATGTCCCATGGTTAATCCACCCAAAATACCAAGGAGATATCTCACTTAGCATATGTAGTTGATGCTTTCTGCCAGATTGATTAGGATTCTTACACAGGATAGAACAGCCTTTGAATTATTCTACTATATTGGTTTTAATCAAGTATTCACATATCGCTATGACTAAACTTGGACTAAACTCCAATTCTCTATGGTATACTCATTCATCTTGAAATAAACCTTTTAGGGAAAGGGCATTTACTAGACCTGATTTTCTAAAATGATCATTTAATCTGTTATTTCTGTGGAACTGTATTACATTGTAAATGTAGTTTATCTAACCCCAAAAATATATCTGCTCCCCCTTAAACATATTAATTGAATTTAGTAGAATAACTATTTTGTTCCTATTACAATACAGACACACATGTCAACTTATCTCTATCTCTGCTGTAAAACATTACGTTCTCCACTGGGGAAGACTACTATAAAAATGCAGTTAGTAAATGCTGGTAAAAAGAGTGAAGCCAGGATATGCACATGTATATTTGATACTCGAAAGCGCCTTTTTAGACTTGGAAGACTGACCGTACAGACAGAAGGACTATTATGTTGTTCTGGTTAACAACATTATCAGAGCTCATTTATAGGACTGTGGACATTATTCCAAATGTTTTTATCCATTATTTGTCTTCTAAGCCTTCAATCCTGCCCCATCAAATCTTTATCTTTATGTTGCCAATAGGGAAATTTACGTTTATCACAAATAAGATATCTTGTACTCCATTACCTGGATGAAGTCTTCTATCCCATCTTTTATAATTTCTCACTGTATTTTCTGATAATTGAGGTTTAGCACATTGACATTAGCAAAGCATAGAGCTTCGGTGTCTGGAGACAATGACTGACACTGCATTGTCAGAGATGTAGCTTCTTAAGGAAGTGACATCCTGTCTGATCTTACAAATGTCTCCAATGTCCAATTATCACCAGCCATTTGGGTGAGTGACAAGATATCAAGGGGAAATTCTTTCTAGATCACTTTCTCTTTCCTTTACTTTTTCTCTTAACACAGGAAGGGCTCATTATGATCTAAGAAACACAGACATTAATTCTGTAGTAGTAGTTAAAGTTTTAACATACGGTTGCTTGTTTTGTTCCCCCAAATTCGAATCTGATCAGGTCATCTGTCCACCAGGGGAGATACCACTCTTCTCTGACACAGGGTTTAATATCTTTCAGCCCTACAGCTCTGACCCTCAGGGAAAAACAAAAGCAAAAATGATAAATACTTGAGACTGGAATCAATGAAATTATATATATATATATTTGTGTATTAAATATGTGTGTGTGTGTGTCTGTGTGTCTATGTGTGTGTATTTAAATTAGGAGAAAACAGAAAGGTTAACTACTCCAAAGTCTTTGGCTTTAGAAAATAAGTTGATTGTGAGCTAGGACTGGAAAGATTAATTAAAGGGAACAAGAATATAAAAATAGTGTGATATTTCATTATTATGAAAATGCACAACAATAATTGTATTCACCAGAAGCTTTCTTCCAAGGAACGCTAAATATTATGCCAACATTTCCTCATCTTCCTTCTAAGATGGTGAAAAAACAAAAATTAACATTTAAATATTACCAATGGGACACAGAGCTAGAGAAAGATGTTGATGACAGACACTTTTGAGGCAAGTGTGCCTCAGTTTACTTTTTTTGAGACAGGGTCTTGCTCTGTCACCCAGGCTGGAGTGCAGTGGCACAATCTCAGCTCACTGCAACCTTTGCCTGCCAGGTTTGAGCAATTCTTGTGCCTCAACCTCCCTAGCAGCTGGGACTACCATGCCTGGCTAATTTTTGAAATTTCAGTAGAGACGGGGTTTTGCCATGTTGGCCAGTCTGGTCTAGAACTCCTGGCATCAGGAGATCCACCTGCCTCAGCCTATCAAAGTGCTGGAATTACAGGTGTGAGCCGCTGTGCCCAGCCTCAGTTTACTCAATTTGTATGGTAAGACTATTCATAGCATTTAACTAACAATAGGGTTTTTGCGGGGATTAAGTGAGTAGGACATAGAAGAAGTCTTCAATGAGAGTTCAATGCATAGTGAATACTCAGTAAATGTGAGACAATATTATTATTATCATTATCTTTAGAATACTTCATGTAAATGAGAGAAAGTCACCTTTATATTTTTTCTGGAGCTTCAACGCTCAAGAGAGAAGTCAACCTCTCAATTCCATTCATCAAACACCTCCTGCACAAACACCTGTACGAGTATTCTGCATTTATATGACACTTTTCATTTACAAAACACTCTTAGATACGTTATCTGCTACAGTCCCCCCAACCATCTGGTGAGGTAGAGAACTCAAAGTTATTAAGTTTAATAAGCAAGACAGTGAGGGGACCAGAGAGGATGACACACCCAAGCTCACCAGCAAGTTAGAGGCCAAAACAAACTCAAAATCAAGTTCATTAATTATGGAGTTCTTTCCATCTGCAGTAGACATAACTGTTTGTTTTGTTTGTTTGGGTTTTGGAGGGTAAAGGGGCTACCCACGGGGGAAACTGTTTTTCTAATAGCCCCTGCGATTTTGCTTCCAGAAAATTACCTTTGCTTAGCGTGCACAGACCAGGCTGGAAAACAAACCAAGCTACCCATGAAAGCTGAGGGAGTCCTGTGGCTACTCGTCTGTTCCAGGGCAGCCATGTGTCAATAGCAGAACCTAGATTCAGACAGCTGGATTCTCTCTCCTATGACTTTGAATCTTGAATAGCAGGACACAAGTTCAGAAGAAAAGAATGGTTTCCATGTAGAGATAGCAATTGGATAAAACCACGAAGTCATTTTTGCTGCTAAATCCTATCTGCGGGTTCCCAACTCCCCCAAGCCTGATTCCTCAGCCTCCCTGCCCATTATCTGAGCAACCCCTGTAATCCTCCAATAATTTATGTTCTGGCTCAAGTTAACAGGAGTCACATTCTGTTTTCTGCAACTTAAGAGCCCTAGCTGATGCAACAACAGAGTCAATGTGTCCATCAACAGAGATATTGAGAGTTTTTCAAGTGCTAGCTGCTGTGCTAGAAATTATGGTTTGGCATATGATCAGGATGAAAAAATTATAAGGACCTAAGAGGGTTTTTAAGGGGATACGATAAAGTGCTAAAATCAGGGGGTACAAAGTGATAGGCATCAGAAAACAGGCAGATCAGAGTTATTTGGAGAAACAACAAAAGCTTCCTACAGGAGAGACTTCATCTGGGTCCTGAAAAAGGAGTGAAATTTGCAACCTATCTTTTTCAAACTTGCAGAAATTGGAAGAAAAAAACATTGGTGCTCCATTCAAAAGCAAAAGTATCTTCCTTCTAAGAAACAATGCCCGATTTATGGAGAAGAGCATTGGGGGAAACATAATTCTATGTATTCAGATCATTCAAATGCATTAATTTATTATTTGTTCACATCAACTCTGAAAATAATCACAGAGCAGGAGAGCATGAACTTTAATAAACATTTTTAATTGCAAGTCCAAGGCAAAGTATTGTGTTTTTCATTGCATTAATCAGGTTTGCCATTGGGAAGACAGTGTAAAATCCCTCTGGGTTTAGAACCAGGTTTTCCAGCTGAAAGCTATAACAATACTATGTTGATCACAATTTTAACCAGGCCAAATACTTCAAATTAAAAGTCTACCTCTAAGCTATCCCTGAAACTAGTGACATTGTCAGGGTATGGTGAGGTGTGTGTGGAGGACATAGAAGAGCCTGTTTTAGTTGTTTCTCCTAGATCCAAAGTTTATACAATCCAAAAGATTTCACTGGAGTCTTAATTACCCCTGAGTTTCTGTTGAAGCTAGAGTAAATCCAAAACACTTCCATCTAAGGTTATGTGGTGTTTATTGAAATCTAGTACCCTTTCCAGTGAATCCTCTATTTTTCACAAGCACTGATTTGTAAGATCCTCTGACTACAGGACCTTTGAATAGGCAGTCGTCTGTTTTACAGCCTTTTCCACCTCTCCCCTTCCTACCTACAGAACCCACTCTTCAAGTCTCAAGACAAAGTCACTGAATTAGGGAAGAATCCCTTTAAGAAGCTCTCAGTACCAGATTCCAGTTACCCCTCTCATAGCTCCCCTTGGTTTCTCCTCGTAAGGTGACAAAGTTGTGACTGTATGCTGACATGATTATTTTCTTAATGATTGTTGCTCAGCTGAACTGTCAGCTCTGAAAGAACAGTGACATGTGGTCCTTCCACTGTATCATCTTCACTGAAAGGAAATAAATAAACAAATGAAGAGTTTTAATACATTTGGCTTAAAATCCTATTACATCAGGCCAGGCACAGTGGCTCACGCCTATAATCCCAGCATTTTGGGAGGTCGAGGAAGGTGGATCATCTGAGGTCAGGAGTTTGAGACCAACCTGGCCAACGTGGTGAAACCCTATCTCTATTAAAAATACAAAAATTAGCCAGGTGTGGTGATGGGCACTTGTAATACCCTAGCTACTTGAGAGGCTGAGGCAGGAGAATCACTTGAACCCTGGAAGTGGAGATTGCAGTGAGCTGAGATCGCGTCATGGCACTCCAGCCTGGGTGACAGAGCAAGACTTTGTCTCCAAAAAATAAAAAATAATAAAATCCTATTACTTCCAAAGGCTATGCAAATGCTGTATGTGTGGATATCCATGGTATTAATACATATTACTTATCAATATATAAACACATAGCAATGCATTTCCCAAGTTCAAAAATGCCTTTGTCATGAATCACTTTTCTTCAATTATATCTTTATTTTTAGTTTTTATTTTCTCTTTCTTTCTTTCTTTCTTTCTTTCTTTCTTTCTTTCTTTCGGTCTGTCTGTCTGTCTTTTTTTTTTTTTTTTTGAGATGGAGTTTTAATCTGTCACCCAGGCTAGAGTGCAATTACACGATCTTGGCTCACTGCAACCTCCGCCTCCAGGGTTCAAGTGATTCTCCCACCTCAGTCTCCCAAGTAGCTGAGACTACAGTTGCCTGCCATCACACCTGACTAATTTTTTTGTATTTTTAGTAGAAACAGGGTTTCACCATGTTTGCCAGCATGGTCAAACTCCTGACCTCAAGCGATTTGCCTGCCTCGGTTTCCCTAAGTGCTGGGATTACAGGTGTGAGCCACTACACCTGTCTTTAGTTCTTATTTTCTCTGACAACAGCTTCTAACTCATCCTGTTTTCTTTTTTGTCCTTCACAACAAGAAGGGCACAGCCAAATCTCATTCTCTTTCAGTCTTTTATTTCCTTTCTCTTTATATATATAGTCTCAATTTCCCATTTCTCTCTCTAGTTTTTCAAACTTTTTGTCTACCTATCCCTTGTGGTGCATACCATCCTAAGTAGAAACATTCACTCCCTCATCTGTATGTCGTCTGCACCCGTACTTATATCTGTTCTTGCACCCCCCACCCTGTATTATTTTTATTGGCTTCAGTATTGCATGGCCAACGAGACTATGAGGTCTTCATGGGGGAACAGGCCCTGTGAAGGACTTGCTAGAAGCTGACGTTTTTGAGCACAATACCAGACATGTAACGCACTCTTAGTAAATATTTGTTCAACTAAAATGTTTCAAAATCTATTTTTGTAAAGGATCGATATATCAGTGGCTCTAATTCTGTATCTTGAACTTTACTACACTTAATCTTACGGTTTCATTTTCCCAGCTCGACTTCCTACTCTCTCCTGATAGAGAGATATAATTCCTGTTCTCCCCTGTCTTCCACATGATTTGATGTCACAAATATGATTAATGTGCTACTCAACCTCTTGTCCACCCCACTAATAACAATGTTAAAGAACAGTGGCCCTGCTACTAAATGCCACTCTGACAAATGTCCTGTCTCTTTGCCCTTTGTTTACAATTCTTTATCTCTTTTAAGCCCCATGGGGATATTCATTCCTAAGGCCAATTTGAATTAATTTTGCAAGTCAGATTTCAAGAGACCTGGAATGTAGAGCAAAGCCCTGTTCACAATACTACAGCAGTAAAACCCAATCCTCTGAGCTGTAATCTAAGTCAATGTTCAAATATATATTTCTTTGTTCTAGAATAGTAATAATTGCACAGTGTTTTCTATGTGCAAGGTCCTATTCTAAGTACTTTCCGTGTACCAGTATTGACTTTCTTTAATCCTAAAAGGTTACTTTAATCCTCAAAGTAATTGTATAAGGTGGGTGTAACCATTACCCCCATTTTAAAGATGAGGAAACTGAGGTATAAATCAATTAAGTATCCAGCCCATGGAGTCAATCAAGGTGAGTCTTGCTCCAGAATGTGTATCATGCCATACTGCCTCTAGGAAACTGCTTACTTGAAGTATTTGCAGCAACTTGAGTGTTTCTGGTTATCTATTGTTGCATTTAAAAAATAAAAACTAAAAAATCTACCCCAAATTTTTGGTAGCCTAAAACAACAATCATATTCCTAAATTTTATAATTAGGTGGATCAACGGGTTGGCTAGGTGATTCTTTACTCCACGTAGCATCAAATGGGTTCAAACTAGGTGACGGTTCAGCCTGATGCGAGGAGGGTGGCTGGGCTGACCTAGACAGTCCTTGAAACTCTCCACATGCCTGGTCCCTCAGTGGGGATAACTGGATGGCTGGGCCTCTGCTGAACCTCTCTCTTTCTCTGTGTAGTCCCAGAATCTCGCCACATGGTTCCTTAGCAGGGTGATTGCACGTCTCACAAGGCTCAGTACTCCAAGGGATCAAGGTGAAAGCTATCAGTCTACTTAAAGACTAGAGCTAGAGCTGGCACTGCGTCACTTCCACAGCCTGCAGCACATTCTTACCCAACACAGCCCCACTCCAGGCAGAACGCAAAGAGAGGGGAAATAGACCACATTCTCAATGGGAGAACTGTCAACAAATCTGTGATCATACTACTCTGCCACACCAGGTATTACAGAGAAAGTTAACATTCCGGCAATTGAGTCAAAATACAATATTTTGTATTTTGTTGATCATTTGTTGTGCTTTATTTTCCTTCATCGACTTCTTTTATAAGTAAAGTAGAAGAACAGGAACCAGGAGTTATGTCAGGCATTTCATTCCTGTTGTCTCAATGACCACCTACCAGGGCTATGGCAAGGCTTATTATGATGAGGGTTTAAATCCCTCTATAGACAATGAGTACAATAAGGCTTAGAGAGGTTAGGGAGTCTACCCACTGAAGCACCTGAACTCAGCTCCAAGAACGATGTGGCATATTTTTTCCTCTTTGACCAAACCGTAGTTTCTTCTTATTGTACAGGACCGTTGATGGGGATAAAGACAGTATGTTAACTACCACACTCAATTTCAAGACAGGGTTACTTGAATCTAGTATGAGCGAGGGGGTGTTGCTGCTCTCTTTGGATCTAGGTCTTCCAATATATAGAGTAAATGGTTTGGGCCAGATTATTGTTTTCTGAACTGTGACTTGAAATTAGTATATGAAGGCAAAGCCAACATTTTTTAAACAATGTTACAGAAATTAAAATACATCTCATGAAGAAAAAATGAGTACTGCTTGTGAATCTTTTGTTTCAGTTGTGGTTGCTTGTGTGTGTGTGTGTGTGTGTACAGGTCTATGTCACACAAGTTCATTTCTTGCTATAGGTTATGGATAGAAAAGTTTGAAGGCCACTGGCTAGGTGACCTTTTATGATTCTAAATTAAAAGAAAGAATTATGGGAACATTCATAATTTCTACCATAATTTTGTATAAAACATGCTATATCTAACTCACTTCGAACAAGACCCTGAATAAAATGGCCATTTGTTGTATTATAGTTGATATATTTATCAGTTCATATTTTATTATTCAAACCCCAAAAACATTCAGTACTTTAGGTCAGATTTTGGTCAAAGAACAACCCTCCCTGAACCTCATTTTCCTGCACTCAGGAAAAAAAAAAAAAAGCAATTTCTGCACGGCAAATATTCCCAAGACCCAGGTCATGCATTTTGTATTCACTTCAAGCACTATTTTTTTTTAATGAAATTGTACTCTCTCAAAAGCATTAGAACCATCCTTCCAATCTGAGATGTAACACAATTCAATTTTTGTTAAATATAATGATGTCTAGAAATTAACCCTCAAGGGAATATTTTAAAACACAAGTGTGAGCAGTATCATACATTGCTAAATTAACTCAGAGGATACCATCTGCAAAATTAAAGCAGCGATCTAGGGATTCAAGTGTTAGAATTGGGGACTGAAGGAGGTGAATGAATCAGTTTCCTTTTGCACTGAAATTCCATGATTCAGCAGTTCTACAAATGTTGACAGGCACCTATTTGGACGTATTAAGAGTCGACATAAATTGTGGATGACCTTGTTTCTCTGATCCTCTGGATTCTGTTGGTCAGAATGTGGGACCAAGTAATTTTTCTCCTCTCAAATCTAAAATAATGCAGACTCTTTCCTGTGTAGTCAGCCAACAAGCATGATATATTTTTTGCTCTAAGTGCAGAAGTACTTTGTACTGCAAAATATTAATTTCTGAAATTGTGAGAAATTGGCACTCAAGTAAATAGTTCATGAGGAATAAAGTTCAAATGGGCTTTTGGGGAAAATGTATGATATTGTTTACTCAAAAAATTTAGAAATGATGTGACCGAATATAGTCTTAGACTTTTACATTTTTTTCCGATTTCAATTTTTGCATGATAATACGTTTATGGTGAGGGGTAGTTTAGTATTTTAAAAGCACTTGTTATTATTCATTTATTCAAAAATATTTATCGGGTATCTACTCTCTGTTGGGCATTGCTCACTGCTCTTGTTATTGGTGAACAAGACCAGGTTCCCTGGAGTTTACAGCTTAGCTGATGGGGAAGACAAGGGAGGAACAAGAAAACAAAGGAACGCGATCCCTGCAGATTGTGCTAAGTGTTATAGAGGGGGAAGAACCGTCAATGATGACTTCAGCAGTGCAGGTCAAGGGAATATCTAAGGAAGTGACATTTGGGCTGAGAGCTGAATGGCAGGAAGGAGTCAGTCCCATACCAGGCAGAGCTTTCCTGGCAGTGAACCTGCTAGGGCAGAGGCTCCAGAGGAAATAGGCCTGTATGTTCTCTGTTAAGAAGCTCATGTATACCACACTTTCTCTTCACGTGAATATGCTGCATTTAAACCGCTTGTTCCTCATGCTTTTAATTCTAATCCCTTTTGTTCCAAATTTTGAGAGAAAAATAAGAGAGAACAGAAGGAAAATATAATAAAATTTTTCTGCGCAGTACATACTTAAAATAGTCTGACGATTTTTTAATCTTATTTTTAAAATCACTTTAGGACAAAGATCAGAATGATAATATTTAATGGTATAAGGGATGTTCCCCCACCCCCCACAAGCCTAATTTCTCTAAATGGCAAATTCCCATTGGCAATGGTCTTATTACATACTAAATATTTACCATTTTTTAAACTTTTTATTATGAGTAGATAATTTTTAAATGGATTGACCACTCATCAATTGCTTTATAGCTATAAAAGAAAAATATCCATTATATTTTCAAAGTAGAGAATGTGCAAAGTTGGAGCTAATTTTCTCCAAAATATTTTACCCATTTGGCACCTTCCTCCATGTTAAATTGTTCCGCCTTCTCGCTCCATCATCACTCCCACTCAATTTAAGGACAGGGAAGGTTTGGAAGCAATTAACATAAAGGAAGCATTGAATTAGCTATACTGAGAGTTTCAGTGCAATGTTTTGGTATCAAGAGTGCTATTTTTCTTTTGTTTTTCAAAAAGGTTGAAAAGAGCTCATAGCTTCTAATCCACTGGCCTTCTACATGGAATATCTTAATTTTATCCTCAGTACCTAAGAACGGAGACCATTCCAACATTAAAGCAAAAAAAAAAAAAAAAAAAAAAAAATCAGGAATTTATAAGGTAAAGTCACTGGACAAATCGCCCAGGTTCTCTAAGCCTCATTTTCTACAGTGAAACTAGTGGCTTCTATGATTAAATAATGGAACGTGAAAGCTGGAAGGAAGGACTCCTGGAACCTATCTCAGTTCAGAGGTTTTGAACAGTCTTCTTTTTCTGGAATGTTCACACTCACTTTTTTCGCCTAACAAACTTCTCAAGAGCTTTCAATTGAGCAGGCTTAGCTCCAGAGAGACCTAGACTCAAATCTTAGCTCTGCTACTTAGTAGCTTATTACCTCAAGGCCTCATTTGTAAAATGGACATCAAAAGAAGGCTTACTAGCATTGTTAAAAAAAAAAAAAAGTTGACTGAGATAATTCATGTATACCTGCCTGTGTACAGCTTAGCTGCTATCTGTGTCTAGGGTCTGCCACCATGAATATTAACTGTTATTTTTATAGCAGATATTCTTTTATCTGATATTAAATGGCCTGGTAGTTGGTAGGTTAATAGAACATTGGTTAAAGCAGAGGTAGCATGGCTAATGGCCATAAGCTTAGGGGACCAACAATATGTTTTACAGAGGAAAGAAAGCATGTCAGCTAACCTAGAGAGTATGTCAAGTGGAGGATGTCTTCAAGGGCATCCATGGAATTTTTTTTAGGTCTGAGTTTAAATATTTCTTCTCAGGGGTCTGGTCTTCCCATACTCTCTACATAATCTTAGTTTTCACTGTCATGTGCTCTTATATTATTATTATTATTATATTTACTGATTGATTTATTTTTGAGACAGAGTCTTGCTCTGTTGCCCTGGCTGGAGTGCTGCAGTGGCACAATCTCGGCTCACTGCAACCTCTGCCTCCTGGGTTCAAGCGATTCTCATGCCTCAGTCTCCCAAGTAGCTGGGATTCCAGGCACGTGCCATCATGCCAGGCTAATTTTTTTTATTTTTTAGCAGACACGGGGTTTCACCATGTTGGCGAGGCTGGTCTTGAACTTCTCACCACAAGTGATCCACCTGCCTCAGCCTCCCAAAGCGCTGAGATTACAGGTGTGAGTCACCATGCCCGGCCATGTGCTCTTATATTAAAAACCAGTATTTACTGAGCACATGCTATGTGCCAGGAGATATTCTACATATTCCATGTCTATTAGTATACTTAATACTTGCAGGAGCCCAATTAAACAGATGTTGGTGTTTCCCTCAAGTTCACATAGCTGGTCAAATCAGTGAGGGCTGCGACCCTAGATAACCTAGCTGCAGAGTCAGTGAAGAGAAGCACTCCACAGCCTTGCTAACTCATTGTGTCCCGCACTCCTCCTGCCAGGATTCACAGCACACTTGATATAAACACAATTTGTCTGTTTTCCTGGGCAGCTGAGCTCCACGAGGTAAGAATCACGTCATTATTGTCACCATAGAATTTGATTCACAACAGGCAGTCAATACATCTGGGGACGATTTACAAAGCCTCATTTTACAGATCAGAGTATGAAGTCAAGTGAGGAGGTGTAGTGACCTGCCCAATGGCCAAAGCCAATGTCTGAATGTTGGTCTTCTTATCCCGAGATAAGAAGTCACTTTCTCTTGACTTCATCAAGTTAGTTGTGTTGGTTTTCCTGCTCAACATCTTCTTACCCATTTAACAACATCTTGTCTCTGAAGTCACAGCACCCAATCCCATCCCTGGCCAGGTCTTAAATTCAATTTTCCTGAACCTGATTTAAGTCTCTGATACAATGAAAGTTTTAAGTACATTTTTTTTTTTTTTTTTAAGGAGAAAGCACTAAATGCTAAAACATCCAGATAGAAAATAAAATACAAAGCTTAGCCACAGCCAAGCTGCTTTCTGTGCCAGTGATGATGCCGGCACCCATAGTACCAGGCTTCATAATTACCTCTCTGCCTGAGGTTCCACAAAGTCATACCTTTGAACTGAAACAGAAAAACAAATAAATAAATAACTAGCTCTGATGATTAGCAAGGTGTTGCAGCTGCAGGAAAAATCTCCCACATCTAACTTACCATCATATCATCATCCCTGATGTTTGTTTCTTCTTCCAGCCGAGATGAAGAGAAAACTGAATTGTGCTTCTAGTGTACAATCTTACCTAATTATGCCAACTGATCACTTAAAGTAATGTTTGCACACAGACCGGGAAGATGCTTACAAGAACCAGCTGGTTGATAAAGGCTATAAGTGAGGATTTGATTCGTTTTCAAAGAAGTGTTAACTATTTACATCTATTTATAAACACCACATCACAACACAAGTTACTGTGCAGCACTGCAAAGTGATAATATACTCAAATTCCACAGAGGCAGGCAAATTTAGGAATAAAAGTACTACTCAACATGTAGAACGTAAGACACTACCATTCGCCACTTTGGGATGGCCATTTGAGGGAGGGCAGACCATCGTCCTTTGGTTTTTAGATACAAATGAAAAATTAATCAGTTATTAGGGGAGAGATTGTGTGTGTGTGTGTGTGTGTGTGTGTGTGCGCGTGCACACAAATGTGCTTTCATACAAAGCAGAATAGTACAAGTTAAATACCACGAGCTTTTGGACTTAGAAGACTTGAGTTAGAAAATTAATCATACCACATGCCACCCACATGCCTTGGCCAAGTTGCTTAACGAGCTGTTGGGATGAATACATGAGATGCTGCAAGTGAAAGTCAGGGCACGAATGCTTGTACAACCCAGTAAAGCTGTAAATAATGAATGCCACATATTCAGTAGTACTATGTGTTAAGACCTGTCCAAACATTGTCTTATCTAATCCACATAACAATCATATGGAGTAGGTTTTATCATCCTCATTTTGCTTTTCACTTAAGTGTCTTTGTCCAAGAGGCAAAGTGGAATTTGAACCTAAACCTATGTGATCCCAACTTTGTTTGAGTTCCAAAGTCCATGTTCATAACTGTTAAACTCCCTGGTTCTACACACTCTCCTCACTGGCAAAGTTTAGGCATCTTTAATCCATCCAATTTCTGAAGAATTTACCCACACCATGGGTGTTCACCCATGCTTTTAAGACTGAACGGGGATTTCCTTAACTCAACACATGGTTATTGAGTGCCAACCATGTCCTGGCATGAGCCTGGGTGCTGGGGATAGGAAAGTGAACAAGACAGTGAGCGTCTCAGCCTGCTTAGAGCCACATGAGGGAGAGATAAAACAAGGAAAGCATTACACTGTGATGTCACACATGCTAATCGTACCTAAATGGTACCTGGCATATGGTAGGTGCAGAGTGAATACATGCAGGATAACAGGGAAGTATTTGCAATGCAGTGGTAGCTGAGATATTGCCTAGGAAATTTGAGGAAGGCAGCCTTCCTGGAGGGGGTGGCTGGAAAGAGAGACCCTGAAGGATGAGTAGCTCACCTAGCAGATATAATGTGGGAAGGATACCACAGGCAAAAGGAAGAGACCTGTTTCACAGTATAATAAGACCTGTTAACAATTTGGAAAAAACAGCTCCAATTATCTCTAATATGAATCCTCAGTGTGTCTCGTAGATTCAAAATCTATAGGCCATTTACTGAGTGAAGAGATTAACCAGAAATAACAAATAACAGCTAAAATGGCAATTCTAAGACAGAAGTTAGGGTTTTCCAGGTTAATGACCCAGAGAATGAGGAATACTTGAAGACCCTAACCTTTCTCAGTGCACCGAATCCCCAAGGCAAGCAGGGTACCTTGAATATCTACTGGCCACATCCAGTCTGTAATTCATGTGGGTCTTTGCATAGCCACATAATGCGGGTAAAGAAGAAAAGTGCTCCTTTTCTTCTAATTCTAGACTCTAATTCTATTCATATAGGGAGATGGAGGGAACCACAATCATTGCATGTAAGTGAGGCCACATTTTTTTTTTTTAAACTGAGCCCAGGTTTACACTGTTTCCAATAGCCAAACCAGTCAATAGGTGGAACTTCATGAAATGACATCAGTTGGCCTCTCTAGTGAAACACAAAAACATCCAGAGCACTGCCTGGCAATTCTGGGCAATGGGCTTCACTCTCTGCTTCATGAGGTTGTTACTGAACATAGGAATTAAATGATATATGAGATACGATACAATACATAGGCAAACTCTTTCCCATAATGGTTAATAAATAGCAATTTTCATTTTATCTAGGAAGCCTTAATATAATTAAAGCACCAAAATATAGTTTATTTATATATCACCTATGAAACTAATGTTATATATACATATTTATGTATGTATAATACATCATATATATTCCTTATATATTATTATATATTCTATTATTTATGTATAAATCATTAACATCACTAACATTGACTTAGTTTAGCCCTAATGTTATATATATCTATCTAATCTACTTACGGATTATAGACCAGATAGAGAAATATTAATCTATCTAATATTAGATAGGAGATAAAGATGATAGATATAGATAGACATACAGATCCAGAGATAGATAGATTAGATAGATAGATGAGATAGCTACAACACTGAGACTAAAACAATATTCAAATCATAATTGGACAGGTTGATTTTAAATCACATAATTATCACAGAATGAAAGTCTTCAGAGCACATCTAGTCCCAATAGTTCAGCATCTACAACCTTCCAAGTCATATTTATTTCAGTGTAAACAAAAGCAAAAGGACAAAAATGAAATTCAATTGAAGAGATCCTGGCCATTTAAAACAAAAACGTAAATATTACACTTTACCTGGGGCTCATCTACATTACCTATTTCCACCAATGTGTAAATACTGAAACTTCTACCCCCAGAATATGAATATTCACCAGTAAATGAATAGACGGATTAAATTGTTATGCAAAAGACATTGTCTTTCTAGTGCATTGAAATTCTTTCTGCCTCACTCTGGTGAGCCAGGCTCTTCCCGCAAAAGGTTTTATAAGATAGACAGAGTTCTTCAACAAGCGTTTCCAACAACTGCTAAACCTTAGCTCTAATGTACACCGTGAAAAGGGAAAATCCTCTTTCTAAGCCCATTTATGATTTATTAGCTTATTCATTTGACTGCAAATGCTTAAGAAAATCTGCTCAACAAGCTTAAACATTTGGGAAAGGCCAGAACAACAACAATAAAAAATGGGAAATAAAGGAGAAAAAGAATTGAAAAGGTATATTAAATGCAAACGGAAGGAGCTTAGTGAGGCACCAAGACTGACATGCAAACTGCAACAACTCGGCGGGTAATTTGAGATTGATTAAATACTAAACTAGGCTTGATTGGTGTAAAGGCTCAATCATAATCATGATTCAGAGACAGGAACATAAAGGAAGATTCCCTCGTGAGAACCTGAAGTCTGAAGAAAGTGCAAACCAGTTGCACAGAAAATTCTTATTTGCTATTCATCATCACATCCTGCCACACTTAAAGGAGTGCTGGTAAAATAAAAACAACCCCACCACCCAGAAACAAGAATTCAGATCAGAAGTTGTGCTTTATGGATATCTCCTTGAAGGCACTACCCGTCTCTCTCATCAGCAGAGCAGGCAGCTCCACTCGGGGCAGCACTGCAGAGCCAGCAGGAGGACAGCGTCGGAATGAGAGGCAATTCAGAAGGGCTGGATACAGGTTGAGATTTTCAAAAGGAGTGTAGAGCTATGCAAGATGAAAGAAATAAGTACTAAGATGCATCTAAAAAGATGCTACTCATTTTTTGCTCTTAAACATATTCAGAATTTTCCTGCCTACTTGGAAAAGCTAAAAAACCAAACTAAAACAAAACAGGATGAGAACAAGGATAACTGGTTAAGCAAAGACTACAATTCTGACATGCTTGGCAATAGGCTTTGCAAGGCTTTCAATTCTGTTCATAAGATTTGCTAGGCAAATTAGTGTCCAAAAGGGCTTATTTTGGAAAAACAGAAATATACATACGTGTGCGTGTGGAAGGTGGAATGTGAATAGATCAAGAAAATTCTCTTGTCTGCATGCAGTTCAATATTCACATATTGCCAGAACTGCAAGATCAACATGATCTTGCTTTTCTTATTTCAAAATTTTGCACATATGTCTATGCTTTGACAACTGGAGGGGTGAAAACAAACAAGGAAGATCACAAAGATTCATGAAAAAGCCCCAGAGTGACCAGTACCTGGGCCCTGGCCAGATGACACACTGGTTGGGCCAGACCTCCAGAACCTTTCATGATTTCGTATCCTCTTATCTCCTAACTGCTATCAGGCAGAAAGGAGCAGCTGGTTTTCTCCTCTCTGACTCTTGGTTGCTGCCACTTTTGTACTTCCTGTCTCTTTCTGGAATCTTTCTCTCATTCCACCTCCCACTTCCACCAAACCATTTCCTTCCCTTCCAGTCCCAAAGTTGCATTTCCTCCCTTTCCCCAGGATGCTTCCATCTGCTCTCCTCGCTCTCCAATCCTCTCGTTCTAGAAGCTCCACCTCAGTTCTTACAGACGCTCTTTATGCCATCTGTTAGTAGGATATAAGTGGCAAACCATCATCTTAGGATAAAATAATACTCAAACTTCTAATCAAACATTCAAGGCTCGCCTCCACCTGGTGCCCAGCCAGATTCATGTATCAATACATTCCCGCATTCCTTTACTCAACTCAAGCTGATGGACTCTGTTTTTTTCTCTGGTCCCTACACTTCTCTGGATTTTGCTTACACTGTTTCACTAGTCTTAAATACATTTCCTTCCACCTCCTCCAGTGTGCTTTTCTGGATACCTCTAGGTAGGAAAGTTACCTCCTTTTAGCCCACAATCTGTAACCTCTCCTCTTGGATGTGTGATTGTGTGTCTGTATTGGAGGTACACAGTCCATGAGCACAGTTTTGTCAGTGCTAGATTACAAAAATTTAACAGTAGAATCCCCTGTAAATTTTTGTTGATCTCTCTCAGAGTCTGGACACCTGTCATGTGATAGATATTGGGAGATAGTATAGTGATAAAGGAAAGAGCGAGCCTAGAAACTTCCATTTTAGAATTACAGCAAGACCATGTGCACTTAAAAAATCCTATCTGAAATGACAGAAAAGTAACAGAAAAGGTGTGACTTAAGGAGCCAAAAGGAATGGAAGAGGTTAGATGAGTGAGATCATTCAATGAATTCTTGGAAGATGGAAATTGAATAGAGAAATACTCCTATTTTTATTAAAAGTGGAGACACCTGGAAGATGGCACCGTGCAGCAAAGAATACCAAAGAAAAGTGAGCCAGTTTGTACTACAGAATCCCCAAAAGGCTCAGAACTTGAATTCTGAGTTGGCTGAAGAAGATGGATGAAGCACAGAACTGATAACTGGGGTTCTGTTAAGAACACTTACATTCCCAGGTGAGAGCACTTACATGTCCTGCCCACTCCCCTCTTCCATCACTGGAACTCCTAATTTCTTCCTTACTCATGCTAACACTCAAGCAGGGTGTTAGTAAGTTCTTCTCTGCAGAAATGAAAAGGATACAGGAAAAAAGAACTCTAGGAACTGTCACGGGGTGATTCCAGTGAACATGTTCACTGGCTACCCAATCAATCAGTGATGAGAACCACTAAGCAAAAGCTTCATCACACTCAGAGCTTGTAAGTAGCTGTTAGCACCATATGTTTAAGGGGACCACCAGGAATCCCCAGAATTAGGCAAAATTCCCAGTACGAAACAGAGGAACTGACACAAATAAATGGGGAGAAGATAACAAACGAACAAAAGAAAGAGACAATGCAGAAAGCAGAAGAAAACTTTCATTTGAAAACACAATTTATTTTTTAAAACCATGTGTCCATATGCTGCTTTGATAAAATATATATTAATATAAAATTAGGGTACATTCTTAAGAGTATAACAGATCTGGGTTTGAAGCATGATTCCCCTGGTTAAATCTTGTGTGTGTTATGTAAAAGTAATTGAATCTCCCTGACCTCAGATTTCACATCTATGAAATTACCATAGTAATATACTAACTCATGGGGTTGTTTTCATAAGTAAAACGAGGTGTTGTCACATAGTCTGTAGGTTCTGTGCTAAATAAATGACTTAGGAATTTTTTATGACCAGTACTTCTCATCATTTTTTGGAGTGACAGATGCCTTGGAGAACTAGATGAAGGCTGTGTATCCTCTCACTAGAAAAACACATACACAGGCCGGGCACAGTGGCTCACGCCTGTAATCCCAGCACTTTGGGAGGCTAAGGCGAGTGGATCATGAGGTCAAGAGATTGAGACCAGCCTGGCCAACATGGTGAAATCCCGTCTCTACTAAAAGTACAAAAATTAGCTGGGCGTGGCGCTGTGTGCCTGTAATCTCAGCTACTCTGGAGGCTGAGACAGGAGAATCGCTTGAACCTGGGAGGTGGAGGTTGCAGTGGGCCGAGATCTTGCCACTGCACTTCAGCCTGGTGACAGAGCAAGACTCCATCTCAAAAAAAAAAAGGAAGGAAGAAAAGAAAAACACATACACACGTTGATATTGTTTGGCTCTGTGTTCCCATCCAAATCTTATCTCCAGTTGTAATCCCCAGGTGTTGAGGGAGGGACCTGGTAGGAGGTGACTGGATCATGTGGGTGGTTTCATGATAGTGAGTGAGTTCTCAGGAAATCAGATGGTTTTTATAAAGGGCTCTTCCCCCTTCACTCACTCACACTCTCTCCTGCTAGCTTGTGAAGAACGTGCCTGTTACTCCTTCTGTCATGATTGTAAGTTCCCCAAGGCCTCCGCAGCCATGTGGAACTGTGAGTCAATTAAACCTCCTTTGTTTATAAATTACCCAGTCTCAGGTAGGATCTTTATAGCAGTGTGAGAACAGACTAATCCACATATGTATGGAGGAGAGATCTTCACATAATTCCCAAGGCATGTCAGACTCTCTGAAGCCAAGTGAAACTTGTCCGGGTAAAATAATTGATCTACATGAAGAAGTCATTAAGAGCAAGCATATTCCTTTTTGTTTCTTTTAAATCAACTGCAATGATCAGCAAAAAAAAGGCAACTCAGTGAATGGGGTAAGAACTCTATCTAATTCTGCCTGTGCCAAATGGAAGTGATTCTGCACGAATAAGAGCAGAAGTTACCGGACCCGAGGAGGTCCAAGGAGTGTCATTTCATTTGGTTCATGAAAGGAAGATGGCTGATCCAATTAGCCTGTGCGACCTCAAGCCTGATGATGCTTTTAATTTTCTAAGACTGCAGGGTTGAGAATAAGGGCTCTCAATGGTTCCAGCAGAGATAGAACCTAGAAGACATTGTTTTCTTCTGCAAAAGGATGTGCGGATCTCATGGAAATGCTGAGCTGCCTTTTCTCAGAAAGAGCTGACTGTGTCCACGGAATCTATTATTTAGCAATCAGCATTCATTGAACCTCTAGGCAATGGGGTTGAATAGAAAGGTGCAGAACTCATAGTTAGATTGACCTGGATTTAGATCCCAGCTCCATGACTTCTAACCTGCATGACCTTAGACAACTCAGCCTCTCTGAGCTTTTTTTTTTTTTCTCTCTATTTTAAGTGCAAATATCATAAGGGAAGACTGAACTTCTTTTAGCAGTACAGGACAAGCAGCAAGGAGATGGGATGGCTGGAGTAGAGTGAGGAAGAGCAACACAGAGATAAAGTAAGAGGAAGAGTGAGCTGGGTCGCATAGATCTCACAGCAAAGTTTTAGGTTTTCTTTTGAGTAATATGAAAAGCCATTGGAGGGTTTTGAAGAGAAGAGAGAGACATGATCTGACCTACATTTTCAAAAGCTTACTCTGGCTATTGTGTGGAAGTAGAAGCAAAAAGTCCCCATGGTGGTTGTTGCAACCATCCAGGAACAGAATGTGGTGGCTTTGAAGAAGGCAGTGGTAGCGATGGTGCTGATGACAAGAGGAGTCAGATTCAGGATGTCCAAGGAGCATTTCTAAATGAAAGGACAACTGAGGCATCCAAGTAACTGAGGACAACTTCACAAAAAAAAAATGTGGCTTATGCTAAGAAGAATGCAACAGAGCAAAGGTGCTGGTTTCTTTTTTTCTCAGTAATTGGACACTTGGATATTAATTGAGCACATGACTGTCCAGACATGTCTCCCTGGAAACTAAGTGTGACCATGTAACCAAGCATTAGCTAATGGGGTGTCAGCAGAAGTAGTGGGTGCATTTAGTGGGAGCTATGATTAAAGCGAAGAGGCACATCCCTTTCTCTTTCTTTCTGTGCACTAATATGGGCATGACCAGGGCTGGAACTGCCATCCTGGATTCTGGATTGCAACCCATGCATTGTGACTGGCAGAAATCAGGAAAGAAGCCTTTGTACCTGCTGATCCTGGTGCATCTATAAAAGACCTGGATTGTCTGAATTCATAACAAAACTTCAATTTGTTTAAAACAGTTATTTTGGGTATTCTGTTACTCACAGCTGAACATAGTCCCAACTGAATCAAAAGATAATAAAATAATTACTATTACTACATTCATTACGTGTTCGGTATGTTCTGGGTATTGTGGAAGGCACTTTACACATATCATGTTCTCTCATCTTCAGTACCCCAAGATGGAGGTAATAGTATTATCATCATTTTACAGATAACAAAGCTGGTGCAGTGAGAGGTCAAATAACTTATCCAAGATCACTTGCCTAGCTTATAATTAGCAGAGTTAGGGTTGCTAAAATTTGACAAATAGGAGAAAAGGGAGAGGACATACTGATGAAATTATAGAGAAAGGAAAATACCTTTGATATTGTTATCTGGCAGCCTTACATTTTGACTTCTTAAGTTGAGATTCAAATATAAAATAATTTGGTTTATATTCCTTAAACTGAATTAACTTTTTAAGCTTAAGACTTTTTCGAGAAAATGTTTATGAATTTGGTATATTCTAAGCACATTGACACTAACTCTACTTCGACAGCATAACTTCAAATTTCATAATGAAACGAAATTGCACAGCCTGTCTTAAAGTTGATTAGACGAGAGATAAGTAACTGGCTTAGAATTTTTGAGCTGCATGTTAACAATCTACCCACAAGGCTCTGAGAAAGACTCCTGCCCAAATTAGGATCATTAGACTTAAGGGACCTCTGTAAGTACTAAGTACCCCAACTGTAAGTACTAAGTACCACCAATACCACTGATACTTGGGGAAATAGGACACAGGACAAAGGAGTTACCTGGGGTTGAAATTAGGAACCTCTCACATTCCTAGAAAGCAAAACTGCAAGACCATCTGAACAATTTTGAAAAATCCTATACATTGAGGGACTCAGAATAACTTAATGTTTACTGAGTGCCCAACATACAAATCACACAAGTTCATTTGAATGTTTCTATTTCACTTGTAAGGAAACATACAGTGGTGAAGTCCCTGCTCCTTCCAAAGCTCTGCTGTTGGACAAAAATAAATATTTATTCACTTAAAAAACACATTTTTATCCCAATCTTGGGGCATAATAAAGTCTGAAAGAAAAGAAATCAAATATGCTTACTCAATTATAACTAGAAAACCTAGGTCTGTATAATGTCCAGGCCAATAAGATATTCTAGACAATTCACTGAAATTCATAAAAGGAAATATGTCTAATTAGTCAATAAAGGACTTTAAGGTGAGATATATGTCTAATTAATCCATAAAGGACTTTAAGATGAGACCTTTCTTGTAATTTATTTTCAATAGACATTTCTCAATGTTGGTGTCCTTGAGAAGTATGTACAAATGTGATATTAAGCACAAAAACAGAAGAAACAATCAATTTTCCTTTGCCTAACTTTTATTCCTTCATTCTTTGTAAACTTATTGAGTGTCTGGTGTCTTTTCTTGCAATATCTCCTTTAATACTAACAATATGACCCCGTCCCACCAGCTTCGCTTTCCACCAATCTTTTCCTCTTTTTTTTTTTTTTTTGAGACGGAGTCTCGCTCTGTTGCCAGTCTGGACTGCAGTGGCGCAGTCTCTGCTCACTGCAACCTCCGCCTCCTGGGTTCAAACAATTCTCCTGCCTCAGCCTCTCGAGTAGCTGGGACTACTGGCGCATGCCACCATGCCCAGCTAATTGTTGTATTTTTAGTAGAGACAGGGTTTCAGCATGTTGTCCAGGATGGTCTCAATCTCTTGACCTTGTGATTTACCTGCTTCAGCCTCCCAAAGTGCTGGGATTACAGGCGTGAGCCACCGCACCTGGCCCTCCTCATTTTCTATTACTCAGTCTGTTCCAGCTCTGCAGCCCTTTGCTGCTCCCCTAAGCACACCTCCACCCCTGGATCTTTGTACTTGCTCTCTCACAGCCTGTAAGTCTCTTACCCAAAGTCCATGGTTCACTCTCTTACTTCATTCAAGTCTCTGCTCAAATGCCGTCTTTCCAGAGAAATCCTTTCTGGCCATTCTCTCTATAGTAGTAGCCCCTTAACTTAATATATTTCTCACCATGGCACTTACTTCTTCTTGATACTCTAGTATGTGTTGCTTGTTTGTTTACTAATGTTCTGCCTCCTCTACAAGGGAGGGCTTATGGTCTGTTTTGTTCACTAATGTCCAGGGCTTGCCTCAATGCCTGATCCACCTTAGGGACTTATTAATAAATTGCATATAATGAATACACTTTGCAAGGGGTCACAAGCTTAAGCGTTTGGTGTGCAATATGCTTTGGGAAAAATGAATGAACTGCCAAACTTTCACAATCAGGATTTCCAGATTCTCTTGAAAAATCAGATCTGACATCACCATGCCATCACACCTATGTGACATGATTGAGTAGGAGTAGAATAGGGGTTGTCCCCTTTACATAGGGCATATGTTCTGCAGTTTGGGACAGAATTCCATCAGTGATAGTCTTCACCCCTATGAGCGCATGACTCCTATAGGTGCAAGCTTTAGAAGGTAGGAGTCAAGGCCAGGTGTGGTGACTTAAGCCTGTAATCTCAGCACTTTGGGAGGTCGAGGCGGGCAGATCACAAGTTCAGGAGTTCGAGACCAGCCTGGCCAACATGGTGAAACCCCATCTCTACTAAAAACACAAAAATTAGCTGGGCATGGTGGTGTGCACCTGTAATCCCAGCTACTGGGGAGGCTGAGGCAGGAGAATGGCTTGAACGCAGGTGGTGGAGGTCGCAGTAAACCAAGATTGTGCCACTGCACTCCCAGCCTGAGTGACAGAGTGAGATTCCATCTCAAAAAAAAAAAAAAAAAAGAAAAAGTAGGAGTCAAGAAGGAAAGGAAGGCTCTGTCTTGTTCACTATTGTACTCTCAGCATCCATTTACATAGTAATTGGCATGTAGAATTATTGGTTGAACAATAGATGAATATATTATCCCTATATTCCAGATGAGGAAACTGAAATTCATAGAGGAAATACCTTGTCCCAAATCACAGAGCTGTACACGGTGCAGACTGTTTGATCCCAGTGGCTTGGTTATTATGCCACATAGGCAATGAAGGAATTGCTAATTACAGACATGTCTTACATTGAAGAATAGAGACCTTGATTTCATAAATCAAGGTAATATTTATGTGGCATAAAATGCATAAATCTCATGTTTACAATTTGAGTTTTGATATCTGTGTTTTCTACTATATAACCACTAATCTTATAGAAATGTGAACATTTCCTAGAACATTCTCTCAGGCTCCTTGCCAGTCAATGCCATCCCCACACCCCAGACAGAGGTAGCCAGTGTTGTAGTCAATTGCCATACATTAGATGGACTTGCCTGTTCTTGAAGTCATGTAAATGGAACCATCACTATTTACTCTTTGAGCATCTTTTGTGTAACAATATTTTTGAAAGTCTTCCATGGTGTTGCATGCATCAGTCATTCATTCCTTTTTATTGCTGAGTAGTGTGTTATTGTATGTACAGATCCAAATTTTTTATCCATTTCCCTGCCATGGTGTCTGACTATTATTTAAGGCTGTTACAAATATTTGTGTATACATGTTCCTGTAGATATAAGTTTTAATTTCTGTTAGGTACATACCTAAAAATAGAATTGCTAGGTCATAGGGATAGGTGTAAGTTTCATTTTACAAGGAACAGCCAAAGAGTTTTAAAAGTGGTTTTACTATTTTATATTCTCATCGCCAATCAGTGAGAGGCCTAATTGCTCTATATCCTCAGCAATATTTGCTGTTGTCAGTCTCTACAATTTTAGCCATTTGATAGGTGTGATGTTTTGTTTTGAGGTGACTCAAAAGATACACTCATTTTTCAGAGGTAGGAACTCTTCTTCCAGCTCTGTCAGAGCTCAGCTTCACATTTATGTTATCTGTGCTCTAGTGAGGTGCTGGTAAATGCTTAACAATGGAACATTCAGGAATGGTGGGGTAGAAGGTCCTGACTTGTAGTATTTGCTAATTTCTCTGGTGTAAATACTTCCAGTAAGGATGATTTTAAGCTAGCAACACAATAGAAATGCACAAACTGGGCTCACATGAGTTGGCTTTAACACACCACAGTCTGTCCATTACTTCACTGTAAGATTCAATCAATAGAAAATAACATTCATTTTCCAAAGATAATGACCGTATGTATAAGTGTACCCATGGTGTGAACCAAAGGTTATTGGTCATTCACAAGGAGAGAGAGGTGGCTTTCCATTCCACTATTGGTCTCATCCTCAACATTTGAAGAATCTCAAATTACTGAGCTTGTGGGACTCAAATCTAGAACTTCATTTGCACTGATTAAACATTTACCTGGGAGGATAAACTTGGATAATGAGAGAACAAATTGGGTTCTGAGGATGGCTGGATTTGAAATCATATGAACATGTCAGTTACTCGCAGGTGCTCAGGAAGTCCATAGGTTTCCATTTTCCAACTGGGCAAATTTACCTCCTCTACCTAGATGCCTAGATGTCAAAGCTCTCCAAATTTGGACTTTATCTTGCCTAACTGTTGCTATTTGCTATTGATCTCTGCTGCAAACTGGCAGCTCTCACTGCTCAGACAGAGGCCAATGTCTTCCCTACTATCAGAGCCTTCCCTCCTTCCAGCATTTCTCCCTTGTTTAAAA
This sequence comes from Macaca nemestrina, assembly GCF_043159975.1. Taxonomy (NCBI): domain Eukaryota; kingdom Metazoa; phylum Chordata; class Mammalia; order Primates; family Cercopithecidae; genus Macaca; species Macaca nemestrina. Next base: position 180,767,961 of record NC_092127.1, on the reverse strand, counting down.
TATACCCCCCCTTTTCTCTCTGCTATTTTTTCCTTCCAAATCATTCATGCCTACCATTTATTGATTTCATCTAGTTACCAACGCTGTGCTCAGAGTTTTACACATATGGAATTACTGAATCCTTAAAACAGTATTTCTGCTTTAAAGATGAGGTCACCGAGGCTCATAAAATTTAAATAATCACACACTAAAAGTGGCATTGCCAGATTTTGAACTTTAGCACTTTTTATAACCAAAGCCCAGATGCTTTCCACTTTGTAGGAAGGTCTAATTAAAAGCTCTAGAATTTAATTCTGGAGATTTTAAATGGTCATTCATATTACACACACTGATCTGCTACATAACCATTATCTGCCTGACACAATTTCATACTTCATCTTCCATTTCCAAAATGGTTGCTGGTCTAGGTCTGTGTTGACCCTGAATGCAAAGTAGAGAGAAAAACAGTTCACGGAATTATTCAGTTCAGTGTTGATATAAGCAGCTAAGATATTTAGACATTTTCATCTTCAGCCATGAGCTCTCTCACAACACGGAATTTTTCTGACATGGACATATTCTGACATGACTTTCTACTCTCTGTATGACCTTAGGCAACTTAACTAACTTCAGAATATCTGGAATAATAACACGTACCTTGGAGAACTACCATATATATTTAATGAAATAGCATATGTGAAGCGTCAACTTCCACACCAGACACATATTAGGGACTAAATAAATAAAATAATAACTTATTATTTAGGTCAGGGTCAATGGTTGATTGTTACAGTAATGGTCACCAAAGAATCATGCCTCCTACACTCATGCCTTGGCATAGTCTCTTCCCACGTTGACTCTGGTCCTGGCTACATAACTTGCTCTACTGAATGTTTCGAGTCCATTGAATGTTAGAAAACAGGTTGAAAATAGAGACTTGGAAGTCACTTGCACACTAGGATTGCTTTCTGGCTCTGCATGAAAAAGCCTGGGCTAACCTATCAGAGACACATGGCCCAACCAACACCCAACACTAACTGCCAGCCATGTGCATAAGGCCACCTTCAACCGTCCAGCCCAAATTGCCACGTTGTATGAGTGATCCCAGGTGAGACTGAGACTGACAGAAGGGCTATTCACCTCAGTGCAGTCAAATTTACTAATGCACAGTACTACAAATAAATAAAATGGTGGTTGCTTCAAGCACTAAACTTTGGTATGATATGTTAGGCAGGAAAGTATCATTTACATTTGAATTTTCCAGCACTTAGCATGCTAGCTCACACACGGAAGGCACTTGGTGCACATTCACTGAATTCTGTAAAAAGTATAAAACTTGTACATGAGATTGTGAAGGCAGGGACTAGGCTTTATATTTTCATGGCATCTCACACAGTTTGAATACAGAGAAGGTGCAAAATAAGGCTTTTGGTAGTCATGAAAGCTTGACTTGATTTGCATTTAAAGAAAATCAGAGCCCTGTTTGTATGAACAGCAAAGATATTTAGGCATCTTCTTGAGCCATGAGTTTTTCCACAATATGGAACTTTTCTGACACGGAAATATATGAGCTAAACTTTCCATCGAAAGGCACATTCCAGCTCATATGCTAGGAGAGGCTGACCTTCTCCTAATTAGGAGAAATTAAAAATGGAGATCAGCAAGCAGCAGATGCAGAAACTCAAACTAATCTGCCTTTCATTCTTCCAGGCTTGCTACCTCAAATCCCTCGGCATGTGACTATGAGGGCACCTTTCACCATAGTTGTGTTGACATTTCTGTGGCTCCACATCTGGAAAGACGACTTTTAAACTTTATTCACAAGCTCACTTGTGGCTCCCTCTTGGCCTTTAAAGACACAAATACATGTCTGTGAAACCTACAGCTAAGAGTTTTGGGCCAAGATTTAGGAAGTGCTATTGGGATGTTAGCAAGCTTCCTCTTGTCATGTACTTAAAGAAGGACACCCAGAGTGCGCTGTCACTCTCTGAAGAACACATTTGAAGAAGTGTCTTGCTTTGGAGCTCCCAACACATACTGAGGTCACAAACTTGGCCCAATCATTTCTCTGCCTGGCAGAGTAGGCAACTTCCAGTGTGAGGAAAAGGACATTAATCTGTTATCCATTAATGCTAATAAATGATTCAGCCTTCCATGCACTGAGCAAAGAATAAAATGCAAAAAGCATAGTTCCATGCATTTTGCAAGAACTTACTCTAAAATGCAAAATAGGCATAGTCATATCAGTGACTTCACTTCAAGAGACTTCGTTTGCCTTTGTTTTTCAAGCTTCCTTCCCTAGGATTACTGAGAAATTAAAATGGTGCTCTGTGTTAGTGAGAAAGCCTCACAAAAGAGCAGACCAGCTTCCCCAAGCATATTCTGCAGCAGCAGGGCTGCAAAAATGCTGCACCAACAATGAAAGACAAAGAAAGGAGAGGGGAATGAAACTATTTTTTTATTCTTTGTATTCTAGACACTTAATATACAAGCTTATATTTAAGCAAAACCATGAGCAAGCATCGTAGTTCATTTAGTGCTGCTATAAAAGAATACCTGAGACTGAGTTATTTAAAAAGAAAAAAGTTTACTTGGCTCATAATTCTGCTGGCTAGAAAATTGGACATCTGGTGAAAACCTCAGGCTGCTTCCATTCATGGCGGAAGGCCAAGGGGAGCCGATGTGTGCAGAGATCACTTGGTAAGAGAGGAAGCAAGAGCAAGGAGTAGGACATGCCAGGCTTTTTTCAACAACCAGCTCTTGTGGGAACTAACAGAGTGATAACTCACTAACTCCACAGCCCTCAGCGGGGGAATTAATCTGTTCATGAGGGATCCATCTCCATGGCTCAAACACCTTCCATTAGGCCTCACCTACAACACTGGGGAGCAAATTTCAACTTGAGATTTGGAAGACACGAACCCAGACTATAGCACCCACTTGGGTGGGAATGATCCTCATTCTATATGAGCAAACTGAGGCTCAAAAAGTTAAGTAATTTTCCCAAGTTAAGTAATCTGTCAAGAGTTAAGGAATTTGCCCGAGCAAAGTAGGGATGGGCAGACAATTAATGGTAGAACAGTGATCTGAAGGTCCCCCAGCCTGTGTTCCATGTAAGAAGTCTTAAACTAAAAAAGATACTATTATTTAGAGATACCAACATGTCAGGCACTGTGCCATGAGCTTCATATCCATTTTCTTATACAAGTTTTGAGGAAATTGCAGCCTTTGATTTGTAGATGAGGAAACTGCTCTGAGTCTGAATCCAAGTTTTTATAAACAGGTCTATGAATAATACAAACACACACACATACACACCCACATGCGCTTTTTGGGCCTACCTAAAGTGGCCAACATTTTCATGAAATGCACCAAGTGTTTTTGGCTGAAAACAGCCTAAAAAGGTCTTCTAAATCCTTTGCATGCTAGTAGTAAATACATGCTATGTCTATAGCTCTCCTCACTTTATAAAGCACTTACAGGATCACCTGTTTTAACTTTCCCAACAATCCCATCAGGAAGGAAATATAATCACTTCACAGACAAAGAGCTAAGGACCTAAGAAGTTGAGTAACTTGCTCAACTATCAACTCTGATAGATTTATCAGACAAAAATGGCAAACTCAGGCACTGAGCCCAGCAGTCAGCACCAGTGATATACTTGACACTCATGTTTAGAGAAGTTCAGATGAAAATGACTTTGAGTGACAAATAGTAATATAAATGTATGCATGTGCTACTATCAAAACTATGTAAAAAGATATCTATATATACACACATATATATATATATTTACAATCTTTTATCAATGAACCTAATATACAAATACACATCAATAATTTCCATGTCCTCTTTTCCAGCCACTGGCCATTTATTAAAGAAGCCATGACAGAGGAAAACTCACAGAAGGTCAGCAATGGGAAGAGGAAAAGGTGAAACAGAAGGCCATGGCCACTATGTGGCTTTAGTAGCATATCTACAGTACTGAGGTTGTTTGGGATCATTTGAGTGACAGGACAGCTTAGTGGTTAGCTGTGAACTCTCAGGTCCAACAGACTTGGGTTTAAATTCTGGCTCAGTCCCTTGTCAACAAGTTGTGACCTTGGACAACTTACTTAGCATCTCTCAGTCTCAAATAAAGATGCTCAACTCACAAAAACTATCAAATGTATTATAGCACTTGATGCAGTATGCATAACACACAAAGTGTCCAGAAAACTATAGCTCTCAATATGATACATAGCTCAGTCTTTTGTCCAAGAATGGGCAGAGACATCTCTTTCTCTGCCTACAAGAACAGGGGTGATGCCTTATTCCTGGCTCATGGCTGCCTGGTCTGACCTAGAGGAGACCCTGCAAGGAAAGAATTGCTGCCAGTAACATAGCCTCGATTAGGAACATCAAAGAGGATTTGCTTGGTTGCAGCAGTGTTTCCCCCGTCTCTGCATGCACATTCAAACCCAAGTTTCATGAGATAGACCACATCTCATGCAAACTCATAACCTGTGAAATTGTGTTTTGATTGGGTACACCACATATGCCCGGCCTTATCTACCCAAGTCCCAAAGGAAAATTATAGAATACCATTTTTTTTTGCTAGTCCCTGTAGAAAAAGATTCAGTTATTACATTTTTTAAAATTCAGGGCAGGCATAACCATAGCTAGCCTTGACATTTCTGAACAGACCTGAATTTCCACGGAAAGCATAGCTAACACAACCAGTATACTAAGGTCTATTTTAGCTCATAGAAAATGTGAGTGGATTCACAATATCCCAGAACAATCAATATTTTCCCTTGCATATCTGAAACAGATGAACCAAATATTTAAATTAGATTATGACATGGTTTATTCAACATTTCCCACCTGGTAAAACCCCTTTTTGAATGGCGTTATATATTATATGTGCACCTAGTAAACAGGTGTTCGATAATCCTTTAGAAGACATCACATGTGAATAAGATTCTAATTCTCACAGTTGCCTTCAAATGAGAACATTACTTTTCATCTCGAAGGCAACCAACACACAGAAAAACAGCAGACATATTGTGCATTTTTTTCTAACCTAGATTTATTAAGGACTTCTTCCCCCTTTTCTCCTTCTTTGAGATAGGATGGAGTATGTGCAAAATGTTTTGTAAACTATAAGCTGTACACAAATATCAGTTGTTGTGCTGGAAATTAAATTTTACATTTACGTCGGAATCGAACAACTACAAAACTTTAGAGTTGGAGGAAACCAGGAGGTCATAGAGTCCAACCTACCATTTTCAAGTAGGCCCCTACAAATGAAAAACAGATGACATTTTAAACAGACCACTTTCAAATTAAATGTCAAATGCATATGATGCAACCTAACACACCATAAAGTCTTAGAACACAAAGTTCCTCCCCACTTTCTTCAAGAGGCCATCAAGGCCCTCATGGAATTTATATATTCATTCTAGAAGTCTATAAAAGTGTATTGCTGTGTACCTCTTGGGGAACTCATCTATTTTCATGGCTTTGGTGAGCATATTTTAAAGCTATAATCCTTAAACATGCTTTTAAGAGTCACCTTTGTAATTCTACTCCACACATTATTTTTTACTCAGAATCAACAGATATAAAGCATAGTAAAGCAACCCAAGCCCGGACTCCCAATTGTTGGCTGGGAGTTTAAACCTTTGGCTGCTAAATACCTCCAAAGTGCAAATTATAGTCTTTTCCTGACCTTGAAGGGGCTTGTTCAATGAAAGGAGAAAGTCAAGAAAAATCATACAATGGTGTGACTGAGAATGTCAGAGAGAGAAAGGGAGAAAGAGCAAAGGGAATTCAACCTAGCAGAAGAAACTATTTACAAAATAAACCTTATTCAGTACACTTTTCTGTAAATTACAAAAAACAAATCCATGTTCTAAACAGTTATTTAAAATATATAAATGAGCTAATTTATCTGTGTATACATCAATAAAAATGTGCTTTAAATTATTTAACATACACATTTATTAAGGCGCCCAATATTTTGAACACACCCCATGAGTGATCTTTGGAAATTTAAAATTTACAGAACACTGTCACAAGCGTCATCACATGGGATTCGTGCCATAGCAGCCTTTGGGCAGTGGATATTGTTCAGATCTCTATCTTACCAACAAGGCACAAGAGCTTGAGCTCTGGAGACCGGTGTTTGGATTCACATTTTTAAAGCCGGAACAATTTATTTCTCTCTCTAAAGGAGCAATTTGCATAGTAGTTAAGAGGTCAGGTACCGGAACTGGTATTTCCGGCTTTGAATCCAATTCTACAACCCTTATTGCCCCATTTTCCTAACTTGTGATATAGGGCTATCGTGAGGATTAAATGAGTAAATGTATATGAAGCTCACAAAGCCTAACACAAAGTAAGTTTACTGAAAGAGGACACTGTTATTATTTTACTTAAACGAAAAGAAAATATTGCAAAGAGAAATATTGCCAAGAGAAAAAAGATTCTCATCACACAGCCAGTTTTTTTGTTTTTTTTGTACTTTTTCCTTCCCTTATTGTCAGCATAATTGCAATCATTCAGTATATACAAATCTGTACTCCATGGTGTTTACTTAATACAGCATAAACACTTTTCTTACAAATACTTTGTTCAATGTCTATATCCAGTGAACTTATTATAAGTAATCATTTCCTTTGTGTTTTTTTTTTTTTGAGACGGAGTCTCGCTCTGTCGCCCAGGCTGGAGTGCAGTGGCCGGATCTCAGCTCACTGCAAGCTCCGCCTCCCGGGTTTACGCCATTCTCCTGCCTCAGCCTCCCGAGTACCTGGGACTACAGGTGCCCGCCACCTCGCCCGGCTAGTTTTTTTTGTTTTTTTTTTTAGTAGAGATGGGGTTTCACCGGGTTAGCCAGGATGGTGTCGATCTCCTGACCTCGTGATCCGCCCATCTCGGCCTCCCAAAGTGCTGGGATTACAGGCTTCAGCCACTGCGCCCGGCCTAGTTTTTAAACAGTAAGATTATTTTCAATTTTAGTGTTAAAAATAACATTATAATACATGTCTTTGGAAAGTTAGCATTTTCCACATACTGGATTATTTCCTAAGAAGGCATTTTCTCTGTGTATGCTTCTTACTGGGAGGAAGCATGTCGTTTTCTTCACTGTTCAGTCTCCAAAGACTAGAGCCAGATCTGACAAAAAACAGTTGTAAATGAGTGAATGAGTGAATGAATGAATGAATGAATGAATGAATGAACCACTTCAACAGATTCTTAAATGTTAAATATTGAATGCAAGTGTATACACAGTTCATCACCAAGTGCTGAAATATGAGATATTTTAAACCTATACATTATTAAAGGCATTATCAAACAGCATAAAAACAGGGTGCCATTTTTCAAAAATATGCTATTTTATAAATTTGTATTTCTTTTAAAACCAAGGAGGTTGCTTTCCCTATTAAGATCAATCAGCCAGGCGTGGTGGCTGACACTGGTAATCCCAACACTTAGGGAGGCTAAAATAGGAGGATGGGTTGAGCCCGGCAGTTTGAGACCCGTCTGGGCAACACAGCAAGACCCCATCTCTACAAAAAAATAAAAAATAAAAACTTAGCTGGGCGTGGTGACACACACCTATAGTCTCAGCTACTTGGGAGTCTAAGGTGGGAAGATTGCATAAGGCTAGAAGGTGAAGGCCTGAAGGCCAGAGGCCTCGCCACTGCACTTGAGACTGGGAGACAGAGACACACCCTGTCTCCAAAAAAAAAAAAGAGCAATCAATGGTGAGTCACCAAGCAACAGCTGTAGAAGTAAAAACTAAATACCTCACTTCTCCCCCCACTTCCCTGGGTGCCTCATTTCAAATTCCTTGGCCAATGACCTCCCTTTACTAAAGCTTTATTTACATTTCTGCAGTTCCACATCTGGAAAAGGAACTTCTAAACTTAATTTCACAAGAACACTTGGGGCTCTCTCGTGTCCCTTTTTATGGTAAAGATATTAAAGATTTGTCTGTTATTTTTCTGTTAAGACTTTTTTTTCTAATTCTGCTTTTTGATGGGGTGACTGGGATACATCCTTAAAGCACAGTGTTTTAATGTTAAGAAATCAAATTGATTGACTGCATTTAAAAGAACAATCCCCATGTCTTCTCTCATCTTGTTTTGTTTGTTTGTTTTGTTTTTTTGGTTTTTTTTTTTTTTTGGTCTATGAATTTTTAAGACATTGGTTGCAAGTGCTACTTCCCTGATCTTATTGTTGATTTTCCTCACAACATTAGCACATTTTGCAGAAGCCCTGAAAACATTGCTTTTCCCTGACCTAAACCACCTAATGTTTTCTTCCACCTGCACTCATTTGATTTCAGGCTTGATACTGTATTAAATGTTCAGAGCAAATGGATTGTGGTCTGTGGTTAAAAGGTACAAGAGGGAAAATTACATCATGTCACGTCTCTGCTAATGGTAGGTCAAAAGTAAACATCCATAAGCAGATGCAGCGGAATCTACCGCCCACTGGGGGAAAGTTCACTCTGGCTCTTTAAGAGTCAACAGCTTAGACTCATCCAGTGAATGTTTCAGCCCAGTCCCAGATTAGAGATGTGGGATCTCAATTTTACCATGCTAAAGCTGGCGGGTGGAGGTTGCACAAGGTCAGTGGTCTTTGTTCTGTGGTCCCTGAAGATCTAGAGGGCTTTCCAGGGGAGAAGTGGAATGCAAGAGAGTAAGCAGATCCCCTACTCCCAAATTTATACATTAAGCTTCCTTATTAAAGAGCAGTTTCGGAAACTACTACAATGCATGTCATCGAGATCCCCTCTCAGCTCTTTCTGTGACTATTCCATAGTCACCCCTGTTTCCTTTGAGCATTGGTGGGTATTTTAGCTCTCTCAGTAACAGCTTTTTCTATCAAAGAAACCCAGATGGCAATGGGCAAGGCTTACTTTTCTCTCTCGCCTTCCTACAGCAGGCACAAAGACCTGACACATGTTAAGCGTTCAATAAATGTTTGTTATGGTTGCTAATACTAGTTATCATATAGGCTACTACAAAATACATGATTACCTATTATCCCAACATCTACTGTTTCTTGCAGCAACATTCTATGACAGCAACAGTGACAGGAATAATATCAGCAGCAATACTAATTGCACAGGGCTTATGAAATACCTACCATGGGTAGGTCTTCTACTAGCTGGTTTATGTGTACTATCTCATTCAACCCCTTAATTTTCAAGTACTACTAGTCCTAATTTATGGGGATATTAATTAGGAAAGAGTGCAAGATAAGTCAAATCGTTTGCCCAAAAGAAATGAGCTAATAAACCTGGGCGCGGTAGCTCATGCCTGTAATCCCAGCAGTTTGGGAGGCTGAGGTGGGTGAATCACCTGAGGTCAGGAGTTTGAGACCAGCCTGGCCAACATGGAGAAACCCCATCTTTACTAAAAACATAAAAATTAGCCAGACGTGATGGCATGTGCCTGTAATCCCAGCTACTTGGAGAGGCTGAGACAAGAGAATTGGTTGAACCCAGGAGGCAGAGGTTGCGGTGAGCAGAGATTGCACCACTGCACTCCAGCCTGGACAACAAGCAAGACTCTGACTCAAAAAAAAAAAAAAAAAAAAAAAAAACCAAAGAAAGAAATGAGTTAATAAGTAGCAAGACTGGATTATAAGGTCAGGTTCATCTAAGCTCAGCTCTCATACTTTTTCTATGCACCACATTCTCTAAGACCTTGGCCCATTCTTAACATGTTTTTACATTGTCTAATACACTTGGTTTAACAGATAAGAAGCCTCACCTGTAACATGTAAACCTACCAAGATGGCTAACTAAGCTTTAGTAATTTCAAATAACAAATAGCCCAGTGAATCCAGGTTTTAAAAATAGAAAGCAAAGTATATTCTATCCTGTCTACCCCTACTGCTGTTGGTAAGCAAAAGATCAAACTCTTTAGCGGAACAAGTTGCATTTTAGCTTATTGGAAGTGGGTCTAAAAATTCTATCTGTGTATTTTTTATGGCCTAAATTCATGGAAATCAGGCTTTTGAAGGATGTTTTTTTACCTTCTATAGTAGTCTGAGAGAGTATTTCTAGAGCTATAAAAACACTGAATATGTAAATTTTGGAAACATTTATATGTTAAAAATACTGAAAAGCAACCGTGTGTAAGCATTGCTAAAAGCAGGTAGGGGAGATGCCACATTTGCAGTTTGTAGACTCCTTAGAGCTCTCCATTAATTCTATCATGTCATTTACATGAAAATGGGGCTGTCCTTTGTATTAAGATGCCAAAACCAAATCACATGGACAATGCAAATGAGCAGGCAAAGAGTGCTTTGTCACAAAAATATGTAATTTATTTCAACAATTTCTCTGGATTTTTGATATCAAAGTCTCTTTATGACACTGACAGTCATCAAGCGGATGTTTGTCAAAGTACATTTCCCAGATGTCTAAATAAAACAGTTTTGCCTTGATGAGTTTTATACTCAGAGCTGGAGAAGACTGCACTCCTTTTTAATTTCTCTACTTTTTCAGTATGTGTCATTTCATTCTCTTTTCAATTTGACTCTCACCCCAAAATTTGAATAGTTGAGGTTCTAGTTAGTTAGACCCCAAAAAATGAAAAATCTCCCGTGATTGTTTTTATGGCAAGAAAAAAACATTTCTATATGTTGTAATAACATGTAGAAAAATATTTATCCTCAATAGTAAGCCACAAGATACAAATGAGACCATCAACACCAAATAATTTTTGACTATCAAGCATAATATTTTTTTTCGTGATACCATTTAACAGAGACCAGAATGTGGTCAGAGGGTCGCTTATATCCATACTAATTACACTATTAGTTAGACCATTGTGGGTCAATTACACAATATTGTTGGAACTCAGTGTTGACATTCTATAGGAAGATTTTAGGAAATATCCAAACTCTTATTTTATGACACCTCCTCCTTAAGGATGTTACCCAAATGATGAAAAAATTCTTACATCAAAGATGTTTACCATAGTGGTAGAAAATAACGACAATCATTAAAAACACCTAAACCTCTTGCAATAACTTACCATCTTATTAAATGAAAGAAATACTTGGCAATCATTGGTAAAAGTTCTTGAACAAATTTTTAAAGTAATATTTTTAAATCTCTGCTATAATACAAATGAAAAAGCAAAATATAAATGTAAAATACATAGAGTCTTACGAAAAAAAAACAAAGATAAGTACTGAGAAAAATAAGCCAAATACGTAACTGTCAGGGTCTTTGATGATTGCTGAAAGGTATTTATTTTTGAAATCCAGCTACTTGTCTCTGTTTTTCTCACACTCTACAATAAGTATATATTATATTGAAAGTAGGGACAAAGTGAATTCTAAAAAGCAAAAAAGAACTATGTACAGGGTCTTGACAACAGGTCATTGATAAAGGCTTAGTGTTCATTCTAAATTAAGGCTATGTAACATGGTTCTGTACACAGATGAAAAGCTCAATTTGGAAAAATCCACGTGTATACACCATAATTAATGGCATTTTCACCCAAACTAATTTGAAATTTTAATGTTTTAAAACAATGTCAAAAATCTTGAGTATTCACATATTTGGCACACACTTCTAAGAAGACGGCAGATGTATTCCATGTGTTTCCAGAGAAACATGAATGTACACATGAACGGAAGTTGCAGGAAGGCAGAGTCTAGTTAGCATGTGGAAGAATATTTGGTCTTCAGAGACATCCAGCAATGGAGTGGGCAGCCTAAGGACGTATTAACCCTCCTTAACTTGAATAGGATTTTAGCAGAAGCTGCAGCATCATACACTAATACAAATGAAACAACCTTCTCCCCATACTTTCTTTTAACGTCTGGGTAACCCCCATCTCAGTAAATAATAGCAATATCCACATACTTGCTAAAGACAAATATTTTAATCTTCCGTTTCCTTTGTCAGCCATATCTGATATATCAACAAACAACATCTCAAATCAATCCACTTTTCCCCATCCCCACAGCCACCATCCTGGTGCAAGTCAGAATCATGTCTCCTGTTGACCACTGAAAGAGCCTCCTCAATTGTCCACACTCTTTCCTGTAATTCACTCTCCACATGGTCGCCTGAAAGCTACATCCACTGATATATCTGATTAAAGCCTAAATCAAATCACACCACTCCCTTACTTGTAGTTCTTCAAAGATTTCTCAAAGCACTAAAATGAAATCCCAAATTGAAAATTGAAATTCCTTTCCCCGATCCACAAAGACCAAAAATCTGGCCCCCACTATGTCTTCAATTTAATCCCAGGCCATTTGCTTCATCCATATTCATTTTTTTCCCTCTCTCTTTCTTTTGCTGTACTTGCCATTGGCTCCTGCCTGTTAGTTCTCTCCCAAGATGCTCACAGGGCTGGCTTCTTCTCAAATATGTCTTTGTTTAAATATCACTTCCCCTGGGAGGACTTCTGTGACCACCCCAACTAAAGTAGCCCCAAACATATTGTCTTTCATCCTCCTCTCTTGCTTCTTTCTATCATATTTCTTTTTCTTTTAAAAATTGATTTCTTCTAATGCAAGATCCAGGAGAGAAGGACCTTGTTCATCTTATCCATTGTTTCATTCAAAATGTCTGGCATCAAGCAATTGTTTAATTAATACCGATGGAACGAATGCCAGTGACACTTTATCATGACCACATTCTATGCGCAAGAACCCAAAGGCAATGTCTAAAGGGTCTGGTGGCTCACTGAGGAGCCTTCTTAGAGAGTTGTGCTGCCTCCTTCAAATCCCTCTGGTCCAAATGATGCATTAACTATTTGGGAGCCATTTAATACAGTGACACTTCCTGGCATGATTATTTCCTGTTTGTCAAAAAAATAACACATTCTTTGAAGTGTAGCTATTGAAAAAATAGCTGTCAAGAACACGTGGGCATTTACTCTTAATTCCCTCTTATCACTCTCTGGCCATTCCCTGGGTGGAGGGTTCTGCACCCTTCTGGAGGGTCAGCACCTTGAAGGCAGATACCCGCTCTTAGACTTACACCTGGTTCCTCTTACATTTCATCCCTTCCAGCGCACATGCTAGTCATGTAGTAGGCATTTGCATACTGGTGAGTGATTTAAAAACAAAATTGTGAAAACCAGGCATACTTTTAGCAATCCCTAGGAAGGTGAAGCTCTTTCATCTACAAAACTCCAACATATATTAATAAACTTTGCATCTATGCATTCAGGTATATCAAAAAGGTAATATGCTGTATATGTCTTTGGAGGGGAGGTAAATGCTGGCTTTGGGAGAATACGAAGGTAGCACTAGAAAGAGGGCCTATGGAGCTCTTGTGCAGGGAGAAAGTCGGAGGCGCTTTCTGTGAGTCTGTTATGGGAGCTGTCAAGGAACTGCCAGTTTCCCTCCACATGGACACATCTAGCCAGAGGAAGCTTGGGATAAGGGAATGATCACAGGTTTTGGATAGGGCCCGGACAAATCCCTGCCCCACCACCTACTAGCTGAACTTCCTCAAACAAGCCATTGAGCTTAGCTGAGGCTCAATTTCCCCTGCATGCAAAAAAAAAATTTGATGGTTATATCTACATTATAGAAATATTCAGAAGATTAAGTAAATTTATGTATGGAAAAGCTCCTGAAAGTCTTGGCACCCAGTAGATAGACATTTAATTTACATAAGCTTATTTCCTCCTTTTCCTGAGAACAGAGGAGAACACAGGGATGTCAGGTTTCCCACGCTGTAGAAATCTGAATAGTCTAAGAATTAAAAAGTAACCACACCATCATCCGAAGTCACTGTTTCCCTCATATCATTACCCCAGGAACTAACTCCTAGAATGATAATCCCTTTTAACAATATCTTCTTGATCCCAGCAGGGCTAAGGAGAGAGAGGGCACATCAAATTCTGGATTGGGTGGAAGGTAGATGATGGGGTCATTCACTGAAACATGAGACACAGGAAAAAAACAAGATGGTGAGTTTGGTTTGGGACTTGATGAATCTATAGTACCTGTTCAACATCCAAATGGGAATTTCCAGCAAGTGTTTGGATATACAGGTCTGAAACTCTGAAATGAGTTCAAGATGGAGATAGATACTTAGGAGAAATGATATAGGTAATAGTTAAAACCTTAAGAGAGAGAGAGAGAGAGAGAGAGAGAGAGAGAGTGTGTGTGTGTGTGTGTGTGTGTGTGTGTGTGTGTGTGTGTGTGTGTTGGGAAGCGGGAGATGACACCCAGGGAGAATGTGTTAAGTGAGGGAAAAACTTGTTCAGAAAGGCTATCCTAGAAAATATCCACAATTATGAGGGTCAGCAGAAGCAGTGAGGTACTAGTGAATAGTAAACAGCCTGCTCTTGGAGTGAAGAGAAACTGATTTTAAACCTTTGCCAATTTCTATGGTGTAAATACTCCACCATAACCAACTTCAAGCTACCAACAGGATATGAACAGGCTTATAAAAGTTGTGAATTTTTTTTTTTTTTTTGAGATGGAATCTCACTCTATAGCCCAGGCTGGAGTTCAGTGACATGATCTCAGCTCACTGCAGCCTCTGCCTCCCAGGCTCAAATGATTCTTCTGCCTCAGCCACCTGAGTAGCTGGGATTACAGGTAAGCGCCACCACACCCGGCTAGTTTTTATATTTTTAGTAGAGATGGGGTTTCACCATGTTGGTCAGGCTGGTCTCGAACTCCTGACCTCATGATACACCCACCTCAGCCTCCCAAAGTGCTGGGATTACAGGAGTGAGCCACTGTGCCCGGCTGTGAAAAATTAACATATGCTCTCACAAGCAGGTATGAGTCAGGAGGGTGTCAGGAAAGAGAGAATGCAAAGGATTAGGCAAAACCAACCAAATAGTAGGGGAGTAAATGGAAAAAAAGGAAACAAAGACAGCAATGTTATGAAAACCAAGGGACTTGAGTTTCTCAGTAGGGATTGTGGCAATCACAATAGAAAGTCTCTACTACAAGTATAAAAATTAGCCAGGCATGGTGGTGGGCACCTGTAATCCCAGATACTTGGGACTCTGAGGTGAGAGAATCGCTTGAAACCAGGAGGTGGAGGTTGCGGTGAGCCAAGATCATACCACTGCACTCCAATCTGGGTGAAACAGCGAGACTCTCGTCTCAAATGAAAAAGAAGAAAGAAAGTTCCAGGAGGTGAACAGGTAAACACAAAAGATGTCATTAGGATTTACCAATGTGTAGTTGAGTGAGGTCTCAGAGGCAGATTCAGAGAAAGGGTAAGAAGCTAGTCAAACCGTCATAAGAACAAACAAATGAGAAGGAAGTGAAGACATAGAGAGAGAGTCTTTTCCAAACAATGGCTTAGGAAGGCAGGAGAGAAATCAAGCAATGTCTCCAGTGGGAGGGAGGATCAAAGTAAGGTAGAGTTTGAGCACGATCTGAGAAACATGAGCCACAAAGTGGACAAGAGAGTAGCAGCCAAAACATGGTGGAGATCAATGGCTGCCCAATGTTCTTCTGCCTACTCTGTTAGTATTACTTTTACCATAAAAGAAACAGTAGAGATCCAGCTTGATTTCTGAGATCACAGGCAGTTGGGAGCAATCCTGATCCTTTTATGTTCTAGCTTTGTGATCTCAGACAAAGCTCATTTCCTCAGCTGTAAAATGGAGATAATAATAGCCCCACCTTGGCCGGGCGCGGTGGCTCAAGCCTGTAATCCCAGCACTTTGGGAGGCCGAGACGGGCGGATCACGAGGTCAGGAGATCGAGACTATCCTGGCTAACACGGTGAAACCCCGTAAAATACAAAAAACTAGCCGGGCGAGGTGGTGGGCGCCTGTAGTCCCAGCTACCCGGGAGGCTGAGGCAGGAGAATGGCGGGAACCCGGGAGGCGGAGCTTGCAGTGAGCTGAGATCCGGCCACTACACTCCAGCCTGGGTGACAGAGCAAGACTCCGTCTCAAAAAAAAAAATAATAATAATAATAATAGCCCCACCTTTTGGGGTTTTTATAAAGATGCAATTATCTAAAACATGCAAAGCTCCTATCAGAGTACGTGGCATATAGTAGGTCCTAGATACATTTTAGTCTCCATCTCTTACCCAGAACATTAAAGCATTAAAACGAAAATTACCAAGGTATCCTGTGCTCTGCCCATGACTAGGGAGGAAGGAAATGTTCCTTCTGCTGTGTAAATCACACAGCTTCAGACACATGAAAAGATAAACAGGATGGATCTTTCTTTTCCCTTCATACACATCTGCAGTGCGACGAAGTGATGAACATCCACACATGTGGGATGAACTAGGAGCTGCCACATGAAGGAAAATCCATTCATAAAGTACTTGGAGGATCATCTGGACAAAAGATGTTATATGAATATCTGTGATCATTACCAATTACATATTCCATTGGTATGAATCATCAGAAGATATAGCATGAATAACTTCAGAAGATAACATCTAGGAAATTCACTTTCTTCAGTTTTTCCTAATTTGACATTAGTTATTTTTAGGATGTTATTAGTTTGTTTTTTGTGTGAATTAAATACAAGAGTAACATTTATTTTTAAATCCCTTAAACTATTCTTTTGGGGCTAAAAACTTTATTTTCCTATAGTAAATATAAGAAAGGTAGTTACAGGAGTATAAAAGTCAGTCACTAATATGTAAATTAAACAAACTGATCCACACATTTTAAGTAATAGTGGTTACTGTACCCTGGACCTCATATAAATATTGAAGTAAGTTTATTTATATTAGTTGGCCAGACTTTGAAGATAAAAGAAGAAAGATCACTTTAAGTTTAGAAAAATCTTTGGCCCAAATCTCTGTAACAGTTTAGGTAGGCAACACTTCTCATTAGAAAGCAACCAAAAGAAAGCCTTCTCTTCCAGAAAATACCATCACATTTTCAAATACGCATGTACTATAATTCTTCCTGTTGAATAAGCAATACAAATGTCTCTTCGTGTGCTATTATGCTACAAGAATTAAGAAGACATGTTTTTATAATGTTTTAAATTATCCATTTCAATTACTAAATCAACAAAATGAAACAGCAGCCTATGGATTGAGAAAAAAATATTTGCAAACCATGTATCTCATAAAGGGTTAACATCCCAAATTTGCAAATAACTCATACTACTCAATAGTGAAAAAACAAATAATCCAGTTAGAAAATGGGCAAAAGAACCGAATAGACTTTTTTTTCTAAAAGAGACATAAAAATGGTCAATATGTGTATGGAAAGGTGTTCAACATTATTAATAGCAGAGAAATGCAGATCAAAACCATTATGAGATACCACCTCACATCTGTTAGGGTGGCTGTTACCAAAAAGTCAAAAGACAAATGGTGAGGATGTGGAGAAAAATGAATCCTTGTACACTATTGGTGGAAATGTAGATTAGTACAGCCATTATGGAAAACAGTATGGACTTGGTAGAACTAACATATGAATTAGTAATCCCTCTTCTGGACATATACCCAAAGGAAATAAAATCACTACCTAATAAAGATATTTGCACTCCCATATTCATTGCAGTATTTTCCACAATAGTCAAGATATAAGTACAACCTGTGTCCATCAGTGGATGACGGGGAAAAGGAACTGTGGTACATATATGCAATGGAATGTTATTTGGCACCACAAAAAAAATGAGATCTTGCCATTTGCTACAGCATGGATGAGCCTGGAGAACATTACGTGAAGTGAAATAAGCCAGATACAGAAATAAAAATACTACACAATCTCACCTATATGTGAAATCTTTTTAAAAAAATTTAAATATACAGAGATACATAATAAAACAGTGGTTACCAGGGATAGCAGGGGGTGAGGGGGGAGGAAATGGGAAGACGTAGATTGAAGAATGTAAAATAACAGATGTAGGATGAATCAGTCTAGAGATTAAATATTTGTACATGAGGACTACAGGTAATATAACTGTATGGTATATGTGATTCTTACTAAATGAGTAGATTTTAGCTGCTCTTGCCACAAAAAACAAAACAAAACAAATGGATAAGTATGTGAGATTATGGATATGTTATTTGCTTTACTATAGTAGCCTTTGTACTATCTCTAGGTATTCAGTAATATCATATTGTATACCTTAAATATACACAATAAAGTTTACTTTTAAAAATTAATTCATAAACATATTCTATTTGTAAAAAATAAAAATTCCAAATAAATCTGAAGTCACAGTTATACAATTCTATTGTGGGTTCGTCCCCTCAATCCAAAATAATAGTAGTTGTTTTGCTATGTGTCCTTCCAGATATTTTTTATTTTCCTCTGCATTTAAATATAAATATACATATACATAGACATAGACACACACACACACGTGAAATATATACAATGTATTGTTTATTGTTAAAAAATGCAATGATGTAGAGTATATTACTTACCGATTCCCCTTCCCTAGGGGAGGAACTATGGAGAAGAATTTATAAGTAATATACTTTACATCTACATATATGTTATACATATATGTTATATATAACTATTATACATAACTTTATAATATATGTGTTATATGTAATAGTTATGTGTGTGTATATATATAAGTGTTTCATGTAGAGGAGGAGGATTAAAGAGTAATATATGCTATATTAATGAACAACACATTTTAAGCCTTTCTATGTTAGTACATTTCATACAATGTGGCATTTTACTATGTATGGATGCACATTAATATTATTATTACTTTTTTATTATACTTTAAGTTCTAGGGTACATGTGTTCAACATGCAGGTTTGTTACATATGTATACATGTGCCATGGTGGTGGATGCACATGATTATTTAAGCTTTGCCCTATTGGTGGAGATACAGTTGCAAGATTCAGAGAAAGGGTAGGAAGCAAGATTTATCAAAGATCATTTATCAAAGATCATTTATATACAAATATAATCTCACTTCTAAAAATCAGTAAGAAAAAGACAAACAACCCAATAGAAAAAATGGGCAAAAGATATGGACAGTCAGTATACAGAAGGAAATGCCTACAAAAATAATGCTCAACCTCAGTATTATCTAAGGTAACTGTTCTCAAGTAGTCTCTGGGATCATTTCCAGGGATACACAAGATTAAAACGACTTTCATCAAAATTTTACACTCACTATTTGCCTTTTGCTCTGTGTTGACACTGCACTGAGAGTGCCCAGCAATAGTGAGAAAAACTAGGGTTCCTTAGCACAAATCACAAATCCTTAGCAATGGTACCAAGCTATATAGAAGTAATCATATTTGTCACCACCATGCACTCAGAGTTTTACAAAATTCCCTGATGAAGCAGTACAAATTATAAATTATATCTCTACCATGGAGTACATGAGTTTTTAATTTTCCGAAGGACAGACAGAATGAGAAGAATAAAGACCATCCTAGGAAAAACACTTGTATGCTTGTTGCAAGCTCAACTAGTGGCTTATTTTGTACAATGCCATTTTAGTTGAAAAGCAACCCAAAAATTATAGTTATTCAGATGTATATTTGGCAGATATTTTCCAAAAGTGAACAAAGTGAGCCAATCACATCAAGGAAGAAAATTCACAGTATTTATTGTCAATGATAAACTTTGAGCTTTCTTGAAAAAAATAAATGTTAGGAAAGTTATATCTGCCTCTGTGAGTTTAATACTTTAATACTTAAAGGCTTTTCTGATGAGATTGATGATGATATCAATGAGCGTGATTTTTTTGTTGTTGCATAATGAAATGTGTCAAATTTGGAAGATAACGCAAAACTAAGTGAACTAATATTTTCCAAATAACCAATGCATGCTATTATAAATTCATGAGTGGGTAAAATATCCATTCAAAGTGCAAGACGGACTAATGGATTTTAATATTACAGAGCATGAAAAGTTCATTGATATGGTTTCAGATTCCACACTAAAGCTAACACTTAAGAAAATACCACTTACAGAGTTTGGATGTAGCAACCAAGAGTATTTATTTTTATCTCAAGAGATTTCCAGAGTATTCCTTTCTTTTCCAATCCCAAATCTATGTGAGGCCAATTTTCTTCAAACAAAACAAATCAGTAGAGTGAATGCAGAAACTAATATGAAAATCCATGCACCCTTTATTAAACAAATATTAAAGAAATTTGCAAACATTTGAAACAATGCCGAAACAAAACTTCTTTGGAGTTCTCAAAATTTTTAAAGAGTGTCAGATGATCTTGAGATCAAAATCTTTGATATTCCTGGTCAGGGAAATGGAAGTTAAATTTAGATATCATTTTATATTCATCAGCTTGGCTAAAATTTTCAAAATTAATAATATCAAGTGTTAGCGAGAGTAGACAGAAGTGAATATTCTCACACTGAATCCTAAAGGGAATGTAAATTGGTAAAGTCACTTTTAAGTACAATTAAGCTGTATCTCTTACAGAGGTTAGCCAGCGTTTTCAATGAAAAGCATGTGGTAAATATCAGTATCTTAGATTTTGCAAGCCAAAGTTTTAACTACTCAACTCTGCCACTGCAGCACAATAGCACCCATAGAGGGTGTGGATTGGCATAGCTGTGTTACAATATAACTTATTTATATTTAAAATGTGTATGTTCTGCAACTCCATAATTCTGTCCTTAAGTACTTACTCTAAAGAAATGCTCACACCTATATAATGTTTAATAGACTTTGGGCACTGTTCTAATCACTACTACTGATTTAATCCTCACAACAGCCCTATGAGATAAATATTATTGGTTTCTTTATTTTTATAGAGGAAGAAATTGAGGCCAGAGTGGTTAAGTAGCTTGTCTAAAGTTATACAGCTAATGCATGTCATTGTAGCATTGTTTTGTATGGCAAAATTATAGAAGTAACCTAAATGTTCAGAGACATTAAATACTATTTTTGATCTGGTTTGTGTCTTTCCTTATACAGATTGCTCAAAATTAAGTAGTTCCCTGCCTGTATTTCTTGCTATTCAAATTTTCTGAAGTAGATTTGAAGTCCCACTTTCTTCTTAGAGCTTTTGTTGACTATGCAAGCCCATCGAGACCCCGTTACTAATTCTCACAGAACATTCTCTCTGGAGCTTATGGAATACCTATGGAGTCTATGTCCTCAATGATAATATGTTGTCAGGTGGCAGCAGAGGCAGGTCAGGGGAAGTCCTTTGTTTCCTTGACATGTCTCTGTCCCTTGGTAGACCAACAGTTCCTCAAGGATTGGGAATGAATGGAATCTTATGTGCCCTTTTCATTCCTCACTGTCTATGACCATCTCTACCACCTCCACTTCTACTACTCACATCCAAGCCACCATCCTTTCTAGTCTGAACTGAAAAAGTCTCCAAATGGATAGCCCTGCTTCCATTCTTGCCTACCGTGATCTTCATAGCATCCATTCTTGCCATACGTGATCTACATAGCATCCAGGGTGAGCATTACACAAAGGTTAATTCAGATCAAAAGCTCAACCCAGAAGCCTCCCGTGGCTTCTCACTGGACAAAATCACAAGTGTTCACCACAGCCTTCAAAGCCTGACTTCCTTTAATCTGACCTCCTGTCCCTGGACTGCCCTGGCTTACTCTGCTCCAGGCACACAGAGGTCTTTGCCATTTCCCATGACAGGCTGAGACACTCCTGCTGCATGGCCTTGGCACTGGCTCTTCCCTCTGCCTGGATGCTCTTCCTCGAAATGTTGGCAAGCTTCATCCTCTCACTTCATGAAGGTCTCTGCTCAAATGAACCCTCAGCAGTAAGGCTTTCTCTGACTACCCGTGTCCAAACAAGCAAACCTCCCAACCCAACTTCTTTACTCTCTCTTCCCTTACTCAGTGTTAGGCTCTTCATATCACATACCAGAATGTAGTACATCTTGTATTCATATTTATTTGTTTATGGTCCCTCCCTCCCCTCAGCTCAACCTAAAATAATGCCTGGGACTTGGTTGTTCAATACATATATTGACTGAATAAGCCTCAGTTTCCTCACTTCTAAAATGGCAATAATACTTGTGCCTCACAAAATTGATATTAATAATAATTACTGATTATTTGATTATTAAAATACAGCAAGTAATGCCTGGTATATTGCTAAATTCTTTGCCTGCATTATCTCACACAATTCTAGTAACAGCCCAATGAGATAGGTAAGATCATTATTCCCCACTTTACAGATAAGGAAACTGAGGCATAGAAAGGATGAGTCACTTCCCAGGTTCACAGCTGTGCCAATAATACTCAAAGCAAGGAGTTGCTCCCAGAGCTAAGTAGAATAAAGAATGGGCAGGCATGGTGAAAGCATCGAGCGCTTTATAAATGCAAGGAATTCCTGTTTACATTATTGCTCCAAGGAGGGCTTTGTGCATGATGCAAGAATTCCCCCTGCAACTAGACGAACCAGTGGTTGGGCTTCAGGAGAACTGGGTCTCAGTGAGTCACTGTGACTGAGAGGGACTGCTCAGGTGAAAAGAAGACTTTTCCCTCACAACGAACTTTTCTTACACACTGCTTGGGAAGGGTGTTTGCTAAGTCTGTTTTCTGATCAGATAACAGTTTGACACTAATTCTTCTATTTTCAGCTGGCACCAGACCCAGTCCTCGACTTTATCACCCATCGGTTATCTGTGTCGCCTGAAGGAACTCCGGGTAAGGTACAGGAAAAAGGTGGGGGTATTGTTGGAGCTTCCTGCTGGCCAGTACACTGGCCTATTGTTGGATTTATTTTTTTAAACTATCACATCACAATTATTTCGGCAACATCCTTTTTCCATCCTGGACCTGATACAATATTTATTGAACTATACAAACTGCGTCAATACACAATTCTTTCCGTATTGTTGCCCAAGTTCTTTAGGATATCTTTTAAAAAATTAATATCCATTAAAATATTTTGGTAATTGACACATGATCAGCCAACTCTCCATGCTTCAAATTATGATTTTTTTAAAGAGTCTTCAGATAGAACTTTGCTCAACTGCTACATTTTTAAAAAACAAATGACAAAAAATGACATTTCTTGAGATTACTAAGTGCCAGGCACTATACTATGCTTCATTTGTTACAGCACTACCACCACCTGTTAATATTGCCATTTTACAGATGAGGAAACTGAGCTAAGAGACATGGTATAATCACATTCCCAATAAGTCAGAATGCTTACTCTGATCCCTGGGAGTCCTACTCCAGATCTCTGACTACGTTTCAACAAAAGAAAAAGAAAAATGACTTGTCCTTGAATCGTTTTGCCGCTTTAACTTGTGTTCAGCTGAATTCTGTAAGTAGTGAACATACAGAGCTAGGCCCCCATCACCATCAAGGCTGGTGGTATGCCCTGGTGATTCTTTCATGTGCACCTTAATAAGAGCCATTTGACTAGCTATTAAACCGCATTTTGAAAGCCATAACAGTATGGCAATACTGAAGCTGCTACAACACCCCATTTCTGTTTTCCCCTCCTAATTACTTCTATTGGATTATAGGAGCAAACCTTAACAACCAAAGCAGCATCTTGAGACCTGCTCTTTGCATCCTCATTAGGTGTGCATTACTTTTCCCTACAACTATCCATTCGGATTCTTTAACTGTGGTGTGACCAGAATCATCGACTCAGAGACTCAATACAGAGAACTTGTAGAGCTGGGAGGGGCCATCTTTATTTTATTGAAAATAGGATGTCCAAAGAGGAAGGTGACTTTTCAAGGGCCACACATTCACAGTACCAGAGGAGTTACTGAAAAGAAAAAGAAGCAATGTTCATTGACAATCTGCTATGTGCTAGACACATTGCGTAATGAAATAACAGCAGTGATAAAGATAAATATAAAAAGTGACATATATTGAACATTTCAAATTTCTCAGGCACTATGCAAAATGCTTAACGTGAATTTTTTTAATCCTCTCCAATTTAGAGACAAGTACTGTTTTATTACTCCCATTGGACAGATGAGAAAACCTCTCAGAAAACCATGCCAGTCATGGAGATAGAATTCAAAGACCCAAAGCTACCCAGCAACATGGCCCTGGCTTTATTTCAAACACGGGAAAATGCACTCAAAGTGCAGCCCTAACCTGGCCAAAAGAGTATCGTCCTAACCGGATTTCTGCTGAGACAAACATGGAAGAAGACAGATGGATTTGGGTAGCCAGGAAAGTAATGTTACCTGCCAGTCCCACTGGCTCTTTCCATCATGTGCAATTTATCTGCACTTTCCTGTACCATTTAAATACTAATGAGACCTTTAAGAAATGCATCATAAAAGCATTTTCTGCCAAATAATTCAGAAGCCATGATCTTTCAGGTAAAAGGAGCACCACTGTCCACACACACACACACACACACACACACACACACACACACACACACACAAAGTGGCTCCTGTATCAGAGCAGATGTACAATCTTCTCAGGCTATCTCTGTGTGAAACCCACAGGTCTCTATCTCACTGATTCATCTCTGATCAAACTTTGAAGAAAATGACACCAGCCATCTGCCTATACTTTTATAAATGAGTGCCACCTAAGGCTGCCACCCATCATCTCTGTGACCTCAGGTAAGTCACTCAATATCTCTGGGCCAGGTTTGTTCATCTGCCAGAGTAGAGGTGGACTGAACAAAATAGGTGGTTTCTCACAGCCAAACGCTCTAGGATTTCTTGACAAAGCATTCTAAGATGATCTCATTCAATGAGCACTTGCTTCATGATCAGACTATTCAATGAGAGACTCTATAATGCTGAAGCATTATTGGCGGTGATCCACATTTGTGGACTAAGTCATGGCTGGTGAATGTATTTTATATCCAGCAATACTGTGACCTTGGCTACACTGTAATTCTTTACCACATGGATCCAAATCTGCTTAGTGAAAAAAAAACTGAATACCCCAGGGCCATTCCTACAGCTATAAAAAAAAAATCAATCTAAAATAATTTGCCAAAAAAGCAGCGTTCGTATTGACACAAGGATTCTGTAGCTTAAATATACTAGGCATGGTAACTCAAAAGACCTCCCCCAAAGCAGCAGGCTTCATTAGGGTATGGAGGACTTCTCTGCTTGACTCTGAGTCTATGAAGAACATATATATCAAATATAATCATTGGAATGTTCATAAAAATGCTTGTCCTAACCACTGGGTTTTTGTCTTCTTATATATGCTGTACAGATGAGGAAAGTCAAGCACGGGCTTACCAAACTGATCAAAAGAGATGAAAAAGAATGTGATTTTCAGTCAGAACCCAACCAGTTATAGCCCTGAATCACTGCAGGTCAGGGTTTCTCCACCTTGGCAACATTGACCTTGGGGCTGGATGGTTCATGCTGTAGGGGACTGTCCCATGAATTGTCTGCTGCGTTAGATGCCAGTAGTGTCCCCCACCCCAAGTTGTGACAGCCAAAAATGTCTCCAGACTTTGACAAGTGTTCCCTATGGGACCGTCACTATAGCGCTATAGTTGCTCAAAGAACACAACAGAAATAACAATTCTTCAGCTTCCCTGATGACCAAAGCCTGGCTTAGACCTTCTCTCTTCCCCACAGCTGACTCCATTTCTTCTAACCTTCTCACCAATCCCAGGCCTCCTTCTAATCACAGGGATTATTATGCCAGTTCCTGCTTTCAAACTCTCAAGCCTTGTCCTCATGGGCTGCAGAATCTCAAATATGGCTTTTTGTGGCCTCCAGCCATGAGTCAGCCCTGGTCCTGCTGCCCTAGCCATATGGTAGCAACAGACAGCCACAGACACACTACGCCTCGCCACTCCTCCCTTGCACATGCTGTTCCCCTGCCTGCAATGCCATTCCTGTCTCTCAAACAAACAGAAAATGGGCAGATTCATCCTCCCGAACCCATACACCTGCGGGGAATACTCCCTAGGTGCTCAAGAGCTATTAGTGGAACTAAATTGACTCTTTGCTCAGATGCCCCAGCCCTCGACCTCAGTCAGGTTACCCAATCCCCTCAGACCTCAGTTTCCTCCTCTGGAAGATGGGTGCAAAGATTCTTCCCATACAAGGTTGTTGTGAGAAATAAAGGACATCAAGGCTGCCACATAGTGAGTTCTCATCCAAAACTTACTTTATCTTCCTGTTCCATGGAGATTATTTTACAAGAATGGGCACAATCTCTGGGCTATATCTTCACATGCTTAGTATACAGAAATAGAACTAAAAACCTTAGTCTCTTTCTTTTGAATACTGAGTAATACATCATTTTTTTTCACTTTTGGTTTTTTTTTTTTTATTTTTCTCCCAAATATTTGGAAGGAGAAGCCCAAGTTTGACACCAGCATAAGGATGGAAGCTGCTCTAATGTTATGTGAATCAAAGAGCCCTGGCCGGGCATGGTGGCTCACACCTGTAATCCCAGCACTTTGGGAGGCCAAGGCGGGTGGATCACCTGAAGTTGAGAGTTCAAGACCAGCCTGACCAACATAGAGAAACCCTGTCTCTACTAAAAATACAAAATTAGCTGAGCGTGGTGGTGGATGCCTGTAATCCTAGCTACTCAGGAGGCTGAGATAGGAAAACTGCTTGAACCCGGGAGGTGGAGGTTGCAGTGAGCCGAGATCACACCACTGCACTCCAGCCTAGGCAACAAGAGTGAAACTCCGTCTCAAAAAAAAAAAAAAAAAGCCCTCTGGCTCTGGCCCTTGGTGAATTCTCTCCAAATAGCTCTATCTGTGACCCACAACGTTTGCAACCATCAGTAGTTTTTAGAAGGTGTCCAGTTTCCCACGGGAATATAAGGAAATTGGAATTGTTAAACCAAACGATAAGAGAGATGGGAACAAAGCCACAGTCCTCCGCCCCTGAAGTCCAGCAAATTTGAACTTCTTTGTGCAACTCTTATAAAGATGCCAAGCCCCTCAGAGATTGGCGACCAGGAAAAGGAAGAGGATGAGGAAAGGAAAGAGCGTCCAGCGAGTCAGAGTCAGCTGAGTAAGGGAGCCATCCATCACCAGTGCTTCCTGGGCAGCCCGCATGGTTCCAGTCACAGAGGGCACGGGCTCCAGCCAGTCAAGGACAGAGGAAAAAAACAGCCTTGGCTTTGCTTTATTAGTTAAGTGAACGAGTCCTTAAGAGTATTGATGTATTGACTAATGATTCCAACATCCAGCACGCTGAGTGCTCACATGTTTAAAGGGCAAGAGTTACAAATCAACAACTTATTAATTTAATTCCTCTTTGAAAAGGTGCCAAAGGTAGAGAAAGCAGAAAGAGAGGAGCGTTTATCATGTTTCCCGCTTCTCCTCTCTTAGCTAGTGAATAATCATAAACACCAGCTTATTTAAGTGCAGATTCCTGGGCCCCACATTCAGGTATTTGATTGTATTAGGTGATGGTTTAAGCCAGGGAATTTGCATTTCTTTACTTTTCACCTCCCACACCAAAGGATTGTGGTACAAGTGGGGAGCAAACCATTTTGAGAAACACTATTGGCAAGAGCTGATATCTGTGTTTTCTCCCACTTGACAGCTACGCCCTGCTACATTTCCCAACCCCTCTGCAAGGAGCTGGATGGAGCCAGGTGACTGAGTTTTATACAACAGAGGTGGGTCGGATGTGCACCACTTCCAGGCCCGACTCTAAGACCTCCTCCACCAGCCTCACATTCTCTTTTTGCTTGTTGCCTGGTTGGATGAAGAGGCTTCAAAGGAAGCTCAGCTGCTAATGAGGAGGTCCCTGAATGATTCAGTGATGCAGAATCTCATCCCTACTTCCACCTCCCCGTATTCTACTGTCATTCACACGAGCGAGAGGGAGAGAGAGAAAAACCACCACCACCACCACCACCACACCTACAGCAAAAACCCTTTATTTTATTAAGGCACTGAGATTCAACAGATTTTTTTTCAGTTGCTAGTCTAACCTGGCAAATATACATTAGTCTTTTCTATTCTACAATTTTATTAGATCTTCATTCTAAAGATGCAGGGTAAATGTTTTAAGGGCAAAACTAGGAAACAAACACAGGGGAAAATCAAAGAGTGATTCATCACATCAAAATCCAACCCTGCTTTCAGATATGGTAATAAAAACCCCTTAAAATAGAATAGTTCTCTTGGACTTTCTTTGCACAGACAAGATGACACCATAGATCTCTCTGCAGGTCTTGGTGCCAAACTAATACAATATAGTAAGTGTAAGACTTGGGTAAAATGTAAAGTAAACACTAAAGATGGGTAGGTCAATTACCCCCAGAGTATTAATTAAAGGCCCTTCTCAGGGCACTAGAAATACAAAGGAACCTGTCACAGAGACAAGAAAAGGGAACTGCGACCAACTCTTAAGAAATAGCCCATACTGGTTGGGCGCAGGGGCTCACCCCTATAATCTTAGCACTTTGGGAGGCCGAGGTGGATGGATCACCTGAGGTCAGGAGTTTGAGACCAGCCTGGACAACATGGTGAAACCCCGCCTCTACTAAAAAAAAAAAAAAAAAAAAAAAAAATTATCCAGGCATGGTGGTGTGCGCCTGTAATCCCAGCTACTTGGGAGGCTGAGGCAGGAGAATCACTTGAACTCAGGAGGCAGAGGTTGCAGTGAGCAGAGATCATGCCACTTCACTTCAGCCTGGGCAAAAGAGCGAAAAATCCATCTAAACAGAAAAGAAGAAAAAATAGTCCATACTGTACACTGGCCAGGCGCAGTGGCTCACACCTATAATCCCAGCACTTTGGGAGGTCGAAGCGGGCAGATCTCTTGAGGTCAGGAGTTAAGAGACCCACCCACCTGGCCAACATGGTGAAACCCTGTCTCTTCTAAAAATACAACATTTAACTGGGCGTGGTGGTGTGAGCCTGTAGTCCCAGCTTCTAGGGAGACTGAGGCAGGAGAATCACTGGAACCTGGGAGATGGAGGTTGCAGTGAGCAGAGAGAGCGCCACTGCACTCCACCCTGGGTGACAGAGCGAGGCTCCATCTCAAAAAAAAAAAAGAAAGAAAGGAAAGGAAAGGAAAGGAAAGGAAAGGAAAGGAAAGGAAAGGAAAGAAAAGAAAAAAAAGAAAAGAAAAGAAAAGAAAAGAAAAGAAAAGAAAAGAAAAGGAAGGAAGAGCCCATACCTAGAGTTTACATGGTCATCTTGACACCCCCCTGGGCTCCACTGACCAGTATTCAGAAACGACTGCCCTCAGCGCTATTGCAGGAAGCCCCTGCATTCTTCACAGGAAGGAAAAATAAGCATGGGAACGCTCCCTGCCTCCAGCTTGATGCACAGGGGCTTGGGCTGGGCTGGCAGCAGTCTCAGCTCCACAAGCCCTGCTGGAGACGGCATTAAGGGCACCTCCTCACACCAGCTCCTGTGATCATCAGGATGCCCCTGCCTCCAAGAGAAGGGCCATTTTCCATCTGGTAAATGTGTCCATGTCCCTTTCCATGGAGGAAAAAGCATCTCCAACTCTCTTCTTTCTCTGTAAGTTAAATCAGCTTCACACCAGCAGAGAGCCATTGACAACCGACTCTAGGGTTCAGCTCTTTGCACGTGGCTGTCTACAGTCACTCTGGGGATAATCCAACTTGACTTTGGAAAAAACAAAGAGAAGGGGTATTCATCTGAGGGAGCTCAGGAATAGAATCTCTCATTCACCCTTCCAGCCACACTGGCCTCGTTGCCCCATGGAAACTCCAAACATATTCCCACTTTTGTGCTTGCCACTTTCTCCGTCTAGAATATTCTTCCCCAAACCTTCACAGGGTTGCTGCCTCAGCTTCCTGCATGCCCCTGCTCCAGCGTTCTCCCGGAGAAACTTCCTCTCTAAATCAGCTACCCCCATTCAGGCACTCTCTAACCCCTTGTCTCATTTTATTTTTCTTCAAAGGCCTTATCTCCACATGGAAGTCTAATAATTGTTGTTCCTGCCTAACAGGATATCTACAGAGGACTCTGTGATAAGAGCTGGGACCTGGAGAATAGGAAGGTGAGTGTGCCGATTTTCTTTCCCCTGAGTGCCATTTAAAAACAATCAATACACAAAAAGGCATCAATATGGAAAATACACGATACTAAGTTAATAAAGACGTGAGTTACAAAGTGGCACACCTCACTTATAAACTACATTGGAAAAGACTGGGAAGAAATAGAGAAATATCGAATTTAAGTCATGGAAAAATAAGTAATAGTTTTTTACTTTTCAAAATTCTGTATGCTACTTTATATTACTTTATTAATTTTATGAATGCATTTAAGAAAATAAATACATAATTTATATGCCAACCAAATCAAATAAATAAATCAAATAATTTTGTAACAATCTGGAAAGAAAAGAGAATATGTGGTCTAATACCCTCATTTGCCAGATGAAGAAATTAAGCCTCAAAGAGAAGTGAGTGGCTCAACGTTATACTCTAGGTTAGTCAATGAAAAGACAGGATGAAAAGAAGAAGTTGGACTCCAGGCCGGTGCTTTTCCCACTACATTATGTTCCATATTCAGTCAACGAAAGGAGTCATAAAGGGAGCTGGACACAGGGGAAAAAATCTCCCTTCCACTGACATGTCAACAGATACAACATACAAAAATGTCCTGTCTTAGTAACAGCACCAAAACTATTATCTCATTCCCTGTATTAATCAGATCTTAAAATATTGAAACAGAAATGGACCTGTATTGTTTGCAGAGTATGACAAATTGTATTTTCCAAACATGGCCACATTAATACATGTCCTATCCCACACGCTTTTCTTACAAGGTGGTGTAGATATTCCCACATCAATGGATATAGGAGGCTGTGTTCTTTCTCCCTAAACCTGGCTGGACTTTTGTGACAACATTGCCGAACAGAATCTGAAAGAAGTGATACCTTCTGGGACTAGGTGCTAAAAGATAACACAATTGCTGTCTGGCACTGCGTCTATCAGAGACTTAGCCCTTGGAACCCAGCCACCATGCTGTGGGGAAGTCCAGGGCACAGTCAGGAGCCAACATCAACTACTAGACATGGGAATGAGCAAGCCCTCATCGCATTCCAATGCTCTGCCTTGGAAACACCTGCAGGTAACACTGAGGGGAGAAGAGATGAGCTAACCTGCGGAGCCCTGCCCACATCACAGATTAATACTCATTATAAATGTTCTTTCATGCCAATAGAAAACCGGAACTAGACAACCACTAAGGTACAGGATAGCAGTGCCCAGGTTTGTAGTGTTTTCTAGGTAAAGAAGGATTCCAGGAGATGTAGCTACTTAAAGAATCATTAACTTGAGATGGTAAAGAGGACCCTTTAAAATGTAGAAATAAGCACCAGTAATTCATCGGCAAAGGATGATAACAGCACCAAGATTTCAAGGTGGTAGTTGGGGGCAGTGGTGAAGAGGTGATCTATAATCAAATAGCTGCACTTCAAGATACTTCAAGACAGTGAAGTCCAAGGGTGAAAAATATCGGGCATTCATGTCCAAGTGGATATGAATATCCTCCTATGCACACAGAAGATATCAACAATCGATGACAGCATTCTATCCCTAACCTCACCTGACCACTTCAAAAACAATCCACTAGCATCTGTTGGAGCCGTCACATAAAATGAAATCCATTTGCTATCCCTGATAAAGTCCAGACCTCTCAAATTACCAAGGCCCAGAAAGATTGTCATTATAAAGCCCTGCAGTAGTTACATATGCATTTTCCACACCTTTATTTTAATCACATTAGACTCGTTTATCTTAGTGATTTAAGTGGACCTTGATAGATTATCTATTCTAGTTTTATCTTCAAGAGAGTAGGTATTGCCCATTTTATTTTACTTTTGGGTCAATTGAGCCTGAGTAATGATAAGAGGCTTACCCATAGTTTCTGTGCTTTAATATCTCAGGCATGAACAGGGACCAGACCTATAAATTTGGGGACTCCTGATAGAACAAAGGTATTATTACTCAAAAATTTTTTATTGTTCCAACATCACATTCTCAGGTTCCAGGGGCACCATTGTCAGAATGCAAATTAACATCTGCTGAAGGGGGTGTATTTTGCTGATTAAAATGCACAGCAAATACTATTCTCTGTAAAAATTCTTAATATCAGAGAGGTCAGAGTTATCACCCCCACCCAACCCCTTCTGCCATGCCAGACAGTGACTCAGCACTGGAATAAAAGTCTGGTGGCAGAATCTTAAGGCAAAGCAAAACCAATATTCACTCAGGCAGATGGAAAAAGTTGCAGATTGTGTGAAGGGATTTGTCTCTCCTCCTCTTTCACCCACACTTCTCCTTTCAAAGGATGAAGACTGAAGTAATTGTAACCACGCAGAGTATAACACAGAAGCACTTCTTATTCACATAGGACACCGATTGCCAATGACCTTCATCTCAGTGCCTTTCATTAGCCCAGTCTTTTAACCTTTTTGAGGATCTGTTTCTTCTCATAGGATGATGATGATGATGATGATAATGGTGGTCATGGTGTTAGTAATGATGTTGGTGATAATGATGATGATGCTGTTGACAATGATATCGGTGATGATGATGTTGATGAAGATGATAATGT
This sequence comes from Macaca nemestrina, assembly GCF_043159975.1. Taxonomy (NCBI): domain Eukaryota; kingdom Metazoa; phylum Chordata; class Mammalia; order Primates; family Cercopithecidae; genus Macaca; species Macaca nemestrina. Next base: position 180,735,582 of record NC_092127.1, on the reverse strand, counting down.
TGATGAAAATGATAATGAAGAGGAGCATGTTGCTGGTGATGATGATGCCGGTGATGAGAATGATTTTAATGAAGATAATGATGAAGATGATGACATTATTGGTGATGATGATGCTGGTAGATGATGATGAATGGTGCTACCATTTGTCAGACACCATGCTAAGTGCCTCGGTGCTTCATAAAGATTCCTTCATTTAATTCTCAACAATACTATGAGGTGGCATCATTATTGTTATTATTATTATTTTAATTATCCATGTTCATCAGGTGAGGAAGCTGGGGCCTAGAGAAGTTAAGTAACTGCCCAAAGACACACAGGAGTAAAATGTTTTAAATTAGAAATCAAGCTCAGGCAGGCCAGTTCTAGAGGCAGAATTCTAGTACACAAATGCAAAAGTTGTAAAAAAAAAAAAAAAAAAAATAGCTCGGAAATGCTTGAAGTTTTGGGAAAGGTGCTATGCTGACCCCTCAGACATGAAGGTGATAATATCAGACAACTTTTTTCAGAAATGAGGGTTGTTTTGAAGAGAAAATTAAATCATGGGTGTGAAGGTGCTTCTAAAATGACTATGTTATATGAACACTATGTAACAGTATTAATTCATGTAATTCCAGTAACACCAGTACAAGGGAGTTACTGCTACTATCAACTTGCATTTAAAAATGAGGCAATGGACTCATCTTCAGTTAGATAACTTGGCTGAGGCATGGTCGACCCGAAATCCAAGTGCAGAGAGTTCAGTACTAGGGCCTGAAATCTTAACCACTGCACCATGGGTGTTTCTAAAATTATGACTATTATTGAGTTACGAGCTTCTTACATCACAGAAGTATAGTTCATGTGCTTCATTTTTTGAGTTGGGAGCTAGTCATACCAATATGTAGATGTTCACTTTACCCAGTGATATTTTTGGTTGCCTTCCATCTTAAGTATTTGAGGAACATCCTGCTGTTTTAGGTTGAAAATTTGGAAGTGATCTAGAAAGTCAATGTGGCGATCCAAGAACAACACTCAGGATGTTTCTTGAGCCTGTTTCCCTACTTGCAGTATTTTCTTAGCCATGTATCTCAGTCTTTGGGGACTTGTTATTTCAGAGTGATGGTGACATGAGCCTATGTGAGTGGGTGGCCGTGTTGGAATGCCAGCCAGTAGCAACCCTAAATGCTTTAGTGGAAGAAGCAGCCATTGTGTTTCATACAAGGCAGCTGCAGAGACAATCCACCACATTCAGAGGTGAAGGAAGGAGATGCAGAAGATGCCATGGATTCAGTGTTTGGAAGACTAACCATAACCATATCAATATGACGGAATAGGAGAAAGCCCAGGAGCCTGCCACACGGATGGATTCAGTAGGCAGCAGGACTCGCTGCATTCATTACACAAAAAGGAGTGAAGTCTTACCAGATCCAGAGATGGTTAGAATTAGAAGGAAGTTTAAATGTCATATTAGTCCAACTTCCGCATCTTACAGATAAGAAAAGTGGTGGGCAGAAGGGGAAGTGGCTCTTAAAAGTCACAAAGTTAATTAGGGGCTCTGCAATCCTCCTTAGGTGGGGTATGTGTGGCCTTACCTGGAGCATATGGGGACCTGCGGTCACCCCCACTCCCCTTAACATCCCCCTTAAGCAGGTATAAAAGCCCTCTCTGATCTGGCCTCACCATCTCTGCAGCCTCCCTCCCTTCTCGTGTCCACTCCATACCCACAAAAAGCACTTCCTTGCGTTCTCTTTTTATTTAACTTTAATTTTTATTTTTATTTGGGATGGAGTCTCACTCTTGTCACCCAGGCTGGAGTGCAGTGGTGCAATCTCAGCTCACTGCAACCTCTGCCTCCCAGTTCAAGTGATTCTCCTGCCTCAGCCTCCCGATTAGCTGGGATTATAGGTGCCCACCACCACGTGGGCCTGGCTAATTTTTGTACTTTTTAGTAGAGACAGGGTTTCACTATGTTGGCCAGGCTGGTCTCAAACTCCTGACCTCAAGTGATCTGTCCACCTCGGCCTCCCAAAGTGCTGGAATTACAGGCATGAGCCACCGTGCCCGGTCTCCTTGCATTCTTTAAACCCAAAAAGCCTATCTCTGATTTAGACCTGCACACACTGCTTCCTCTGGCAAATGAGTGAGACCCATATGTTGTACTCAGCAGTGTGTTGGAGCTCTCCTATTGCTAAATTTTCAGAAATTTTGTGAGACAGTCTCTAACTTCCAATTAAACAAATCATACTGAAAGCAAAGGTAATAAATAGTCCAAAATTTCTAATTATTTTGCTACATGTTACTATTATTTGTGCCCTTGGGGTTATTTATATCTATTGCATGATGGAAATACTGTATAATGGTGTGTGTCTTTTCTCAACCCCACACTCTGAATATATGTATCTTCAAATGAGCCATAGTGGGAGTATTTACTACAGAAATTGGCAAATGCTACAATGCAGGGCTTGAGTTTTTATTTTGTTGACTGTGTAGATTTAAGAAAGTGATGCAAAAATGTTAATAATATGAATTAAGCATAAATGTTTGCATGCCTGAAGCTGTACCATGATGAGTGGCAGAAAATTTGAGGAAATATTCTTCCAGTATTCAAGAAGTATTATCCAATTCAGGAGAGCAGTGACTCATGTCATTGATGAATGAAGTTCAAATATTCGTCTCTGTTGTTTCATTGTCTTCTTAGTCATTAATGTAAAAGAAAATATCAGCCAACATTCATGTCAAAACTACTGTTTTGTTTTTGTTTTTTTTTTTGAGACAGAGTCTCGCTCTGTCACCCAGGCTGAAGTGCAGTGGCACAATCTCAGCTCACTGCAACCTCCACCTCCTGGGTTCAAACAATTTCCCCTGCCTCAGCCTCCCAAGTAGCTGGGATTATAGGTGCCCGCCACCACGCCCAGCTAATCTTTGTATTTTTTAGTAGAGATGGGGTTTTGCCATGTTGGCCAGGCTGGTCTTGAACTTCTCATTGTAAGTGATCCGCCCACCTCGGCCTCCCAAAGTGCTGGGATTACAGGTGTGAGCTACCGCGCCCAGTCCATGTCAGAACTACTCTTACTCATCAACGAAAATTACATTTGGGCTATGACTGTAAGAGTTCAGCAGAAATCAATGAAAGCATTTTGGGAGAATTGACTACATAGAATTTATAATAAAGAATATTGTATATTTTATTATTATCCATAAACTGTAAACTACATATCTTTCTATTGGTAAAACTTACAATAAGCGTATGTATGTATATACATGCTCTTTTTTCTTTAAAGACCCAATTGTTAAACATTTACCCACAGAGCTCTCCCTTCTGTGCTTTGCAAGGGTCTCTACTCAGGGAAGTCTTCTCTGACCATGTTATCTAAAGTAGTGTCCGTCATATGTCTCTATCCTCGGACTGTATTTTTCTTCATATTATTTTTATTCTTTTATATTTATTTTTTATTTTAATATTTATTTTTCTTCACCACAAATGAATATCTGAACTTCAATCATTCATCTATGACATGAGTTACTGCTCCTCTGAATTGGATAAAACTTTTCAAATACTACTTAATGCTATGGCATATATATATTTGTTTACTTGTTGATTGCATGATTCCTTCAACTGAATTATAAGTTCTATTCTGGCTAAAAGAATCTTTGTTGTTATCACTGCTTCTTTTTCCCTTGCGCTGAGAATGGGTGACTGGCATAAAGCAGATACTTAACAACAACAACAACAAAAGTTTGTTATGTATGAGAGCAATAGACCTCAGATTCTCAGGTAAATTCATGGTATCTTTTATTATAAGTCAGCATAGGCAGGACTCTTAAATCCCTTTCATACTGTTACAATCGAAAATAATATTTGCAAGTAGTTTAGAAATCAGTATAAGGAGGATACAAAAACAGAGAAAAGATTTCACAACCATGACTATTAATTAACTTTCAGTATGTTTTAGCAAAAGATGACAAGATCAGAAAATATGTTTCCTTGATTTCTGCAAACAAAGCAAGAAAAGCAAAAGATCCACTATATTCGAAGTGAGGCTGTCCAGATCACTGTGGGGGAGTTGACGTGCTTCTGAGGCCAATTCTAAGAATCCCATTGACAGCCCAGTGAGAGGGAAAGCAATCAGATAAGGAAGATGCTTGCCATCTAATGGGGGTTCAAAAAGGCCAAGCGGTAGGGTGGTACAGATGCTGTGAAGAACGGTGTATCGGGCATTTCCTCTGCATTTGAGAAACAGCTGAGCCCAGGGTGCAATATTTAGCAATGAGAAGACCTGGAGACTTGGGATGATAACCTCCTCATATTTGGATAGTGGAGGGCTCTCTTGTGGAAGAGAGAATGAACTTACTTTGTACAAGTTCAGAAAAGGGCTGCTGAATGATAGTGACTAAGAGACAAACTTGAGTTTAATTTTTTTACATTTCTTTTAACTAGAACTCTAAGTCAATAAGATGGATTGCCTCAAAATGGAGTGGGCTGCCTATCACTGAGAGTGCTGGAGCACAGGACAGGGTTGAGTAGAACCTGGAAAATTTCGGCCTGGGGTTAACCTTGGCGGTGTTAATGGTCTCTATCCACCATTTGATCTTAGGACAAAAAAAGTTCTTTGTCCTTAGGCTTTCTATACTTCTACCTTATTCCTTAAAAAATTCAACAAAGAGAAACCAAATTATACTAATTCCTAAAGAGTTTTCTAAAACAATGAGTATTTTGGCATTTCTTAATATTATTTTTATATTTTATATTATTCTGCATATTTTTAGTCTTAAAACTTCATATTTGAGAAAACAGCCGGGCGCGGTGGCTCAAGCCTGTAATCCCAGCACTTTGGGAGGCCGAGGCGGGCGGATCACAAGGTCAGGAGATCGAGACCACAGTGAAACCCCGTCTCTACTAAAAATACAAAAAATTAGCCGGGCGCGGTGGCGGGCGCCTGTAGTCCTAGCTACTCAGGAGGCTGAGGCAGGAGAATGGCGTGAACCCGGGAGGCGGAGCTTGCAGTGAGCCGAGATGGCGCCACTGCACTCCAGCCTGGGCAACAGCGTGAGATTCCGTCTCAAAAAAAAAAAAAAAAAAAGAGAAAACAGCATTGGTGGTAAAGTTTTTTTTTCATGATCCTATTGACGTATAATTTGTAAATGATAAAATTCATGTTTTAATTTTTTTTTTTTTTTTGAGACGGAGTCTCACTCTGTTGCCCAGGCTGGAGTGCAGTGGCCGGATCTCAGTTCACTGCAAGCTCTGCCTCCCGGGTTTATGCCATTCTCCTGCCTCAGCCTCCACAGTAGCTGGGACTACAGGCGCCCGCCACCTCGCCCGGCTAGTTTTTTTTTGTATTTCTTAGTAGAGACAGGGTTTTACCATGTTAGCCAGGATGGTCTCGATCTCCTGACCTCGTGATCCGCCCCTCTCAGCCTCCCAAAGTGCTGGGATTACAAGCTTGAGCCACCGCGCCCGGCCCATGTTTTAATTTTTAACAAATTGACCAAGTTATAACAATCATCACCACAACCAGTTTCAGCAGGTTTTCATGATCCCAACATGATCTCTCATGTCAATTGCAGGAATTACTGTTTCCATCCACGCAATCTACAATATGTGATGTTTTGTGAAAGGCTTCTTCTATTTAGCATAAATGTTTTTGAGGCTCGTCCACGCTGTAGCAATGGATCAGAATTTCATCCTTTTATGGCCCCCATTGTACAGATATATCATATTTTGTTTATCCAGTCATCGCTTAACAGACATTTGGGGTTACTTCTGCTTTTTGACTGTTATGAACAATGATAGCATCATTTAAAAATATCTCCAACTCCCTACACAAACCCCAAACCAAAAACTCATGGAAAACATTTATAACAAAATTAGATGGTAAGATCATCATGGCAATGCATAGGCTGGAAAATATGCAGATCTCAAGATTCAGTTTTATACTATATTTAATAAATAAATAGTTCAAATATATTTTAAAGTAAGAAAGAGGGTTACAAGACAAGATGTGCAGAAAAATCCCAAGTGTTTATATTTATCTATAATTTCATTAATTCTAAGATGCACATTTTTTCCAATATCAATCTGATGTCTCAATGTATGTTTTACAATCAGACTATGATTTACCCTCTTTGTCAAGCCATCATTATCATTGTATATGTGCAAATATTCAAAGCAGAAGCATCATAATTTGCAGAATGGGTGTGAACGGCTTGGAAGAAAAGGGGGGACAAAGATAGATCACTCTTTCTCCTCTCAATCATTTGGTTGAGGGTAAGAGTCAGGGAGATAGTGCATTCAACAAGATTCGCTACATTCCTGAAAATCAAATTCAAAACTAGGCAAGCTCTACCTAATGCAAAGCCTGCACAGAGACCTGCATCTTTAAAAGTGTTATTTTGAAGAATGCCACTTCACTAACATCCTTGGCGGCACAAAGGTTATACTACATGGAAAATCATGGACAACCATGAGTGGAAGAACAATTCTAAACCATTAGACCCCAAGTGTAAGTCTTAGTAATACCTAACCGATGTATTTCATGTATAGCCTTGTTTATGTATGCACAAGAGTGGCACTTGACAAAAATTGGTCTAATTATGTTTTTAAAAATCTCTTTCAATTTTTTCAATAAAACAAAAAATTATATTTGAAAAGAAAAGAGGACATGACATCCCAAAATACAAGCCAGTGGAACAAACCACTACAGCCATAGACATGCATGTTATCAGGGTCTAGGCAGGAAGGAAGCTAGAGAACATGTGATAGGCCAGAAAATCAGGGAATCAAAAACAGCCAACAAGTATTCGCTGGACAGTAAGGCAGGCCAATCTGAGAATCAATAGCAGCTGAAAGTATCTGGGGAAACATAAGAGAATTAACACCAAAAAAGTGTTTTGGTGTTAATTAAGACTACACAAGGAAAGGGGTTATAATCAGGGCAGGGTTTCTGGGCTGGCTGGCAAAATCTGATCTGAGTGGTAATCAGATAACCTCATTTAATGGCTTAAGCTACACAAAATTAATTTATCAATTGAAAAATAAATTTTTAAAAATTACCATGTTACTGGATACAAAGCAGATCCTGTGGCCTACTCTGGACTAACTGAATCAAAGAGTTTAGAGTGAAGCCAAGGAATACTAAAGAACATTAAAGCTCATGGAAAGAAAAAAGAAACTTATGATCAATTTTACTTAAAATTATTTTTAAGAATCAACTGCATTTTAGAGTGAATCATCTGTTTAGTCACTAGAAAAATTTCTTCCAATTTTATAAAAGAAAGTTTTGACCAATAGAAGAATCTCTATCTAGAGTTATCTGATGTCGACTGAGCTAGAGGAGGCATGACGGTATTCTCAGCAATGACTCAGAGCCCTCCACCAGAAGAGCTGCCGCAGAGCGAGGAGACATTCCCTTATGTAAGCAGATGGCCAAGGATAGGCCCTCTCCGGGAACCACCAGCCAAAGGCACGGTATAACTGCCGGGGATGATACTTGCCTTATGAAAGTCGCATTCACAATAGCATCACCATTGTCTATATAGAGAACTTTAGCTTCCACAAAATACCCTGTATCCTTCTCCTTCCATTCCTATTTGAGTCTTAGAACCCTGGGTAGTAGGCAAGGAGTGCATTATAGGAAGAAACTGAAATTCAGCAAGGGAGGCCACATGTGCAGAGTGATGGGCTGAGGCCATGACCCATGTCCCTGGCTCTAGTCCTGCCACCCTCCTATTGGGCCTTTCCGCGACCAACTCAAAGTCACAAAATCATCTTGCATTAGCATATTTCAGAAGCACTGAAGGTTTGGATAAACCGACTATGCTAGACAAAAATTCTTCTTAAGTACCTACGTGCAACAATTTCATAAACATTTAGTATTCTGGGTCTATTCCTTTCTCTGAAACACCTACTGAGTTGATTGATAATTTATGCAATGGTAATATTCCACCACATTTAAATCTAGGGGTGCACACCTCTGCTCTAATGCTGCCTCTAATTTTCCTACCTCACTTTCCCTAAAGGAGCCAAAACTTGGTAGATATAAAAGAGTTACAGCAGCTACAGCCTGGAGTTTAAAAGATAAAGAGTTGCTAGGGTCACCCTAATGTATTCATATTGCACCTGTTCTATATAGGACTTTTCTCCACTAATAGGCGATTAAATGTAAATCCTAATGTACATTTCATTTTATGTGCAATATGGGTTAGTTACTGTTGCTATGGAAACCTTCACTTTTGCATTTACTGATTTTAATTCTGTGACATTTGCTGACTTTAGTACAATGTAAAGTTTATAAATATAACATACAGGTTTGTGGAGGATTTTTTTTAAGGATTCAATTTGCATAGCTAATTCTATCACAAATCTCTAGGTACATTAGGGGGAAAAGCATTAAACTGATCCCTACCAACAGTAATCAGCAAAAACCAGGCTATTTCTAGAAATAAGGATTGCCATCGATCCTCAAAAATCTCTCCTCACTAACCAAATACCCCATCCATTGTATAAGCCTTTAACCATTGATTCAGTGAAAATTTCCCAATATGGAATTTGTATAGTGCTTTTTTTTTTTTTTTTTTCCTTAGAGACAAGGTCTCGCTCTGTTACCCAGACTGGACTACAGTGGTGCCATCATAGCTCACTATAACCTCGAACTCCTGGGCTGAAACAGCGATTGAGTCTCGAGTAGCTGGGATGGCAGGCGTGTGCCACTACACCTGACTAGAGCTTTTATTTATTCCAAACATTTTCATATCCGTCACCTTTAATATGAATCTGGTAAGAGAGACAGGCCAGATGTGGTTTGAAAAATAAAATGATGTCACTTTGGAGACTACTTCCAATCCAGGGCATCCTCTGACTTTCAACCAGAACTTCAAGGGGATCATTGCAACAAATCATTCTCTTTTCCTTCTTATTCTAAGTTGTCTTAGTTGTCTTTGTGTCTTTGGAATCTAGCATAGTTCCCACTATGTGGAATAAACACAAGTTGTCTAGGGGGCCTTCATGCTTTTCAGGTGTCCTTAAATTTTTAAAAATTCTCTGATCATTGCCATTTAACAGATATAGAAACTGAGACCCATTATGCAAATCATCTGAAGTCATCTAGCAACACTGGGAAAGTCAATGCATCCATAAGAGTTTATTAAACTGACATGTGTTTATGATGAGCACCCAATACTTTTAGAGGTATTCTCGCAGGCATAGGTGAAAATTCTTGTCACTGTTATAGATCCACAGAGAAATCAATTACTTTAGAATATTCCCAGAAAAAACCTGGATTCAGGTAACCATACACATACATACGTAGGTAGAAAACAGGGTGTGTACAAGAAACATTTTAAGTGATGGCATCAAAGCCTGAACAATCAATAGAAGAAATAAATTTAACCAACATTTGTTGAGCTTCCACATTGTGTCAGACACTGCTTAGTAACCTTGGAAGAGCAAAGTGTCTGCAGTTGAACCTGAAGAAGAGGAAAGGGGATAAAAGAAAACTAAAACGCCATACTTAAAACTTGTAGGGAAAAGGAAGACAGACCAACCAAATGGCAAATTGCCCTGAAAGAATCACAAGAGCTTCTCAAAGACAAGAGGCAACTGAAGGAAAAGAGTCACTAATAACCAAGGAGAAACAGAGAAATAACGAGACTCAAAAATGGCAAAGAGAATAAACTAAATCAATCTATGATTTAAAAAAATAAAAAGGATGTTGAACAAACTGGGAGTAATGAAGATATTGTAAAAGTTAAAGCCAATCAAAAGCAGGTAGGGGAAGGGGCTTGGGAAGTCCATAGCTCAGCAGAGGCAGAGGAGGCCATGAAGGAGCTGGACATGAAGAATTGATGGGCATTGAGGATGTGCTGTTACAGCAATTTCCAATGGATTCTGGGAAGTGGATAGAGTGAACAACATTAAACTGTACAGTTATTTGGGGCTGGGAGATACATGTACATACTGCTGACAAGAATAAATAAAGATAAAGCCTGGGAAGGGTTCCTACTCTGTTATTCCAGTAACCTTAGAGTTTGGCTGGAGACCACTTATACTCAACACCTTCCATGGCTAATCCATCGCCCATACAATTCACTATCATCTTTTACCAGAAAACTATACAGTCCTTCTCTAATATGTCCTTCTGCATCTGCTTTTAAATCCTTTGAAGCCATTCTCTACTCAGCAGCCTGAGTGTTATTTTCAAAATGTCATTCTAATGATGTACCTTCTCTCAGACCACCACCAAAAGGAGTACATTTTTCTTAACTTTTAGAATTAAAACAAAAACCTAAAAAGCCAAAACCCTTAACATCCTATCTGTAGCCAAACACGATCTGACCTCAACCTGTATCATCAGCTTCAGATTGCATCTTGCATCTCCTCTTTGCTCTCGGAACTACGGACCATCAGCTCCCTCCTGCTACGCGGCCTTTGCGCTTACTACTATTCTGTTAAAATGCCATCTTGGCATCACATGTCCTATTTTTCTAGCTAGAACAATGCATCTCCTCTTTGCTCTAGGAACTATGGACAATCAGCTCCCTCCTGCTACAGGGCCTTTGCGCTTACTATTATTCTTTTAAAATGCCATCTTGGCATCATATGTCCTATATTTCTAGCTAGATCTCATTTGTTCTTTAAGTCTCAGCTAAAAATTCACTTCCTCAAAGGAGCCTTCCCTGACCACTATTCCCACCAATATAGGTCAGCTTTCCTTATTTATTTTATGCTTTCACAGAAACATGCTTGATTCTTCTAGTGCACTGATCACATTGTGTTAAATACTGCACATTTAATCCATTACAACTATACTTTAGTTGGTATGAGTTCTTAACTGCTGTACAGCTCCCTTACTTGATTGTAAATTTCCTGAAAGAAATGCCAATGTCTGTTTTTATGCGGTATTGTATGCTAAACACCTGGCCCTGCTCAATATAGATGTACCAAATGAGGGAATGAGTAAGATGTTAATGGGTCTGCTGAAGAACATATAATATTCCCTCTCGCAATAAAGTCACATCCAAAGTCCTCAGACAAACATTCAAAGGCCTCTGACACTAGCCTCTATTATATCTGAGAAGGCAGCATTTTGGCAGGAGAGAATGTGATGGTTAATTTTATGTGTCAACTTGACTGAGCCAAGGGATGCCCAGATATCTGGTTAAGCATTATCTCTGGGTATGTCTTTGAAGGCGTTTTCTCTGAGATTAGGGTTAGAATTGGTGGTTAGAATTGGTGGCCTGGGTAAAGCACACAGCCCTCCCCAATGGGGGTGAGCACTATTCAATCTATAAAAGGCCTGAATAGAACAAAATGGCAGAGGAATGTTGGCTTAACTCTGCCTGGTTGTTTAAGCTGGAATATTGATCTTTTCCTACTTTCAGTGCTCCTAGTTTCAGAGCTTCCGACTTGAACTGGAATTGATACTATCAGCTCTCTGGCCCTCAGGACTTTAATCCATACCACCTGCTTTCCCGGGTCTCCAGACTGCAAACAGCAGATCATGGAACTTCTCAGCCTCCATAACAACATGAGTCTATAGCTTATAATGAATCTCTTCCTGGATATATACCCTATATCTGCTTTTCTGGAGAATTCTAACTAACACAGAGGGTGTAGAGAAGGAAGGGTGTCTACCCTAGAAACAGGAAGTCAATTTACCATCTCCATGAAGCCTCATTCCCACTGCATTCTATGGACATGGTACCCAAGCACGGAACACAAAGAAAATGATGTCTCCTCTTGGTATCCAGCTTTCTTTACACCTCCAGAGACTTCCTGTGCAGAGGTCAGCCAACCTCACCCTATTCCTATACCAGATGTGTCTGCTTGATGGCATCTCAGACCTTTATTTCCCCAAACCAGATGCCCTTCTTCTTTCCCAACAAATCCAAATCCTACAATCCCTTATCAAACTGATCCCAGCCTCCTCCATGACACATGGCCCAAACATTCTTCTTTATGCACTGTATCTTAATGACAGAAGAGAATTTAGCACCATCTTGAAAATTCTTGGGCTGGGTGCGGTAGCTCACACCTATAATCCCAGCACTTTGGGAGGCCGAGGCGGGCAGATTACCTGAGGTCAGGAGTTTGAGACCAACCTGACCAACATGGAGAAACCCCGTCTCTACTAAAAATACAAAATTAGCCGGGCATGGTGGCACATACCTGTAATCCCAGCTACTAGGGAGGCTGAGTCAGGAGAATCGCTTGAACCTGGGAGGCGGAGATTGCGGTGAGCCGAGATCGTGCCACTGCACTCCAGCCTGGGTAACAAGAGCGAAACCCCAACTCAGAAAAAAAAAAGAAAATTCTTCATGTGTCCAGTGAAGATTTAGTGAAGATCAATTAGAATCCAGGTTCTGGGTGGCTAAATTAAATCAAAACAGGCTTCCATTTACTGTTGAGCAGTTTCCACACTGCAAAAAGGCAGCTGACCAAGGGGAGAAGGAACAGCTAAAATTCAGAGCACTTTGCTAAGCCCTGTGGAACTCACGTCTGCCAGGAAGACCAGGAAGATTTCATTTGCACAAAAGGGCCATAGGCTCACTCAGAAGGAGCACGGTTTTCTAGTTTGCATAGACATGTCCCATAGCCTTCCGTGCCTGAAAAGAGAGGAACAGCGCTTGTCTGCATGGTCCTTATAGTTAGTTGCCTCTCTCACTCTGTCTAAACTTCGGAGTCTACTACTTCTTTCATATCCCTCATTCATTCAAGTACTATTTAGATGATCATTTCTGCCTTTGGCCCTGTGTCCTCTGCTGCTGATACAAAGATGAGCCAGGCGAGGTCCCCGACCTCAAGAAGTCCTTGGTGGTATGACTCTGACAGTGGTGTGACCCTCAGAGTGGATTCTCAGTAAACAGATGCTAGTCCCACAGTGGAATGTGGGGACCACTGAGGAACCAAAATCTAAGTTGTCAGTCAATGAGAAGGCTTTGAATGTGTCTCACAGTGAGCCTCAAGACCTACTGTAACCTCCCGGGGCCTCAGTATCTTCATCTGTAAAGTGGGCGCTGTCTGGAGAGGCAGCAGAGCTGACAAGTGAAGTTCAGCTCTGAACTTGGGAACACCCAGGTTTAAGCCACAGACGTAACTCTTGCTACCTCTGAATCCCTGGGCTAATTACTAATTAATCTCTTGGCCTCACTTGTCTTATCTGAAAAATGGAGTGGATACCACTACGTACCACAGCAGTGTGTGGCTTAATTGAGGCCATGATGTAAAGCACTTAGCTGTGGGACTAGCGATTGGTAAGTACTCAGTAGATATTCATCCTGATTAGCAAGGCTCCTGCTCCTGAATGTTTGAGATTTTCTTTCTTTTTTCATCCAGTCTCTTGCCTTCAGCTTTATGGATTTCTAACCATTCAAGGCTTTGAATGATTTGCTTTCTTCCTAAAGTTCTCTCGATACTGTTTTTCGGGGAGCGGAGTTTGGGCCTTTTTTTTTTTTTAAAGATTGACTAAGTAACCACCTGGAAGTTCCACATAAATTACTACGATTAACTTCCTGATAAGGATGAAATTTTCCACCCTATACTCAGACAATTTCTCATGGTCAGAAAAAAAAACGATTATTTTTTGCCATATCTTAAGTCTTCAGTGGACTTTAAAAAGCTGCTTTTTTTTCCTTCTCCCTCACCCAAGGTTTAGATTATAATAGGTTAAGAGACCTAGTTGCAGCCATCACTGGGGCATTTATGCTTCTAGCTTCATCTCCCTGTTTTGAGATGTTTACGCAATCTAATTCCTCCTAAAATCATCAGAGATGTAGCATTGTTAAGAAGTTAACAAGGCCTTCAATTAAACATAGGAATACGTGGGTCAAAATTTCCCACATAACACAAGCAACTTAGGGTGTGAGTGTGCATGTCTGTGCATGTGTATGCACGTGTGTCCATGTCTCAGTACCGCAATCCTGGCTGGGAAACCTCTGTCCTCGCTGCTCTCAACAGCTCACTCTTGGCACCCTCAGTTATAACTGGAGGTTCAGTTGGCTATCTTCCCCACTAGGCTGTGAGCATCCTGAGGGCAGGGTTTATATATAGTCCTTCCTCACTGAGCACATAATGAAAAAAAACTCAATAAGGTATTGAGGAATGAATGAGCCAATGCAATTCCATCCTAGACACCACAGGGTGCCACCATGAATGCTACTTCTTAAATGGTTTTAAAATCAAAGCTGTAATAAAACTAACAGCAGAGTTCTTTCTTCTCTCCTTTTCCCCTGCCCCCATAAAGAAAGTCACAGGAAATATAGAATTAGGACTGGAAACCATTCCCCCTCCATTCTCTAACCACCTCCCCCATTCTCTAGTTATCCTAAGGGTATCTGGTATCCCTTCAAGGAGGTCTCCAGAGACCAGGTAATATTATATAGGGTTGAGCTCCTTGGAAATACAATGGAGTGAATTAAGGCTGAGATTTCAGCTTCTAACGAAAAATGTCTTGACATATTTTCCTTTCAGACAAACGCCTGGGTATATACTAAACTATATTTTAATGTTTATTTGTTTCAAATACAGTATTTTTTTTCAACAAATGTGAAGTTTTGAGTCCAGAAAAAAATAGGTTTAAATCACCATCCCAGCAAGCAGTTTTTAAAATAGTACACACAAGTGATCATTTCCATGCAGTTTAATGCACTTAGCCAACAGGCATTAACAGTCTTTTCAGAATAACCTAACACCTGAAGCTTATTTTCTAGTCTTAGTTCAGATGCATTTTAACCTTTCTAAAAAAAAACTGGCAATGCAGGGCACCCACTGAACTCAGTAATTTTAGTAGATTCTGCATTTGCATTTTGAGCTTATTTTACGAGGACAGAAAAAAAAAAAAAAATCAACCATCGAGGCTTCCTTTATGTGCGGGTTTTAAGACAATGGTGCCCAGAGCATTTTGAGGCAAAACATGGTCCTCCAGCTCCAGCCAGTTTGTGCAGAAGGCAAGACTCAGTAAGATCCCTCACCAAAGAAGGTGGGAAAAAAATAGCTAAAGGAGGCTCAACAGAGGGCCAAAAACACGTTATTTACCTTGATTTTGTGTTGGATGTGACAGATTAAAAACAGAAACCAGCAGTCCACCTAATCGGGATCATAGACTGTGGCCGACGAGAGAACCTTGCTATTCATAGCTCATCTAATCCAAGGAAGTCGGAAGAGGAAATAGACTCAGGGAAGGAAAATATTTCTCCGAGGCTTAAGTTAGTTTAAAGAGGGAAGAGGGTATGCGAAAGATTCAAGAAAAACACGCATTCAATGCACAAAGCACATGGGCCTGCAATGGGGCATAAACTACCATGCAGTAGAGGGAAGAGCCACACCACATACCCGCCCATTTAGGGCTCGGGATGTTCCCCGAGGCTGACAGATTATTTTTCTCATTCTACCAGTGTGGAAACTGAGTGTCAGAGACTCATGTCCCATGTCCTGGGTGAGGTCAGGTTTCACCGCTTCTTGCCTTCTTCTCTTCCCCATGTAGGCTTCTCGCTTGCCTCCCTGCCACATCACTGTGGGGTCCTCCTGCCAGGCTGGCGGCCAGCACATCACTTCTGGTTCCTCACACAGGTCATAATTGTGCCAAGGCATGAAGAAAACTCAAGGCTAGAGGCCCCAGGCCGCTGAACGTTTCATGGCCCACAGTGTGGACCTCAAGGATTGGCAAATAAAATGTCACAAGGCAAGTTACATCACCTTGGCTTACGGGAATTTTGCATCTCAAAAAAAAATACCATGAAAATCCATCCTTTGCTTCAGACACACTAGGCTAAAAATAGCTCAGTCAGCCAGTAAGTGTGTGTAATTTTTCCTTTGTGCATCTCCCTATCCACTGATTTCTTCCTCTCAGCAGACAGATGTGCTCCAAGACAGACCACCAGTCCACCCTCCACAAAGGGATGAGAATGTTCTTGCTCAAAGGCATAGCAGATTGCTTCACTCCCCGGCCAACACAAAACAAAATAAAACAAAACACTTTATTAGCTCCCTTGGCCCAATAGTAGAAGCTAATACTGACTGAATCCTTACTATGTACCAGGTGTTGGTCTGAGGGCTTTCATGCCTTACCTCATTAAATTCCCTAAAACAACTCTGTGAGATGGGGACGACTGCTGTCTCATCTTGCAGATGAGGAAACCAAGGCATGGAGAAGTTAAATAATCATGCTATCATCCAAAGTATAGTCTCTGAAAGGTAAAGAACCCTGGCTGGGTATTTAAATACCTCCACAATTTGGCCCCCACTTCTTCTCCAGGCCTACACACACAATCATATACACACTAATACATATACCCCAGACCATAAGCCTCAGCAATGTCAAAATCTTCACCCTTCCTAAAATATAATATCAATTTATTTGCATTTGCTGTTCCTTCTACCTTAAACCCCCTTCCCACCACCCTTCTCTAATTGGCAAATTCCCATGTATCCCTCAAGACCTTCCTTCCCTGTAAGTCCTTACTGTGTCCCCAGTAAGCTCTTCTAAGACACAGATACTGCCCTCTTCGTCTCTAGACCAGTAATATCATGTATAGTAGATGTTCAATATCCATTAAACAAATAAGCCACAATAAAAATTGTTAACCTTCATAGGGTACAGTCACTATGCTAAGCACTGTATAAGAATTAACTCACTCTATCTTACGAAAACCCAAACACGTAGATTCTGTTATTCCCCACATTACCCATAGAGGCATCCCAGGCACAGATGGATAAATTATCCAAGGTCGCACAGCCACTAAGTAAAGAAAAAAAACTGCATGACTCCAGAAGTTAAGCTCTTAATGCCAATGCTATGGGAGAGGACATAATCTTATTGCACAAACTATATTGTACTAGAAGCATATGTGTATGAGGCTTATTTTTAAAAAGCATATTACCCATGCAAAAACAGTGATCTGAGGCGGGAGGATCACTTGATCTCAGGAGTTTGAGACCAGCCTGGGCAACATAGGGAGATACCACCTCTACAAAATAAAACAAATAAATAAAAATCTTTTTTAATTAGTCAAATGTTGTGGTGCACGCCTGTGGTCCCAGCTACACAGGAAGCTGAGGTGTGAGAAATTCGAGTCTTGGAGGTCAAGGCTGCAGTGAGCCTGTGATCACACCACTGCACTCCATCCAGCCTGAGGAGGAAGACCCTGTCTCAAAAAACAAAAAATAAAAAAAAGGAAGTGATAACAAAATGGCTGCCTCAGTGAAATGTGCCTTTAAAAGAAGATTGATACTGGCCACAGAGAATATCAGTCATTATGACTGACACAAATATGAGTAAGAGAGTACCCAATCCCAAAGACCTCTTTGATCCAGTAAACAGGATAACATTACATACAAGTCATGACATAACCCACTTTTTGAGGTATCCCTTTTCTTTTTGAATTAAAGACACGTCCTTCAGAGGTGTCATAAATTAACTTGCTGTATCTCAACCCACTGGTTCTAGATCAACACTAACTCGTAACATTAATTCAAGCTTCCTCTTCCCGGTAGGAATTGTGCTAAAATATTTTGATTTATGGACCCTGTGAAAGACTACATGCTCGCTGCCTTTTGACTCAGAAATAATACAAGAGAAGGAAAAGCAGAAATGAAAAAAGATCTGCCCTCAAGTTGGGAGTAGGGAGTGAGAATAAGGGTCTCTCTTGAAAGGGAGACAGAGAGGCCTAGATTCAAGACTTCCGACTAGTACCAAATGCTAATGGTCATCGTAATAGTCATCATAGTTAACTCCTTCATACCAGTAATCCTCTACCTCATTGGGGGATAAAATTGATTGTTAAGAATACTTAAACTTGTAATCCCAGCACTTTGGGAGGCCAAGGCAGGAGGATCACTGTGAGCCAGGAGTTCGAGATCAGCCTGGGTAACAAAGAGAAATTCTATGTCTACAAATCTTTTTTAAAAAATGAGCCTAGTGCAGTGTCTTGTGCCGGTAGTCCCAGATACTTAGGAGGCTGAGGCTCAAGGATCACTTGAGCTCAGGAGGTCAAGTCTGCAGTGAGTTGTGATAGAGCCACTGCACTCCAGCCTGGGCAACTGAGCAAGACCCTGTCTCAAAAACAAAACAAACAAAAAAACAACTGATCTCAAATCATGGTACAATGGAGTCAAATAATTTTTAAAATATCTATATGGTGTTAATTTTTAAAACATAAACAGATGTATGAATAATTCAGGCAACTCAAAATTATATTTTAAGAAGATTTAAGGACATAGTAAAATACTCATAATTTTAGTTGAAAGAGCTGGATTCAAAAGGATGTCCAATATGCTTGTAAGCAAGTAAAGATTTATGTATATGTATGTGTGCATTAAATTTATATACTAACATGTTCACAGCAATTTAGTTGCATGGTAAAATTAAAGATGATTTTCTTTACCTCTTTGAACATTTTTGTATTTCACAAATACTCTACATTAATAATGTACCATGTTTTTAAACCAAAAAAGGAGACATGTCTTTTAAAGTACATGCAACTTTATTCTAAATAAACTGGCAAAGGAAATCATAAATTCAAAAGCAATGAAGGTTAGTGATGTGTTTTTCAACATCAATAGCATGACACTAAAAATCAACACTGTTTTAAGACATTTGGAAAACTGAAAAAGGAGATATGGACTTGGAATACAAAAGTTTTTGTAGTGTTGAGGTGCAGATTAGTGGTTGGTAAGTGTGTTTGGATTTGGCCAGTTCCTGGTAATTACGTAGTGACAGGAGAGTGCTAAGACTTGAAAAAATATATATAATAACTTGAGATGACTTGTGAATTGACAGCACTGTTAGTCCAAGTTAGCCCCGCTTGGATTTGGCTTCTACACTTCCATAATCAGGAGCTTGGGCTAGATGATCTCATAACCATTCCAGCCCTGAAATTCTAGGATTCATCTAATTTGGGAGTAGTAGGCTCCATCAAATCAGAACCTTTCAATGGCAGGTAATATGCACTGATGGTTTAATTTTAATTTCAAGTAACAAATTTCAGCCAACTACATGGTAATCATGTTAAACTTGTAAGGTCTAAAAAAGGTTGTTTTCTGTATGTATTGCCAATTGGTCAGTTTTATGTATTGGTTTAGCTTTTTCTTGTCTACACAGATTTTCAGTATCAAGATCAAATTTTCACGGGTCCTAAGAAATGACCTACGTTGGGAGGAGAAGTGTAATACATCCTAACTCCTACCTAAAGGAAAAGAAAAAAAAAAGGGGCTACAGATTATTTCACGTTTGAGCTACACAAGATGTTACTCTATAAAGGCTGATAAAAATTATTATTAATATAGGACTATAGAAAACGTAGGTGCCCTGGTCAGAGAAATGAAGTGTAGGACAATGTAGGTAATTTGCAGAATTCAACAGGAAAAATAAAAAAGGTGCTACAGTGAAGTGAGTGGGGCACATCAGCACAGTGTAATGCCCAATTGCATCTGTACAAAAAAAAGAGACAGGTAGCATGACTACCCATCCACCTGATCCCTGTGGCCAGAAAGATACTGTATGGTAGGGTTCAGCACACCGCTACTTCCACCACTGTGTGCATTTTCACTGTGTGAGGAGTAAGCCACAAGGTGTCACAGTGAGTCAATTGGAAGGGCTGTTATCAGTCCAGACACGCCGATGGTGCTTCAGGCTTCTGACCAGTGCTGACCCGGCTCCCTTGGAGAAATCTGTGCTGGGCTGCATATTGAGAAGCCTGCCTCCTTAGAAGAAATGGCCAGTCAAGGCCAGTGGGTGTGTGCTCTCCAGCCCTCTCCTGGGGCCGCCATTCAGACAGCCCTCCAAAGGCACTGGTGAAAGGGAACATTTTAATGTTTTGTTGTCTCCACCGAGTTCTTAAATGGGGAAAACCCCAATCACAGCTTTTTCCCAACAAGACGGGGTACACATGGTCTCATACATTGGTCAACCCTTACTACTTAACTATAGGTATGCCTAAGAGATCATTCTAGCCTTGAATTTGCAGGAGATTGTGACTACTCTGCCATTACTCTCACATAACAAGGTATATGATTATTGTATCATCCCTGCCATATAACAGTGAAAAGCCCCTTTGGCATTATCACACAAGAACCACCAAACTCAAGAGTTCTAGATCATGTTATTGCAAGTTTTGTTTATTAAAGTGAAACATGCTAGTGCAGGCATATAAAAAGTATTTTTAAAGATACTTTTAAGAAATGAAGCAATGAAGGCCGGGCGCGGTGGCTCAAGCCTGTAATCCCAGCACTTTGGGAGGCCGAGACGGGCGGATCACGAGGTCAGGAGATCGAGACCATCCTGGCTAACACGGTGAAACCCCGTCTCTACTAAAAAAAAAAAAAAAAAAAAACTAGCCGGGCGAGGTGGCCGGCGCCTGTAGTCCCAGCTACTCGGGAGGCTGAGGCAGGAGAATGGTGTAAACCCAGGAGGCGGAGCTTGCAGTGAGCCAAGATCTGGCCACTGCACTCTAGCCTGGGCGACAGAGCGAAACTCCGTCTCGAAAAAAAAAAAGAAACGAAGCAATGTTTGGCATTACTTACACTACTTAATTTGCTGATAAAATCCAGAATAAGGGTATCATCGTCGTCATCATCATCATCATCATCATCATCACAGTTCCCATTGATGTGGCACCTATTATATACCAGGCATTGTACATGCATTCATTCTTTACTTCACAATGTAACACTCAGGCTAAGGAAACTGAGGCTCAGAAAATTTAAGAAACTTCCTGAATATTATACAGCAAGTAAAAGACAAGCTCAGAGTTTGGACCCAAATCTGTCTTATTATTAAGTCATACTGAAGTTGAAGCCTTTATGCTCAAGGCTGGTCACTCTTTTCATTCCAGGAGAAAAAACTATTGATGAAAAAAATTGTTCATATTCCCTAACCAAAAGCTGCACACATACACAAACACAATCTGATTAGAACAAATCTCTCTCTCTCTCTTTCTCCCTCTCTCTGTCTCTCTGACACACACACATACACACACACACACACACACACACACACCAGTTAGCAAACACAAAGTTATTATAGACCACAGCATCATATACTGTTAGAACTTCCCATATTTTCTGTTGTGCAAATCACTTCAAATAAGCTAATTAATGGCCCCGAAAGCACTCACCTAAAATGCAAAGTGCTCCAGGAAATGTAACATATTATCATGATTCATATTGTAATTCATGACTGTGGGCCCCCAGGTAGATACAGAGAGAGAGAAGTAGCAGAAATATCAAATGAAAAAAGAAACACTAGGATAAATATAAACATTTTTAATCAGAAGTCAGGAGATTCCCAATAGATTTGCACTATCCAGAGGGCAAAATAGTCAGGTCAACACTCCCTTCACAGAAGAAATTTTGTTTTCTCGGGGCTTCTTTTTCCTTTGGGCTGGATGTGCATTCTAGCAGTGAATGCTCACTGGGCTATTAGGCTCACAGATTCTTCTCCTACTGGAACTGTAGGCAATTGTTGGTAAGACTCGGGGAAAATTTTAGTGTCAGGATAGCCAGTGCTGGAACAATTTAATTTCCTTTATTCAATAGATATATTTTGCACATCAGCCATGTGCTACATAGGGTACTGGGGATGCAATGATGCATAAGACAATCAGGTCCCTGCCCTCATGGGGCTTATATTCTATCAAGGACAAGCAAACACTTAAAAAATAAACAAGAAGCAAGGCTTCCGATAATTCCTATGAAGAAGGCATGTGACAGAAAGTGATTGGGGGTTAATTTTAATTGTTTGAGGAAGGGCTCACTAGGAAGAGAACGTTTAAGCTGCTCAGTACAGGACCTCCTAATTGCTGGGACTCTTTTCCTTCTTTTCTTTGAGAAATCTAATTGATTACCTGCAAATAAAACCAGCACTATGCTAAATCCTAACTCAACTGAGGTCTCCTAATAGTTAGCTGAGTTATTACAGAGAAAGTCATATATTCGGTGTCCCCCGACCAAGGGCAAAGGTCCTGCAGTGTGAATCAGCTTGGCAAGTTAATGGATCCCAAAGAAGCCCTCCGTGGCTCCAGTCCAGTGAACACTTGGTAGGAGATAAGAATGGACCATCAGGAAGGAAAAGATCAACAGATTCTTAAAACCAGAGCAAGGAGTTTAGAGCTTGTTCTAGGTTTGAGGGGAAGCAGGAAAGTCACACGATCTGATTTATGCTTTAAAAATATCACCTTGGCTGTTTGTGGGGATCAGATTATCAGGTGGAAAGAGGGGGCAGGGAGTGCTGTTAAAAGGCCATCCTGATTCCAAAAAGAGAGGCTGGGGGCTTGTAATGTCACCAGAACAGGGTAGATTCCTCTTCTTCAGAGGGGTCTGCCAAATCCTTAATGCTAAGCCTCCTATTTTAAACTGGAAGACTAAAACTTCAAATTAGGCTGGTGGAACATGGTACTAACATGAGAGAAGGGTGTGGCTACCAGGGCCTCCAGGAGGAAGCGGGCAGCTGGGAAACAACGTCCCTTCACCAGTATGCTCCAGGACAGCCCATACAGTGAAAAGTTAGATGATCCAGCCCCTGGGCTCTCAAATCTCAGGATGGCCATGCATGAACTGAGGCCTCGGTTTCTTGTCTGGTAAAGGAGAATGAGAATGCATAGAATGCATGCATCTCAGGCTTTAGGGGTGGATCAAATGAGGAGATCTATCTTATCTGCAACAACTGGCAGGCATTAATGACAATGGCTTTGCAGGTAGCTAAAGTGGTCTGCAAGGGTAGGAAGGAAATATCACCTCCCACAAAGAACTTCTGCAGACAGACAGGATGTGGGGACTGACTTCCTCTCAGGAGTAGATTAAACGAGGATCCTGAGAAGCCAAACATGTTCAAAGTTCTTTCCCCTTAATGTCTTTATTTTTCCGAAGATTCCTAATTGATTACCTGCAAAGGAAGCCAATACTATGCCCAATTTGAATTGTAATTTAATTTCCTAACATTTATTTTGATTATTGTTTCCACCAAAAAATGAGATAGCTTTTATACTCATTCACTACTGTTTAAAACAATAAAAACACCATCTTTCCCAGGGCACAGCTAAGAAGAAGCACTGAATGGAAATTTCAATATTTTTAAGTAAAAAAAAAAAACAAAACAAAACTTTTAGATGACTATGCATTATATTCAATAACAGTTTCAATAACTCTTCAAATACAGTGGGCATCTTAAGTATTCTTTTTTTTTTTTTTTTTTGAGACGGAGTCTTACTCCGTCGCCCAGGATGGAGTGCAGTGGAACAATCTCCGTCTCCTGGGTTCAAACGATTCTCCTGCCTCAGCCTCCCGAGTAGCTGAAACTACAGGCGTGTGCCACCATGCCCAGCTAATTTTTGTATTTTTAGTAGGGACGGGGTTTCACCATGTTGATCAGGCTGGTCTTGAACTCCTGACCTCATGATCCACCCGCCCCGGCTTCCCAAAGTGCTGGGATTACAGGCATGAGCCACTGTGCCTGGCCTTAAGTATTCTTTAATAAGGAGTGTAATTTGGGTTTTTTTGTTCAGTTACCAGGGTATATTTTCCATCCCTGGATCCATCCCTTGGAATTTCACTTGGTTCCTTTGCAAATTAAGTCAGGCCGTTGAGACACACCTAGCAGAATCAAGTTAGTGAATGGGATCAATTTCCAAGCCACCTCCAAAGTCAATTTGTCTTAGGAAAAAAAAAATGAATATATTCACATTAAAAATTTCTATAGGTAAAACTGGATTTCTAGCTCGTGTTTCCTATTTCAAGAGAGGTCCTATGTTAGAGTAGTTACAACCTCTGAAGCTAAACTACCGTCTATTTGACCTTGGACAATTTATGTAACCTGTCAGTTTCCAGTTTCCTCATTAGTAAAAGTGCAGATGTTAGTAGGTATTAGTATCATATGATGTGATCATGAGGTTTACTTGAGCCGACGTACAAAAAGCACCTAGTATTAATACTTGCCCAACAGACACTGAAAACTCCAAAGATGCTATTCTATGACTGCCTTTCAGAAAGGTGTATATACCTTTCTGAATACGCCCACAATACACTGTGTATTACGCCCACGATACACTGTGTATTAACCTATCATGGCTCTCTGTTGTAAATGTGGTTTGTAAGTCTCCCTTCATTATCAAATTGTAAGCTTCTAGAAGACAGAAAATATCTTAATCATGTTTATATTTCCAGACGCTGAGACTGTCATTGCCTAAAGTATGCAAATTCTTGAAGGAATGCCTGAATTTTGTTTTAAGCATTAATAGTTGCCTAGGTTCAAATGCATGCGGCCAGAATTTAAATGTTTTTTAAAAAATCTAGGCTCATACTGATTTTTTAAAATTTAAAAAGAAGGAAAACGCCTTGTCAGAAAATGACAAAGGTATTTGTAGTATCTCCGTCCTTTGGGCATTTTTTTTAAATGCTGTGTTCTGACACTTCAAAAAGACATTGTTTTCCTAGGTCAGTTATATTTTGAGGTCCACCCACCAAATCCAGATAAGGAAGTTTATGAATTTTGTTCTTGATCATTTATAAAGTTGGATGTTTGGGGTTGCTTTACATTTTGTTTGCTTGTTCAGAAAGGGGGTGCTCTGTGTTCCTCATGAAAAATGAGTTAATGTGGACAACTGTAATAAAAAGAGATTTATGGCCCTGTTCTCCATATACTTTAAATTAATTTCTTTCTGAACCCCAAATAAAAAGCTAAATGTTTAAAAAAATACATAGCGTTTAAATCCTACATCATAAGTTACACACCAAAAAGAGAGAAATTTAAATGTGCATTGATTTTAGGCTGATAAGAATCTGTGTTGAATGTGAGTTGAAAGTTCTTTTTTTTTTTTTTTCTTCTTGGCCTCCTATGAATAGTTAGTTTGCAGCAATTTTTAATTAAAAACAGTTCCCATAGTAAGAAAATGGGAGAAGAAACAGACTTCAAGAAAATAAAAAATCAGTATAAGAGCCCTACAATTTGTTTTCTGAGGCCATGTAGAAATCCTGAAAAATAAGAGAGTTTGGAAGTTCTCATTTTTAAAACTGCACTTTTGGTTTCATTTAACATTTTCAAAATAGCTTTCCTTTCCACCACCCAGCCCCCTCCCCCACCTCACCAACCCCCTTCAAACAACTAACAAAGTTCTGTTTTTAACACTGAAAATCATTCATAGATCTCAGAGTAGCAGCAACATTTTTCTTTCTAAATTTCTAGCGGGGAGAAACCTCCAAGTTATCACAAAGCATTTTTTTCTTTTTCTCCACCTATCCAAAATAACTAATCTCATTTTAACTAGATTCCATCTGAACATCAATGACACCAAGCTATTCCATGAATAAACATGATGTTACAAAGTGAAACGCTGTGACTAAAGTATATAAAAATGTAGCTGAAAGAAAAGAGAACTAAGAATCCCCCCTCCTCCCCACCCCCTCCCCAGGGAGTTTTAGAGTTGAGCTGAGAAGGGGTGAAAATCAGCAGATTTAAATTTCCAGGTCTTCGAACATTTGTAACCTTCATATTAAATCCTGTAAAACTAAAAACTGTAATTCTAATAAAATCCTTGTGCGTACGGCTTCTGATTGTAATCACAGTTTTCTCTTTTGGAAGAGGATGTGTAATATTGATAAAAGAAAAAAACCTCAAAACAGGAAAAATATACAACGGAACTCACACTTTTCTGGTGTTTATGGTATTTCAAAAAAAATAGCATGGTGCCAACATGAGGAACTATATATACTTAAAAATATCTTCACTTAAATGCAGGCAGTTTTGGTCATTTGAATGAGAAAACAAGGTATAGGAAAGTATCTACTCTAACAAAGATTTGTGAACTGTACTTGATAAACTTTCTTAAATTGTATAATAATCTAACATTAGTTAAATCCCTTCACTTACAATGATGTCCACTATAATATTTCTCATATATTTTAGCTATATTTTCATCTCAGAGCTGAGACCTAAAAATGAAAAATATCCATTGTTTTTGCTTTTATTGAAGCTTTTCACAGAACAAATTCTGAAGTCTTCAGGACATATTTTTATATCCTATCTGACTGTATTGTGTGTGCAGTGTTAAAACTATATAATTGTGTGGCTGTATTCTTCCAAAATACATTTGGCACTGCCAAACCATTCCAATACATGAATTTTGGAAGACATTGGGTCAACTTTTGACAGCATACACAACAGAAAATATAAACTGCTTTCTGCTGCCTGGGAATTACAGTGAACACAGTGATGCCAACCTCAGAGTTTTTCTTCATTTCATTTTAAAGGGTGGGGGGAGCACCCACACATTTCTTTATTAAATTCCACTGAGATTCTAATGTTTAAAAGAATGTACTTTTCAGAACACCTAGCAGCATTTAAAACATACTTTTGTTGTTGTTATTGCTGTTTGCTCTTTAATGCATGCCTATTCCTTCACAGAGAGGTGAGGTCTTATCAGTACTTAGTCACTTGCTTTCCTTTGCCACAAAGATTATGGATCTAAATGACCTCAGATAAAATAAATGTGGGGGATGTGAGATGAGAACTTTAGGGAGAGTGAGAAGCACAGGCCCAAAGCTGCTTCAAGCTCAATAGGAGATACCAGGCCCCAAAAAAACTTCAGAAGTGTATTTATCAGGGAAAGTGCTAATATAAATGCATTGGTTTTCAAATTATCTCCTTTTGTCTACTGATTCATTGATTGGCTAGTCAGCAAACGTTTAATGAGTACCTACTTGATCCAGGAACTACTTGCTCTAAGTGCTAGCTTATTACCCAGTTATTTTATTACCATTTGTGATTTTGAACTGAATACCATGAGCAAAGAAATCATGTCTGCACTCTTCACAATACTTTCTCATGCTAAAAGACCAGAAAATCTGAATTTTCAATTAAAGGGACACTGTTGGTAATTTGCAAATGAGGAACCAAGACCTATGCCAACTAGTTTGTAAGAGAAATAATATTAACTCCCAATGCCATGCTCTTTAAACTAAAACTTCCCAGCTTCTGAAGAACTTTGATTTAATTTAATTGGAAGAAAGGCATCGATCCCCATGAGAAAATGCCCTGGGATCAGCCATGGAAGGAGAGTAGGTAAACATCATGGTTCTTTACTAATTTCTTTCCGTATAAAAAAGGAGGTTTCTAGGAAATTTCCAGAAACTTGATTATAATTTCTTCATCACATACTGATTTGCTATATTTTTTTTTCTAGCCAAGTCCATGTTCCAAAAGGAGTGAAGACTTGAGAGCATTACCCAGTGGGGTGTGTGTGTGTGTGTGTGTGTGTGTGTGTGAGAGAGAGAGAGAGAGAGAGATTAAGACTTAATGAAATAATACTATATACTGTAGGAGTGGGACCAGAGGAGAGAGAAGGAAGAGGGATGGGTGAGTCACTCTTGCCCAAAATGGTTGTATGCTTTGGCTAAATTCTCAAAGTAATCACTCAAAGGCATATTTGATTTTGCATGTGAATAAACTAATAACTCTTGCTGAGTATCTTTGTATTTTATTCCAATCAATCCCTCTCCAGAACTCAGAAAAGCTTTATCATAAACAACAATTATTGGCAAATGTACAGTGTAACTTTACATGAAAGTTATTTTTTTCAAAGTATATACATCATGATCAAAATTTAATATTTTATGTAAATATTTAAATATCTTAGGAGCAATTGTTTGATTCTCTCTTCTTTTCATGTGAAATAAAAACAAATATATGGTATTGCGTTCATGACAGTATTTTACTGCGTAGCAAAGAAAAAAGAAGTATTGAAGCAATTATTTAAATAATTATTTGAAAAATTATCTAATTAAGGAGGGAAAAATGTAAAGGGTGAGCTCTAGGACACACCAGAAAATAGTTCATAGCACTTTACTGTCACAGGCAGGGAGGTTTAAAAAAATCTTTAAGATTTGTCATAGCAAGCTTTCTTCTCTTGGTTCTTGAGCTATGAAGTAGTCTTTCTCTACTCAGAGCTAAATCTTTAAAAGTAATACCCCATAATCAAAAAGTTAGGAATTCCTGAGTTTAGCTCTCACAAAAAATAATGTGGCATCTTTGCGAAGCATACTGAAAAAGGAGGTCTTTTCAAATGTCTTGTCTCAAATGGGAAACAAACATGGGACCATATTGAATCCTGCAATTTTTTTTTGAGGACAAGAATAGGGAAATCTTGCAGATAAGTCTCCTAGCTCAGACCTAGCCAAGTGCTCAGTAATGGGCAGGAGGGCAGGCAGATATCAGAGAATGCTGCCTGTGATCCTAACTGCAGGAGGATGGAGAAGAATTTCTGCAATTCCTCAAAAACTTTCTAAAATGTAAGGTGGACACAGGTCATTTTTAAATATTGTTGCTCTTCAAGAATTGAGCCATAATAGTCCCTGGCCTCTTTTTTATAACTGATCACACTTTTAAGAGACTATTTTTCCCAAATCTGTATTGCAATTAATGTGTGCCTGAACTATAAGACATTTTCTATCCTCCTAATTCTGAAAGCAGGCTATGTCAACCAATAGTTTATGCAGAGATTTAAGATTCCAACACGCAGTTGCAAAGATTTGAAGGAAATATACAAACTGTAACACACACAAAGCAACATACATAAAACAGCAAGCACAAATATCAGTCACTGCCAACAGTTCACCACCCTAAGCAAAACATAGTTTGCACTTCTGTAGGAGCTACTGGCTTCTAGAAAGAGCAAGGATACCAGCAGTCATAGTTAGTATCTATGGTGTATTAACATATAAAGAAAATAGCAGTCATTAAAGACAACCCAGCTTTTAAAATACATATAAGTCCTTGTCCAGCAGTTAGCCAATCAGAAAGCAGGTCACATCTTGTTAGCTGTATTAAATACATGAAACGTCATGAATTCTCTATGGCTCTGTTGACAATTCAAGCAAGTGTGTTTTATTCTATAATGCCAACTTAATGGAGTCCCTTCCTAGAGTTAAAAGTCAATCTTCAATCTAAAATTCCACCAAAGCTATTCCCTAAAAGCTTTTTGGCATAAATCTTCTGGTATTTGTACTCTGCAGAGAAGACTAAATTCCTAGCAATTTCCACTTCCTAAAGGAACTTTGGTGTACCTATAACAGACTGCTTTTCCGAACACTTCCACAAAGCCCCAACTCACAGGCAGATGGACAGCCCAGCAGCAAGACCTGCCAGCTGAGCTAGCACAGAGAAAAAGTCAACTGACATAAAAGATTTAAATTGCAGGAGGCGAGTCTGGAGTTTTGCATTTAAAAAGTTCTGAAAGTCCTGTTCTCTCTGCTCCCAGAGTTGCTGGCTGCCTAGGAGGCTGAGTCTCCCTCTCTCAGGCACAAGATCTCAAATGTGCAAAAACTAGAGCTGACTTGAAAGCTGAACCAGCTCCTGTCCTAAGGTAGAGTGATGGGGGTGGGGAGGGGGGCACGGCTGACAGCAAAAGGAGAAAGTGTAGAGTCCCCTTGCCCCAAGCAACTGGTTTCTGATTTTAACACTGAAATATACTATGTGTCCCTCCAGGGCTAGTTCTGAGAAGTAGGCAGGGTTACTCGTCTGCCCCCCCTTTTACCTCGATTTTGGTGACTTTGAAAAGCAAAGACAGGTCAAAGCAGACTTCCTCTAGGATTTATTTCTATAAAAAAAAATACATATATAGACAGTCATATGCAAACAATCACAAAATTCCTTGGGATTATATCTCAAGAAACACCAACAGGACTGACTCAGAGCCTGCAAAATACCAGAGTTCTGGAAGAGCAACATTTCTGGAAACCTGGCATGTGAATCAAGTGCTGGGTTCTCTCAAGATTCCGGCAGAAACTGTCCCCTGCTACAAGAGTTGCTGTGCCTGGAAACCCAGCGTTCAAACTCGTGGATTCACCCCGGCGCTCATTTCCACATACGTGGTAGTATCAAGTGGGACACTTCCCACGGAATTCAGCCAGAAACCCTAGGAAAAGCTCATGCATAGTTTAACAAAAATACACAAACACATCCCCAAGGTTGAAGTACTTACCTCTGTGCGAGACTGCAGTCTCTTGTTCATCTCATAGATTCGGTACTCTGGCTGTACCATGTATGGTGTATGCCTCCTATAAAATGGGCCGAAAGGAGAAGAATAGAAGGGGTCATGTGGTGTGCTGGACATCTTGCCTGCTTTTCGAAAATCAAGCTAAACAGAGTATCAGTAACGTCCATGCAGAGCACATGGGCTGTGTTCTTCCCAGTACAAAGTAGACGCACGCACACTCGCTCACACACACACAGAGGCAGGCAGGCAGGCAGGCTGAACACGCTGGCTGGGAACTGCTGTCGGAGCCCTCTATAGCAGGAGAGGAGAGGGAGAGGAGAGGAGGGAGGGAAAGAGGGAGGGAGGGAGGGAGGGAGCACGGGAGAGGAGGGAGAGGGAGAGAGCAGGAGATCCAGAGAGGGAGGGAGGTTGGCATGGAGGAAGGGAGAGAAGGAGGGAGGGAGGGAGGGTGGGAGGGAGGGAGGGAACGAGAGAGAAAGAGAGAGAGAGAGAGAGAAAGAGAGAGAGAGAGAGAGGGAGAGAGAGAGAAGCTGGATAGCTTTAGGCACCACTGCTTGTTTTTAAAGAAGCAGTTTGTGGAGAGGTCATTTCCTGTCCACACTGTAGACTAGTTCACAAATATAATTCTCCTCACAGTCTGACAAGAGGTCTAAGGTTTGGTTTTAATTTTTTTCCTCCAGCCAGGACCCTTGGCAGCCTGATTGCTAAGCCTGTTAGCATAGAGGTGGTCTAACCGCTGCACGAGCCTCTCACCCCTGACAACCACACTGTTGTAATGTATCAGAAATGTTGATTACTACAAAATACAGAAACATGGGCACTGTGGTGCCCCGAATTGGGGCCACTGATTCACTCACATGCAGAGATTTATTTCTGCACTAATCTCCCTACGTAGTTTTGCTTTACTTGCTGTTGTTCCAAGGGCTGTTATATTCTTTGCCCTCCACTCCATCTCACCCCCATGTCTCCCCACTCACCCCTCTTTCCAGCCACCTCCCTCTTCTCCCAAGACTTGATTCAGGCCCGTAAGGTGCCTGGGCATTTTCAGGTAAAAACAATCGTTCTGAATGTGCAATGCAGAAAATACACTTAAGGAGAGCAATGGTCTTTTTTCCTAGGAAGGAAAAAAACAAAACAAAACAAAAAAAAACCCCAAAGCAGACCTCCCAATAAGACAGGAAAAGCAAAAAAGGAGAAAACTGCCACAAAAATGACCATGGAAAATTCAGTTGAGTAGGAAATTGCAAATAATTTAATGGATCATCCCCAGATAACATGTCCAACTCTTGTGGAGACAAAGTCTATATTTTCCAAGATTGGTCAAGTAAACAAATCTTTTCCCAACTGTGGTATATGATAACTATAAGAAACCCCAACAGCCCATGGAAGGGGAAAGAATCTCTATAGAGAATTAAGCGATCTATAAAATAATCAGATTCTGCTAGAACCAACCATAACCAGAGATACGACACTTAAACAAAGCTCAGCCACAGAAAATTTAAATGTATTGAGCTAACACCTAGGTAGGTCAGTGGTATTAAGGAAATAAAGCAAACGACCACCAAAAGGCATGATGAATTCAAGACCTGAATGCAAATGCATGCAAATGAGACATTTCTTCTTTTTAATAAGCAGATTAATTAACTTTCTGCCCCAATCATGGCTTGGGTATCTCCAAGTCACTAGCCAACAGGGGATAAGGTATTGCTAATTCTGCAATTTACACTCTTAAAAATACTCAGACACAGAAAAGTGTATTGCTGTCTTGATCAGTCCTTCTTCATAATTGCATGAAATATTTGCTGAGTCCACCCCAAACTTCCAGCAGCGCAGCCCAACACACTAATGTAGCCTGCCAGGATGAGATTAGGGTAGGTATTACACTAAGGCTGCTTGGAACTTGCGCTAGGAGACCCCAAGGCAGGCGAGAATGCTTGGTTTCAGGTTTCATTACAAATCCAAAAGCTGGACCAAATTTGCTGCAAGGTTTGTCAAAACACACAACCTTCTAAAGACAGGATTTCAAACAATTTTGGCATGATTTATGTTTTGGTATGGCAGCCACTGCAAAACCTAACGGTTCCTTATGTTTAAATTCCCAAACTAAAGACATTCTGAGAGTTTAGTGTCTGCCTGAGTTTGTGCAAGAATGAAAGTAACACCTAGGCAGGCATGTGCAGGCCAATACTAGTAAAAAAAAAAAAAAGAAACAGTTCAAAAATCCATTTAGGAAGGCAATCCCTCTCCGAATAAGGTTCCAGTTTGCTCTCATTTGTTTCTGCAGACCATTGCAAATTATAATTGGAAATATTTCTTGCCCTTAATAGCAAAAGACTCATTTCAGAACTATCTGAAACTTGATAATGCTGATCCATATCCCCGATTCTCATCCCGGCTACTTCAGGAGTCTCCGAACGGGTCCCCCTGCCCCCAGATTCACAGGTCTCTTCTAACTTGTGGTCTGTCCTTATTCAAATCAGAATGCGGATTTCAAATAAGTGAAAGCGATCATGTCCCATGTTTTCCCCCTCAGTGTTTCCTGGCTGCCAGCAGGAAAATGTGCAAGTTCCTTAGGAACACGGCATAGAGGGCTCGGTAAGACCCACACTTCTGTGCTCTCTCTTTCTCCCGCTGTCACACACACAAACACACACACACACACACACACTCATTCATTTACTCATTTGTGTGTCCATTCATTTATTTATTTGCTATACTTGATCTTCCTAAACTTACAACCTTTCTCATGCATGGCCACATTTGTACGTCTGTCCCTAGCTTACCTACAAACTGCTACTTATCCTTCTATTCAATTAAATTGTCTCCTCCATAAGCCTTTTTAAATTACACATTCATTTGTTTATTTATTCAACAGATATTCCATTCACAGTGGATAGAGGCAGAGCCAACAGCATGGCCAGAGCACATTTCAACCCTAGCTCCACGTCCTAGTTGTTGCGTGAACCTGAGCAAACGACTCAGTCGCTCTGCACCTCAGTTATCTCAGTGCAAGATAAGGACAATGATAGAAACTAGTCTATAAGATTGTTGCTAAGGATTAGCAAATACATCCAAATGCATTAGAACCCTCTCACCTAAACGCTCAAATAATAACACGATAGGCTGGGCGCGGTGGCTCACGCCTGTAATCCCAGCACTTTGGGAGGCTGAGGCGGGCAGATCATGAGCTCAGGAGTTTGAGACCAGCCTGACCAACATGGTGAAACCCTGTATCTACTAAAAATACAAAAATTAGCCTGGTGTGGTGGCGCACGCCTGCCTAGCTACTCAGGAGGCTGAGGCAGGAGAATCGCTTGAACCTGGGAAGCGGAGGTTGCAGTGAGCTGAAATCACACCACTTCACTCCATCCCAGGCGACAGAGCAAGACTGTCTCAAATAATAATAAAAATAATAACAACAACATGATTATTAGGTACCTAATATCTGCTTAGGTCCTAGGGATCATTGGGAGGCCAAGGTGATGTAGCACACAGGCTACCTGCCTTCCTGCCCCTTGCCATCTAGTGAGGGCAAGGAAAAGACAGTGTAGAAGAGCTAGTAAATATTTGGGAACATAATTTTAAACTATAGTGCATGCTCTGTTGGAAATAAATAAAATAAAAAGAAGAGATAAAAAAATATCCCCCCCTTGTTATCATCAGTGTAGTTTCTATATTCTTCTATTAGAGGACTTATATTAATACATAAAAGGAACAAATACTGTCACTTGTTCAGCACTTGCTATGTGCCAGCCACTGTGCTGAGTGGTCTACACAATTACTCTTAGTTAATCTCACAATAAATCTATGGAATTGATTTGATTACTATTCCCATTTTACCTAACCGGAAACTGAAGCTATGAGACGCTAAGAAAGTTCTTTGAAGTCATGCAACAAATAAGTGACAGAGACAAGATTCACATCCAGTTTGCCTGACTGCTTGCGTCTTAAGAATTTTGCTGCTCAGAGGTCAGGTCCATCCTCACCTCCAGGGCATTTCTGTTCTTTGTCCCTGGTGGCCAGCACGGTGCTGAGCCCATAGTACGTGCTCAGGACACATGGACCTGACTAAATGGAAGAAGAAGCAATGGATAAAGTGACTCCCTTCACTTGGATTTTATTCTTCGTGGTCTTGCTTAGTTTCAGACACTCAATGCCCCCTGCCTTGCTCCGACCCCTGCCCCTGAAGCCCTGCCCTGCCAAATCACCACTCCCATCTTTGTTATTGTCCCAAATCTCCCAGCACAGATTCCTAAATCCACAAGCTAGGAGTTGAATCCTTTGCACCGCCAGGTTACCTGCTTGTCTTTGTCATTCATCTGTTTGTCTTCTTTCTTGCTTCTTGAAGGACCAGATCTTCTTCTGGGTCATGTATGAGCTAAGAAGTGAAGAAAACAAAGTGCGCATTTTAAGATTGTAAATCAGCTCCTTCAGAAAATCATAGAGAATTGCAAGTATGCAGTATTTGTACCCTAGCAAAGAATAAACAAGTCTAACCCCCAACACAACAGTTCCATTACCCCCAAAGATTAAGCCATGTTCATTTACGCATCATTTTGTGTGTCGAGTATGAATGAGTTCCCAAAGTCCTCATGCGGACGTTCAAGGTGCTCCAAAAGCTGGCCTGCCCTTTATACTTGGGACCTCATTTAGCTACATTCACCGTAGGTTTAACCCACAGAGTGATTATTGTTCATTTAAGCAGAAATTCTTACCCACAGTTTAAAAAGTGAAGAATTGGCCGGGTGCGGTGGCTCACGCCTGTAATCCCAACACTTTGGGAGGCCAAGGCGGGCAGACCACGAGGTCAGGAGATGGAGACCATCCTGGTTAACACAGTGAAACTCCATCTCTACTAAAAATACAAAAAAACAAGCCAGGCGTGGTGGCGGGTGCCTGTAGTCCCAGCTACTCGGGAAGCTGAGGCAGGAGAATGGCGTGAACCCGGGAGGTGGAGGTTGCAGTGAGCCGGATCACACCACTGCACTCCAGCCTGGGAGACAGAGCACGACTCTGTCTCAAAAAAAAAAAAAAAAAAAAAAAAAGTGAAGAATTTCACATACAGTCCAGATTTTCATCTTCTCTGAAAAATTATAAGCTCTGACCATCCTTGGCCCCATCCCTGCTGCATGGCAATGTGCAGCGGTGCCAGCGTCTTTGTGCTTGTCTGTTCACCATGGTCTCTGTCACTCTACAGCCGTCCCCTCCAACGCCCCTAATTTCCATTTACCTGCCTGGTTCTTCCAAGTATTTGAAACATTGTTTTTTTTCTTAATCTATCAATTGCATCCTTTCCAAATCCTTCATCCAAGCACTGTTTGCTTCACCCAGTTTTCTTACCACTCTTCAATTCCCCTTCTCTACCCTTCCTTACCTATTTCTTTTTTTCCCTTTTTTTCTTTTTCTTTTTTTTTTTTTTTTTTCTTTTTCTGAGGTGGAGTTTTTGCTCTGTTGCCCAGGCTGGAGTACAGTGGTGCGATCTTGGCTCACTGCAACCTCCTCTACCTCCTGGGTTCAAGCAAGTCTCCTGCCTCAGCCTCCTGGGTAGATGGGATTACAGGTGCCTACCACCATGCCTGGCTGATTTTTGTATTTTTAGTAGAGACAGGGTTTCACCATGTTGGCCAGGCTGGTCTCGAACTCCTGACCTCAGGTGATCTACCCGCTTTGGCCTCCCAAAAAGCTAGGATTACAGGTGTGAGCCACCACACCCGACCATTTCTTATCTATTTCTGTGCCCTATACAATTTCTGCTTCTTTGGTCAATAAGCATTTCACTAATAGGTAAAGGAGGGCTGGGCGCAGTGGCTCACGCCTGTAATCCCAACACTTTGGGAGGCCAAGGGGGGCAGATCACGAGGTCAGGAGATCGAGACCATCCTGGCTAATACGGCGAAACCCTGTCTCTACTGAAAATACAAAAAATTAGCCAGGCGTGGTGGCAGGCGCCTGTAGTCCCAGCTACTCAGAAGGCTGAGGCAGGAGAATGGCGTGAACCCGGGAGGCGGAGCTTGCAGTGAGCCGAGATTGCACCACTGCATTCCAGCCTGGGCAACAGAGCGAGACTCCATCTCAAAAAAAAAAAAAAGGGTAAAGGCAAGGTAGAGCTGAGATATGGTGCGGAATACAGACAAATGAAAACATAGAAGGCGTGGCAGATTTCAACCCTGGTGCCACCACTTAGCTGTCACGTGAACCTGAGCAAATGACTCAGTCTCAATGCACCTCAGTCATCTCATTGCAAGATGGGGACAATGATGGAAACTAGTCTATAAGATAGTCACTAAGGATTAGCAAATACATCTGAAAGCATTAGAACCCTCACATCTAAATGCTCAAATAATAACATGATTATTAGGTACCCGACATCTGCTTAGGTGCTAGGGATCATTGGGAGTCCAAGGTGATGTGGCACACAGGCTACCTGCCTTCCTGCCCCTTGCCATCTAGTCTCCGCCTTCAGGAAACTTAACGGACATGCAAAACTATGCTTCCTTCATTCCACAAGGTATATACTGAGCCCCTACTATGTACTAAGCACCATGCCAAGTACTGGGAATATTGCCCCAACGACCAAGCCAAAGGAAACACAGAACTAATCCCCTACTCTAGGAGAGAGGTGGTCTAGAATAATTTGTCAGCCATGAACTTTGGAGCCTCACTGCCTTGGCTTGAATCGTGCCTCCTGCATTTAGCTGTGTGACGTTGGCATTTCATCTGTTTCTGCCTCAGTTTTCTCATCTCATCTGTAAAGTGGAACTAACAGCAATCATATGATTCTTACGAGGATGAAATAAGTTAACACATATACGTTTATTAGAACAGTGCCTGGCATTTAGTAAGTCCTCATAATTATTAGTTATTATTAGAAGAGGCGACAGGCATTAACCAATATCAGAAGCACATGGAAAGTGACACTGTGAAGTGGAGAAGACAGGCTGGGATAAGGAGGAGGCATGAGCAGTAGAGATGCGGCAAAAAAAAAAAAAGTCTAAGGCATAATATGATAGGCATCTCCATATTAATAAACAAAATGCTAATTTACAAAGAGCCTTGAAATAAGGAGGGATCCATTCAAACTAGTGAAATCAAAGAAGGCTTCACAGAGGAGTTGGCATTTGTATTTAGCCTCATAGAGCACCTGGCTCTAATGTCTTCTTGACTAAGCCAAATGTAATAAGAAATTATAATGACTAAGAAAGGCCATAGCCATTGAGAACAGCTTATTTCAAGAGTATCAACAGTGAAATCCAACCCCATAGCACGGATCATTTAATGTTCATTTAATTATTAAACAGGTCATCCCTGAGTACCTGCAATGTGCTGGACCCTCCTCTTTTGGACTCTGTGGGCTCAGATCCTCTCTGACCTCCTACCTTTCCAACCACAGTCACAAGACTAAGATGAAAGTTTGAGAAAGTTCATGCCAGGCAAAGGGGACACCACGGGAATGAACATATTTGACATCAAGCAAAGTCAAGCAACTTGGTGAAGGCAGAGAGAGTGAAAAGATGATGAAGCTCAATTCCAGGAGACCTGAAAGTGCCATCTGAAGGAATTTTCAGTTTATTGTCTGGGCACTGGGAAGCCAATAAGCGGTTTGTTCAAGCAAGATGACTTGCTAATACAAGGAGGATAAATTAGATTCAGAGCAACTCAAGAACTGAACTATGCTTTGGGAAGTTGATTTTAGTGAACAAAGTCCCCAGCATACATCTGTTCCAAAAACTCTCTTAGAGCACATGAAACAGAAGACCCAGAATAGAGATTGAATAAGCTCTCATTGTTCTTGGCTACCACCTAGAATTAAAATCTTTTATGACCTTGTGGAATTCTTCAAGGCCATCTTCTAAACAGCACCAGTAGTCATTGTCCAGGCATTGAAAGTTTATAAATTGAATTCAGGGTTGAGAAGGGCATTGCTGAGTACATCAAAGAGCTTGGAAATCTGTCTCTACCCTGCAGTCTTAGAATTCTCTTGGATTTCCTTTATTGAGGTGTTTGCTGTCATTCTCTAATGTCTTTTTTCTTTTCTTTCTTTTTTTTTTCTTTTCTTTTCTTTTTTTTTTTTGAGGTGGAGTCTCACTCTGTTGCCCAGGCTGGAGTGCAATGGTGCGATCTTGGCTCACTGCAACCTCTGCCTCCTAGGTTCAAGCAATTCTCCTGCCTCAGCCTCCCAAGTAGCTGGGATTACAGGTGTGCACCACCATGCCCAGCTAATTTTTGTATTTTTAGGGGAGACGGGGTTTCACCATGTTGGCCAGGCTGGTCTTGAACTCCTGACCTCAGGCGGTCCACCGGCCTTGGCCTCACAAAGTGCTGAAAAGGCATGAGCCACCGCACCTGGCTCTAATGTCTTCTTGACTAAGCCAAATGCAATAAGAAATTATAATGATTAAGAAAGGCTGGGCCGGGCGCGGTGGCTCAAGCCTGTAATCCCAGCACTTTGGGAGGCCGAGACGGGCGGACCACGAGGTCAGGAGATCGAGACCATCCTGGTTAACACGGTGAAACCCCGTCTCTACTAAAAAATACAAAAAACTAGCCGGCCGAGGTGGCGGACGCCTGTAGTCCCAGCTACTCGGGAGGCGGAGGCAGGAGAATGGCGTGAACCCGGGAGGCGGAGCTTGCAGTGAGCTGAGATCCGGCCACTGCACTCCAGCCTGGGTGACAGCGCGAGACTCCGTCTCAAAAAAAAAAAAAAAAAAAAAGTGAAATCCAACCCCATAGCACAGACCATTTAATGTTCATTTAATTATTAAACAGGTAATCCCTGAGTACCTGCAATGTGCTGGACCCTCCTCTTTTGGACTCTGTGGGCTCAGATTCTCTCTGACCTCCTACCTTTCCAACCACATCTGTGCCTGTATTCACCCAGCCAACACCACCTGCCATGACACTTCTGCTTCATTCCTAGTATATGTCAGATTCTTTCTTCTAGATCGTAGAACCCTCCTCTCTTGGCCTTGGCATGGCTAGCTCCTTCTCAGCTCAAGATGTTACCTTTTCAAAGAGGCCATCCATGATCAAGTTATATAAATAATTTATCCCTGCTCCATTACTTTCTCTCATAGAATTCTATTTGTTAGGTCTCTAACATGATCACCATCTGTAATTATGTCTGTATTCGTTATTTACTTGTATATTGCCCGTGTTTACTATGAGATTATAAATTCCACAACTGCTGATGATGTGCTGGTTTTATAGACCAATGTATACAAAATACTGTACACTCAGAATTTTGCATAAGGTCTGGCATACGCAGGAGCTCAGTATATTTTTTGAAAATAAATAGGTGAAATATCTGAATGCATCCCCAGAGCTGTCCTGGCAAATTATATCCCTTAATTCTAGGCCGGGCTATTCATGTAACAGTGATGTATAAAGGCTATTTTTGTTCATTTATTCATGCAATTGGGTACTTACTGTAAGTCAGGTACTGGGAAAACCAACCTGGGCAAATTTGATAACTTGAGAGACTCCCTTTCCAGGAACCAATTCCCTAGAAAGCCCTTTGTCATCATTAATTATTTCATACCCAGAAGACCTCAGAGCTGCTATTGAGACTTCTGTGATCTACTTCTGACCTATGGGAGACCACGCAGCCAAGTGTCAAGGACCCTGTATTCTCTATCCAGCTCTGAACCTTTCTCACTGTGAGAATTGGGTAAGCCATATCACTGCAGTTAGCTTGAGTTTCCGTATTTGCAAAATGCAGACAATAGCACTAACTTCATAGGGCCCTTACGGAAATTGAGGAACATTTTCTGCCCCTAATAGCCAATAGCTGTTACGAAGTGTCAAGCATTGTTCCAAGCATTTTATAAATATTGATTCATTGAATCCTTACCACTATCCCATAAGAAAAAGACTATTTTGTTCCCACTCTCTAGGTGAGGAAACAGAAGCTCAGAGAGTCTGAGCAACTTGCCATGGGTTGTACAGGTAGTAGCTGGTGGAATGGGAGCTGAATGAGGGGCGTCTGACTCCCCTTGTTGACGCTCCCAGGGGGTCCACAGCCTCTGTTCATCTCCACATTCAACTGTGAGCTGCTTGAGGGCAGGTGACACATGTTTTTCATGAAAGAAGAAAAATATAAATGAGAAAATGAAGAGAGAATATCATTCAAGATTCTTCTGCTTATAGAAAAAAAAAACTCCAAATGTCTTAAGCAAAAAAGAAAAAAAAAGTGAATGTATTTGCTTATCTAATTGGAAAAGTCAGAAGCATTTGAGTTCAGGTTCAGTAGGATCCAGGGGCCCTAATTACATCACCAGGGCTTGGAACCTGTGGCTGCCCCTGCAGGCAGGCTTTCCTCACTTGCTGGTAGACTCTGCCCATGTGGTGACTGTGGATAAGGCTGGGTTCATATTCTCTCAATTTAGCCCAGCAGAAAGAGAGGTTTCTTTTCCAAGAGTTCCAGCAAAAATCCCAGCTTTGTGTCTCATTGCCTGATTCAGACATAAAAACCAATCTCTGCAGCCAAAGGAGTGGCCAGTCCTGGGTCACATGCCCATTCCCCCAGCCTGGGGCAGACTGACCCTCCTAAATCCAGGGACCCAACAAAATGGCACAGTTCTGTTACCAGAAGGTGAGTGCATTTAGGGGTATAGCCACCCACAAAATATACATTCAAGTCCTAACCCTTAATACCTGTGAATGTGAGATTATTTGTAAATAGTGTCTTAGTGGATGTAATAAAATTAAGATGAAGTCATACTGGAATAGGGCGAGCCCTAAATCTGATGACTAACCTTCTTACAAGGAGAGACACAGACACACAGACACACACATGAAGAGGGAGGCAGAAACCAGAGTGATGCAGCTACAATTCAAGGAACACCAAGGACAGCCAGAAACCACTCGAAGCTGGGAAGAGGCAAGAATGGAGTCTTCCTTAAAGTCTTCAAAGGGGGCGTGGGCTGCCAAGACCTTGATCTTGGGCCTCTAGCCTCTAGAACTGTAAGTAAATATATTTCTTATTATTTAAGCCAGTCAGTTTGTGGTACTTCGTTACAGCAACCTTAACAAACTGATAGAGAATGGATATGGGTTCTGCATGCAAAGCCTCTGCTATCCAACCACAAAGAGGCTGACTTGGCTCAAAACAGAAGAGAGTGCAAGGAGACCCTACCTGTTGTCTTTTCCTATACTAACAAGGGTAATAACAATAACGATACTAATGTCATTTACTGATTGCCTACTAATTGTCATGCAAATGTAAGGTCTGGTTATTCACATAAAATTATATCATTGGATCCTCACACCACCCCTGCTGAGTTATCTATGTTTTCCTCTAAGCACAGAGAGCTATCAAACAGGAATAGGGTCCTCCTTCTTCTATTTAGGTAAGATATTAATCTTTATATGAACCTTCCCTCTAAATCTCAAATCTCTCTCTCTCTCTCTCTCTCACAGACACACACACACACACACACACACACACACACACAGCCATACCACTAAACTGTGCTTGTCCCAAAATGGGTGGCAAATATTTACAATAAATGACAGCCTTTTAAAAATTTTGTTCTAACTTACTAAAAATTATTATCTGTGGTATCGTGATTGTCTCCTTGTGCTCTGGTTTATCAGAACTAACTTTGAGCCATTCCCCTGCCTGATCTGCCAGAGCTGCTGTCACTCATCCTGATTTCAGCCATGCACCTCCTGCCTCTCTTTCCCTCCCCTAGAGCTTTGTGAGCAGGCTCATGGATCCGCCGCTGACACCAGGACTCCTCCGGACACCCTGGAGGCTGGAGAAAGACAGTGCGCTGCACAAAGTCTCACACAGCCTGCCAAGGACAAACTTCCTCTGCGCGACTTGGACCTGGACAATTGTTCTCTGACAAAGGAATCCCCAAGCCTGTGCCTTCGTGGAATTGACTTTTGAGTCCCTTTATTATTAAGACTGACATCTGAAGCACATGTATGTTTTTCTTTCATAAAAGCTCTACCCTAATCCAAGATCAAACAATTTATTTTGAGAATAACTGTACAGAATGGTACATTTTCCAGAACCAAACAGGTTTCCCCTGTCATTTGCCATCGCCTTTGAAGTATTTAATAGCGGAGGTAACTTGGAGAAATGACTGTGTTCCTGAAAACTGCAGTTACTCTTGCTCCTGTTTGCAAGGGACTTATCATTTACTCACTGCTTTTATCAGTCTACTTTTTGCTTTTATCTGCTTTGTTTCCCAAGCGAATTATCATTCATAGTTTTCTACACATCATTTCTAAGAGCCATCGAGGATTTCCTTCTGGGAATGGACCTTAACTGATGTCAATGTCCCTTGCCGTTGACATTTGCATTATTTCCAATTTTTCTCTAATACAGCAATCCTTGATAAATATCCTTATATCTCTTTGTATATCCATATGTGTCCACATCAAAACTCTAAAAGTAAAATCATTTTAAGGCAAGGGGCATGGGGTTTGTAAACCTTTTTTTACATATTGCTGAATTGCCCTATAAATGA
Source organism: Macaca nemestrina (assembly GCF_043159975.1). Classification (NCBI taxonomy): domain Eukaryota; kingdom Metazoa; phylum Chordata; class Mammalia; order Primates; family Cercopithecidae; genus Macaca; species Macaca nemestrina. Next base: position 180,693,148 of record NC_092127.1, on the reverse strand, counting down.
GTTCTATGGATACAGTCCCACCAGTAATTTTTAATTTTGATTTCATTTTTATGTTGATGAGCATGAAACACAATTATGAAGAAAACTCATGCAATACTTCAAAGTATGAAGCAAAATGTGAAATGCACCTGATTTTCTCCACTGTACAGGTTGTACAGAAGGACCTAGCAGCTCATCTCTTTGTGCATGGGCTGAGTTCTCCAGTCACCATGCCTCCACTGGGAGCTAGTGGAAGGAAACCCACGGAATGGGTGCAAAGCACTATAGCTGACAAATCGTTGGGTGTTTTCTAACTTTTCACAATCATAAACAACAGGGCAAAGAATTCCCTGGCATTCATCCTTCAGCACTGGACATAAATGCCACTTCTTTTTTTTTTGAGAGAGTCTCACTCTGTCGCCCAGGCTGGAGTGCAATGGTGTGATTTCAGCTCACTGCAACCTCCGCCTCCCGGGTTCAAGAGATTCCCAAGTAGCTTGAACTACAGGCCCACCATGCCTAGCTAATTTTTGTATTTTTAGTAGAGACAGGGTTTCACTGTGTTGGCCTGGCTGGTCTCTAACTCCCAACCTCAGGTGAACTGCCCACCTTGGTTTCTCAAAGTGCTGGGATTACAGGCATGAGCCACCATGCCCGGCCCAGAAATGCCACTTCTTGAGCATGCTTTCCTTGACTCCCTAACCTATATTTCAATCTTTTCTTTGATTCATTAACTTGAGTAAGAGGTTCTGAGCCCTATGCCTGGAAACTTGCACCCACAGAGTATCGTGTACTTAGCACATCTTGACAAACTAGGTTTGGATGCATTTGTTGATATGTGGCAAACTTTTCAAAACATGCAACATGCTGCAAGATATGTTATCAGTGACAAGTTAATATCAAAACGAATCAATATTCTATGGACACAATGGCCTGTATGTTCAATTGAAATGGATAAACATTTGTTGTCACCACAGTGCATCAGATCTGCTACGCAAGTGTTGGAAATGGTGATGGTTAATATTATATGTCAACTTGACTGGGCCACTGGGTGCCCAGACGGTTGAGCAAACGTTATTCTGAATGTGTTGTGCAGGTGTTTCTGGATGACACTACCATTTGAATTGGAAGACTGGGTCAGCAGGTTGAAGGGAATCACCCCGCATTCCTGAGGAAACTCAATGGCCTCCCTGAGGCAGGTGCTGTGCAGGACAATGCTGAGTCTCCTTAGGACCCATCTCACAGTTCCTGTTTGCTTCTAGACCTGTAAGCAGACGCAAGTCCCAGCAGCCCTACAAGTGAGGGACACAGTGTGACCCCTGAGGAGGTGCACTGCACTCCAAAAGAAAGACTTGAGTTTTCTAATGACAAGGACAGAAATCCAGAACATGTGTGGGAATGCATAGTAAGGGATGGGATAATGGTTAAAGTTGGCTTGGGCTGAATTTATTGGTGTGGACTCACTGAGAGATTCTGCATTGAATGCTGCAGCTCAGGGAGTCAGAAAGGGCTCTAGCAGTTTGGCTGTTTGGTTGTTTGGTTGGTTGTTTGGTTGGTTGGTTGGTTGGTTGGTTGGTTGGCTGTTTGGCTGTTTGGTTGTTTGGTTGGTTGTTTGGTTGTTTGGTTGTTTGGTTGGCTGTTTGGCTGTTTGGTTGTTTGGTTGTTTGGCTGTTTGGCTGTTTGGTTGGTTGGTTGTTTGGTTGTTTGTTTGGTTGGTTGGTTGGTTGGTTGGTTGGTTGGCTGGAACATGGACCAAAGGGTGGGCCACAGTGACTGAGTTGGAAATGTCAGAACGGTTTTGATTTAAAGTAGAAAAAGGGATTCAAAGCTTAGGGAGATGGAATGTTAAGGTGGATTCACCATTTAAAACCAACTCACTCACACTGGAAGGGTCCAAAGACCGTTTCACCACAACTTTGAGAAATAAACTCATGTGAGGAGCCTCAGCGTCCTTGGAAAACCATCCCACAGCCGCTTTTCTACATAGGGCAGGTCTTACAGTGGAACTTCAGTTACTGAATTGGGAAACCTAAATGCAATGGGTGTGATTGCATCCTGTGGTGGCAGGGGCCACGTGGCAGCATCAACCACCTGAGGCCAGGTGAATGTGGCCACTGTCTGGCACAGCAGAGTCAAAGCAACCCTCAGAGCAGCCTGACTCACACTGACCCATGAGGCTAATTGATCACGCTGTTCCTAGAAGTGAAATAGACAGGAAGCCCACTAAATTCTTACTTGATGTGTATAAGCAAATTCTAGGTTGAGAGAACAAAAGTCTAACTCGAATCATAAAATCAGAGAGTCATGGCTCTTCAGTTCACTCAAGGGGAGACCAGTGTTGTGGGGTACATGGAGATTTCCCTTCTAAGGCAGAGAATACATTGATGCATCTGGCCCCACGCCTGCAAGTGAAAAGGAGACACAATGCCTGGTAGGCCTCTGTGGCGTTTGGAGGCAGTATATTTCTCACTTGGGTGCATTAGTCCAACTCATTTACTGGGTGAACCAAAAAGCTGCTAATTTGAAGGGCACAGAACAAGAGAAGGCTCTGCAGCAGGTCCTGGCTGCTGTGCAACCTGCTCTGCCACTTGGACCATACGATCCAACAGATTCAATAGTGCTTGGCGTCTCCATGGCAGATGGACAAAGAATGCTGTCTGGAGTCTTTAGCAGGCCCATTAGGTGAATCACAGCACAGGCCCCCAGGATTTTGAAGCAAGCCCTGCCATCCACTGTGGTGAACTACACTTGTTTTGAGAAATAGCCCTTGGCCTGCCATCAAGCCTTAGTAGAGACTGAACCATGAGCCAGCAAGTTACCGTGGGGCCTGAGTTGACCATAAGGAATTGAGTGTTAGCTGGCCTACCAAGCTATAAATGGAGGCATGCACAGCAGCACTCCATTATCCAATGGAAGTGGTGTATACATGATGGGGTCTGAGCAGGTCGTGAAGGCACAAGTAATTTACATGAAGTGTCCCAAATGCCATGGTCCCCAGTTCTGCTACACTGCCTTTTCTTTCCCAGTTTGGACCTATGACCTCATGGGGAGTCCCCTACAATCAGTTGACAGAGAAAGAAAAGGCTCGGGACAGGTTTACCGATGGTTCTGCAAGACGTGCAGGCACCACTGAGTGTGGACAGTTGCAGCACCGCAGCTCCTTCCTGGGGCATCCTGAAGGACAGTGGTGGACGGAAATCCTTCCAGTGGGCAGAATTTTAAGCAACGCATCTGGTTGTTTATTTTGCCAGGAAAAAGTAACAGCCAGATGTGCGATTATATACAATTCATGGGCTGCTTCCATTGGTTTGGCTGGATAATTGAGGACTTAAAAAGATCGTGGTTGGAAAACTGGTGACAAGGAAATCTGGGAAAGAGATATGTGGATATACCTCTTTGACTGGGCATAAAACAGGAAGATATGTTAGTTCCATGTGAATGCTCATCAAAGGGGGACCCCCGGCAGAAGAGGGTTTTAATATTCAAGGGCATAGGGTGATGTAGTCTGTGAGTACCAGTCAGCCTCTCTTCCCAGGCAACCCTATCATCACCCAATAGGCTCATGTATGAAGTGACCATGGTGTCGGGGATGGAGGCTATGCATGGACTCAGCAACATGGACTTCCACTCACCAAGGCCAATCTGATTACGGCCTCTGCTGGGAGCCCAATCTGCCAGCAGCAGAGACCAACACTGAGTCCTCAATATGGCACCATTCCTTGAGGTGATCAGCCTACCACCTTGCAGCAGGTTAATTACATTGGACCATTTCCACCATGGAACGGATAGTGTTTCATTCTTAATAGAATATATACTTACTCCGGAGATGAATATATCTTTTCTGCATGCAATGCTGCTGCCAAAATGACCATCCATGGACTTACAGAATGGCTTATCCATCATAATGGCATCCTATAGAGTATTTCTTCTGATCAAGGAACTCACTTCACAAGAAAGTGTGGTAGTGGGTGCATGTTCATGGAATTCACTGATCTTCCCACATTCCCCACCATCCTCTAGGAGCTGCATTGATAGATCAGTGAAATGGCCTGTTGAAAACTCAGTAACAGTGTCAGCTAGGTGGCAGTACCAGGCAGGGCTGGGGCAAGGCTTTCTAAAAGACTGTATAAATCTCTGAATCAGCAGCCAGTATATAGTACTGTTCCTCCCATAACGAGGATTCATGGGTCCAGGAACCAAAGGGTAGAAATAAGAGTGTCACCATTCACTATAACCTTTAGTGTCCCACTAGCAACATTTTTGCTTTCTGTTCCTGCAACCTCTTCTCTGCTGGCCTAGAGGTCTTAGTTCTCCCTTAGTTCCAAAGGGAGAAGTTCTTCCATGAGGAGACAAAAAAATGATTATTTTGAACTGGAAGTTAAGACTCCACCCAGCCATTTAGGGCTCCTCATGACCCCAAATCAATCAACAGGCAAAGAAGTGGTTTTTGTACTGCCTGGGGTGAGTGATCGTGACTTCCAAGGGGAAACTGAACTGCTACTCCACTATGGATGTATGGAAGGTAGGAGATTCCTTAGAATGTCTCTTAGTATCACCATGTCCTGTGATTAACACCCATGAAGAGTGACCCAATCCAGGGAGGACTACAAATAGCTCAGAACCTTCAGAAATGAAAGTTTGGGCCACCCCAACAGGTAAAGAACCACAGCCAACCGAGGTGTTTGCTGAAGGCAAGAGGAATACAGAATGGGTAGTGGAAAAAGGTCATTATGAACACTGGCTACAGCCATGTGACCAGTTACAGAAATGAAGACTGTCATTGTCATGAGTATTTTTTCCTTATTTTGTTACAAGTATGTCTGTGTGTGTGTGCATTAAGCAAAAATTGTTTTCTTTCCTCTCTTATCTTATTACGTATTACAAGATGTGTTGACTTTATAATAAAGTATTTAATATTGTTAACTACATCATAATTTATATGTCATAAAATAGCAAGGAGAAGAGTTAACATCACTCAAGGACTTTATTTCCTCTTCTATGGAAGGGGTTAGTGCATTTCTGGTTGTACATATGATAGTTGTATAACATTTGGTGGAACTTTGACCTTTTAATTGTGTTTATTTGGAGAATAAGCGTGATTTAAGAAGATGTGTGTGGGTGCCAAGTTGACAAGGGGTGGACTTGTGATTGTTAATTCTCTGTGAACTTGACGGGGCCATGGAATGCCCATGTATCTTGTTAAGCCTTATTTCTGGGTGTGTTGGTGAGGGTGTTTCTGGAAGAGATTAGCATTCGAGTTAGTGGACTGAGTAGAACAGATGGCCCTTCCCAGTGTGGGCGGGCATTATCCAGTCACTGAAGGCTTGTATAGAATAAATGGTGAGCATTAACTAAATCATGTATCATGACTGTTTAAGATGTTAACATTAGGTGAAGCTTGATGAAGGGTATACAGCAATTCTCTGTACTATTTTTGCAACTTTTTGTAAGTCCAAAATTTACACAAATGTAAATTCTAAATCACACCACATGGTGCCATAAAAGATAAGTGTGTGTATAGATTCTATACACACACTTATTTTTTATGTTTGGCACAAACATTTCTAGCAATATTTAACAGAAAAATACTCATTCATATTTGCTTTATTTAAAAATAAAACTTGTGGTTGTCATTTACTTTTCTAGTTCAGGGAGTAAGTGGGTTACCACCTCTCAGTCACTGAATGACATTAATTTTGCCTTTGGAGTATTTATTATAGCAGTGTGTTTCCTCGAACAAGTGAAAAATTTTGGAATCCCTTTTATTCACCATGTAAATGGCAACACGGTCATCTTAGAATTCCACAATGTGTCAAGCTTCAGTAGTCAACATGGTCAGTGACCCAGATCTTAGACCACATCCCCTTGAGAGGAAGATATTCTTCTGAGCCTAAAATGTTGAAGACGTTTCTCTTTTGCTGCTGACGTCTTCATATAGGTTGTTTGCTTCAACCCCTGCTATGCTAAACTCTAAGGCACAATCCCAATTATTTTGCTATATGTGAATTTCAATGTGTTAGTTTCCCTAATTTAAAAAATAAGCTCCTCATCTACTGGAACCTGGTTTGACTGCACATTTTTCTTTCCAATGTGTTTACTGCAGAAGAATTTGAGCCATACATTTTAGCTACTTGTAGGACTCTGCTTAAGGTTATGGTGAAATTGGACAATTTCCCAAGATTCAGGTTGTGGGTTTTGGGGACGGTGCTGTAAGAGCGGTCCGGAGAATCCGGCTTTGGAAACTAGATCATCACTCAAGGGGAAGGGGACAGTGGCCCTACAGATTGGTGTGGTCAGTATATGGACAACAGAAAGTGGCACGCCGACCCTCATATCTGGAGTATGATTGCTTATTTAGAATCAAACAATGAAAACAAACAAAATCAAAGAGATGACATGAGCAGATCCATTGATGACCCACCTCTTTAAAAATGACACAAAGTTCCGGCCCCCTTACCCCAGTCAGAACAGCCGGTTTCCCTCCTGCACATTCCCCACTCTTGAAGCAGGTAATGGCCTGACTGCACAGTGATTTCCCTTGAGCGAGGGCGGTACCTGGTGAGCTTGCGGTGTGACTGCCTCAGCGCCTCCTGTCTCCCTCTAGTGACAGCCTCAGGGAGGGCAAGCACACGAACGTAAATTCTAAATCACACTACAGGGTGCCCTTGTTTAAAGTTCTCCAATGTCTCCTCATCACTTAGAATAAACCCTAGTTATTTATCAGACTCTGTGAGGCCACTCACTACTGGACCCTGTGTACATCTCTGAGCGCGTCTATGTCTTTCCTCTTCCCAATACTTCCGCCTTCCTTCTGACTTCAAATACGCCAAACTAGAGTTCCCTTTAAGATCTTTGTACCTGCTTTTTACTCTCTGGGATTCTCTTTTCCCCAGACTCTAAGTCTACCTTCTGATCATCATTCAGGTGTCATCTTAAACACCACCTCTTCATCGGAGTCTTCCCTAACGACTCAGTCTACAGAAACCCTCTTTCTTCATTGCACAGCCATATTTGATTTGATTTGATTTATTTATTTATTTATTTTGAGACAGAATCTTGCTCTGTCACCCAGGCTGGAGTGCAGTGGCGCGATCTCGGCTCACTGCAAGCTCTGCCTCCCGGGTTCACGCCATTCTCCTGCCTCAGCCTCCCTAGCAGCTGGGACTACAGGTGCGCGCTACCACGCCCGGTTAATTTTTTTGTATTTTTAGTAGAGATGGGGTTTCACTGTATTAGCCAGGATGGTCTCGATCTCCTGACCTCGTGATCTGCCCGCTTCGGCCTCCCAAAGTACTGGGATTACAGGGATGAGCCACCGCGCCCATGCACAGTCATATTTTATTAGTTCTTCATGGAATTCATCATTACCCGACATTTTCTTGTTTAACTTTGTGTTTACTTCTTTTGCAACCTAAATGGAAGCTCCATGAAAGAACACTGCTTTCTTTGTTCAGCTTTATATTCGTAGGGTTTAAACTAGTGACTGACAGAGGGTTATGGGGCTTAATATGTATTTAGTAATGAATTGATTCTGCCACTTTCCTAACCAGCATCATGGCAGATAGAAATAATGATTTATGGTAGTCTTCCCTCTGTCTCTACTGCATTTAAAGGACTACTGCCTGGAGATCTTGAACTCATCCCTCATTCAAAAGTAAATTCCAGTCCGGGCGCAGTGGCTCACGCCTGTAATCCCAGCACTTTGAGAGGTTGAGGTGGGTGGATTACTTGAGCTCAGGAATTTGAGACCAGCCTGATCAACATGGTGAAACCCTGTCTCTCCTAAAAATACAAAATTAGCCGAGGGTGGTAGTGCACGCCTGAAATCCCATCTTCTTGGGAGGCTTAGGCAGGAGAATCGCTTGAATCTGGGAGGCAGAGGTTGCAGTGAGCCAAGATCGCACCATTGCACTCTAGCCTCGACAGTAAGAGGGCAACTCTGTCAAAAAAAAAAAAAAAAAAAAAAAAAAAGGGCAGGGAGAATATTTAAAGAAGGATATTCTTATAATATTGCAATGAGGAAAAAAATCTCAATGGGAATTTTCCAAAGTCAAGCATAAGACCTGGAAGTCAATGGAGAAAGAATTGACAATTATGGCAATAAAATCATTGTTTGTGTAACACAGTAAGCCAAGTTAAGAGATAAATAAAACATCTGGTGGCAATATTTGCAAAATAAATGAATAAAGATTAATAGCCTTATTTTTTTTAAAAAAAGCATATCTCAATAGGAAAATGAAAACAATCCTATAGAAAATGAACATTAGATTTAAACCAACAATTCACACAGTACACATAACCACTGAGAATATAGAAACACATTCAACCTCACTTATAATCAAGAAAAGGAAAATCAACATAAAATACTGGTTCCTGTTAGATTAACAACAGAAAAGGTTCGCATCTGTCGGGGAGGTAGAGGAATGGCCGTGGTAATCACTGGGGAAGAGTATGGATGGGTCCTGTCCTTTTGGAAGACAATTTGTCAGTGTCCACCAAAATGTACAATGTACAGATATAATAATTTCACAGTTATGTGTTTTGTAATAACTGACATTTCTTTGACTACAAGTGAGATTAACTATTTTCATGATAATCATTCATCTGTATATTTTTCTATTCTCAACTTGCCTGCTTATGGCCTTTGCCTGCTTTCCTACCATTAGATCATTAGCTGAGTAAGAGGTAGGGAGGAAAGGAAGCACAAAAAGTTCCCTAAAATTTACTTCCTCATACATGAGCTGTGGAACTCCTTCATCTTTCACTTTCAATAGTGGAGCCAGTGGAGGCAATAACATAATTACAATCATTTCTTAGTAGTGGCTGTCAGGCCTCTGAAGCCATCATATCCCCTGTGACCTTATGTATATATACAGATGGCCTGAAGTAACTGACGAATGACAAAAGAAGTGAAAATGGCCTGTTCCTGCCTTAACTGATGACATTACCTTGTGAAATTCCTTCTCCTGGCTCATCCTGGCTCAAAAGTTCCCCCGCTGAGCACCTTCTGACCCCCTGCCCCTGCCCGCCAGAGAACAATCCCCTTTGACTGTAATTTTCCGTTACCTACCCAAATCCTATAAAACGGCCCCACCCCTATCTCTCTTCCCTGACTCTCTTTTCGGGACTCAGCCTGCCTGCACCCAGGTGAAATAAAGAGCCTTGTTGCTCACACAAAGCCTGTTTGGTGGTCTCTTCACAGGGACACGAGTGAAAGTGGCCCCACCCCCAGAAACTTGCAGTCCCTCATAACTTGCTAAAAAGATGAAATAATTGCATTTAAATAAGATCAAACTTATCATGCATTCTTTAATTCAATTAGCAAACATTTATTGACTATACCTACATTTGCCAGGGACTGCTTCCGTTATCCTTCTGCAACCTCTTTTTTTTGCCCACTCTTACTTATAAAATATATACAACCTCTTTTTTTTTCTTTTTTCTTTTTTTGAGACGGTGTCTTGCCCTGTAGCCCAGGCTGGAGGGCAATGGCACAGTCTCAGCTCACTGCAACCTCCGCCTCCCGGGTTCAAGCAATTCTCCTGCCTCAGCCTCCCGTGTTGCTGGGATTACAGGCACACACCACCACACCTGGCTAATTTATTTTTCTGTCTTTAGTAGAGACAGGGTTTCACCATGTTGGCCAGGCTGGTCTCGAACTCCTGACCTCGTGATCCACCCGCCTCATCCTCCCAAATTAGTGGGATTACAGGCGTGAGCCACAGCACCCGGGCTGTACAACGTCTTAAGAAGCAGTGGCATGGCAGAGGAATCAAAGCCAGCCATCAGAGTCCACAAAAAAGGTGCTCAAGATTTCCTTCTGAGCAAGAAGGGAAATTGTGTTATTAAAATTTAAAAAGCAGAATCTTGAAAACTTGAAACTTATCCATATATTTTTTAAAAAGTTAACAAAATGCTACGTGTATTTATAGCTTTTTTGCCCATCTTTGCTAAAATGTATGTGTGTATATATACGTATATTTATATGTTACGTGTGTGTATATATACACACACACACATAAGCATTCATATGTGCATATTTATATGAATGAATTTAGACAAGAAAAGTTCTGGAAGAAGGCATTTGAAACATTGTCTCAAAAGGTGAAATTTCATACTATTTTTATTGCTTTTTGTCATATTTTATTTTATTTTATTTTATTTTATTTATTTATTTTTTTTGAGACGGAGTCTCACGCTGTTGCCCAGGCTGGAGTGCAGTGGCGCGATCTCGGCTCACTGCAAGCTCCGCCTCCCGGGTTCCCGCCATTCTCCTGCCTCAGCCTCCTGAGTAGCTGGGACTACAGGCGCCCGCCACCGCGCCCGGCTAATTTTTTGTATTTTTAGTAGAGACGGGGTTTCACTGTGGTCTCGATCTCCTGACCTTGTGATCCGCCCGCCTCGGCCTCCCAAAGTGCTGGGATTACAGGCTTGAGCCACCGCGCCTGGCTTGTCATATTTTAAAAAATTTTTTTGCTACTGATGTATACTACCCCTAATAAACTCAGAAAAGAAAATTCCTTGTGTAGTAGTTAAAAGTAGGTTCTGTAACCAACGAGTCCCAGTTTCTTTTTGGTTTCCTTTCTGTTACTTTCTAATCTCATGAATTTGAAAATTACTTTTAAAAAGTTATTTAAACTATGCTAAGCTTTAGTTTCTTCACCTGAATCTAGTGATAACAACTAATAACTACTCTTACAGGTTCTTAGTTTGGATTAAGTAAGATCAAGGGAGAAAAGCCCTTAGGATACAGCTTCACACATAGTAAATACTCTCAGGGTTAGTTCATTTCTTTCCTCCTCTCTTCTTATGTGGAGTAATGGTTAACATCAATTAAACATTAGGGAATCTATAGGAGCAATAACTGTACACTCGGGGGTTTCTGGGATAGTCCCAGTTTCAAATATTGTATCCTGTTGCCAGACCACATGTACTGATTTTAATTTAGGATTACTGATTTTCATCAGTCTTATGTTCCTTTTGTCATCTTATCACAGTATCGAACATCTTTGAGCACGTGCTATGTGCTATCCAATCTTCCGTAAAAGTAGCTCTGAGAGTCTGATCAGTGTCTGCAGTATCCAGCCTCACTCATAGACAAAGTCTCTTTTTTTTTTTTTAAACGGAGTCTCTCTCTGTCGCCCAGGCTGGAGTGCAGTGGCTGCCATCTCAGCTCACTGCAAGCTCCGTGCCTCCCGGGTTCACGCCATTCTCCTGCCTCAGACTCCCGAGTTGCTGGGACTACAGGCATCCGCCACCACACCCGGCTAATTTTTTGTATTTTTAGTAGACACGGGGTTTCACTGTGTTAGCCAGGATGGTCTCGATCTCCTGACCTCGTGATCTGCCCGCCTCGGCCTCCCAAAGTGCTGGGATTTCAGGCATGAGCCACCGCGCCTGGTGACAAAGTCTCTTTTATACAGTTAACTGAGATGTTACCTAACTTCCTTAGCAGATAGGCAACCTCAGCTCATTGGAATGCTAAAAGTGCTTCTCAATGAGTATGTATTTTTCATATGATATTAAAGAATAAATGATAAAAATAAGGAGAAATTCTAAATAGATTTATAAAGTGAATATAACATTGGTATAAGTTGACAAAATTGTATCAAAAAAGAAAACTACATACAGACCATTCACACTACTGAGTATTTACCCAAAAATCTTTAAAAAAAATTAGCAAGCATAACCCAATAGCACATTAAAGAAATAAACAATCTGAACCTTAAAATAAAAATATTAAAAAAACTAAAATAAACATTGTAACCATGGATACTTTTTTTGGAGGAACGCAAAGGTGGTTCAATATTGGAGGCTGTATTTGTATAAGCCATCATATTAATAAACCAAAAGAGAAAAATTACATGTTTACTTTTGCAGACATGCTCAACTTAATTTTTTTTTTTTTTTTTTTTTTTTTTTTTTTTTTTTTGAGACGGAGTCTCGCTCTGTCGCCCAGGCTGGAGTGCAGTGGCGCGATCTCGGCTCACTGCAAGCTCCGCCTCCCGGGTTCACGCCATTCTCCTGCCTCAGCCTCCCGAGTAGCTGGGACTACAGGCGCCCACAACCGCGCCCGGCTAATTTTTTGTATTTTTAGTAGAGATGGGGTTTCACCGTGGTCTCGATCTCCTGACCTTGTGATCCGCCCGCCTCGGCCTCCCAAAGTGCTGGGATTACAGGCGTGAGCCACCGCGCCCGGCCCAACTTAATTTATAATTAAAGAAATCTACTTCAGAAAAGGATACCATTTCTTGTTCATTAAGCAGCAAAATCCAAGCTTTCTTATTAATTTGGCAAAAATTCTGTAGGTGTGACTTTAGGCGAGTAGCACTTTCATACATTGCTGCTAGAAATGCAAAGTTGTAAAGCTCTTACAGAAGAGAATTTGTCAATATCAATGTATATAAATATAGATAGATAGGTAGATATGTGCATTTAAACTTTGATTCAATCTGGTTTCTAGGAATATATTTTACAAATACCCTAGCTAAAAGGAAGGAAGGAAGGAAGGAAGGAAGGAAGGAAGGAAGGAAGGAAGGAAGGAAGGAAGGAAGGAAGGAAGGGAGGGAGGGAGGGAGGGAGGGAGGGAGGGAGGGAGGGAGGGAGGGAGGGGGGAGGGAGGGAGGGAGGGAAGGGAGGGAGGGAGGGAGGGAAGGGAGGGAGGGAAGGGAAGGGAAGGAAAGGAAAGGAGGGAGGGAGGGAGGGAGGGAGGGAGGGAGGTAGGGAGGGAAAGGAATAGCATCAGGCTGTTTATCGCAGCATTACTTATAATAGCAAAAACATGGAAATGACCTAAGTGTCCATCAGTAGAAGACTGGGCAAATAAATCCTGGCACATTCACCAATGTGATAACATACAGATTTATATAAAAAAGGAATAGCTCTATTAATATACACTATAGAGTAATACACAGGATCGATTATGTTAAAAAAGCAAGGTAAGAAAAGTGTGAATAATGTGTTTTCTTAAATAAAGGGAGTATGATATATGCATATACTTGCTTATATTAATAAAAAGTAAATAATTAAGGAATAAGTCCTAAAATGAAAAGAGTCACCCATTTGGGGGCTGTTTTTTAAGATTCGGCTTTGTTTTTTGATTGTCTTGGGAACTATGCCAAAAATGTAAATATCTTTAAAACAAATTAAATTTAAAAATCAATTACTACTAATAAAAAGTAAAATGAAACAGATGAATTTCACTGTATATATAGTTTGTGTCAAATCCACAAAGAGAAAAATAATTTCGAATGACTGTAAATCACAATAATTTGACTGTTTATCCCTGGTGGGTGGGATACACCCTAAGGACAACAAGAACTGCCCCTCAAATATGTAAACTTTCAAAAATCTTCCTATTGTTTATGGCAAAGTTGATGTTGTCATTCTGAGACTATTGTGTGTGTATTGTGAAATAATGTAATTAAATAATTATGCAAAATATAAATTTTATTATTCCTGTAAGGAAAGGACTGCGGACAAATGACCCATTTTCTTCAATAAACAAATTGTAGCAAAGGGAGATAGAGAGAAAGAAGAAACAACCGACAGATTAAAATAAATTTAAAATACCTATTAAACAATCACAATATATGGATCTTATTTGAATTATCATTCAAACAAATAAAATGTTTTTACAAGAGTGACATTTATGAAACAATCAAAAAATTGAGTAACACTGTAAACCTGATATTAAGAATTGACTGCTATTTTATGTAAAGTAATAAAATAGGGGCTATGTTTTTATAAGAATTCTTGTCTTTCTTACATACATATTAAAGTATTTATGGGCGAAATGATAGGATAATGCAAATTAGCTTTCTAATAATAAGAGAAAGGGAAGTGAGTAGAAGTATGGATGGAAGAGACTGCCCATTAGTTGACTGATAATCATTGAAACTGAATGATGGATACATGTGGGTTTATTAGGCTATTCATTCTATTTTGTGTATGTCTGAAATTGTTCAAAATAAAATAATAAAAAATGTCAACTTTTTGATCAACAAAAAGATTGCTAACAAAAATAAACAAAAAAATTGCTAACATTTGCTAGATTTATAAGTAAAGCAAAAACTTCAAAATGAAGCTAAAATCCTAGGAAAGAGCTAGGTTTCATGAATCTGTAACTTTGATGCACTGAATATTAGTTTTTTAGACCCAAATACAATTTCTGAATAGTGTTTTCTATGCATAAAAAAGCAATCTCAGAGACACTAAAATTACAACTTTAACAGTAAAGAGGCTTGACTCTGAAGCGAGACAGGCTGGATTCAAATTCGTTCTCCCCACAAACTTGAAACATAAGGTGTTTGGAACTGTGGCTGCTACAAAGACAACACTCAGAAAATTCCAGCCATCCTGATGATTACCAGCCTGGACAGTGGAAAGGGAATGAACTTGGTTTCAAATCTTGACCCTTCTATTTATAAACTGGGGGCAAGTTATGAGGTTTGTCTTAACAACCATATATGGAAGTGCCCTCTGTGTACTAGGCCTCCCAAAAATCGGTCTCTGCTGTTGAGGAGGTTACAATCTTGATGGGATTTAGGACATGCTACCCTAAAATATGGCACCTTGGCATTTGAGAAAACAGCAGAAGCAGGAAGGTCTCTGGTCTTCCCCTGCCCGTGTCTTCTGTTACAGATTATAAAAGAATTCTCTGACTTCCTCCAAAGCTGATCACAGGACCCTCACCTCAGAGGTACCCTCTCTATACCCAGAGGAAAGAAATGTCCTTATTGCTAAGACACAGGGACACAGAGAAGGGTTTGCATAAACAAACTTTGTTAAGTTTCCCCTGGTTTATTACCATTAGATTATACTCCTGTTGTCCAATCACACTTCTCTACTACTATCCACTTCTCAAACTCAGCATAAAAACATACAGATTTCCTATTCTTTGGGTCTTTATTTCTGAAGGCTTCCATGTCATGTAAAACTTACATTAAATAAATGTATATGATTTTCTCTTGCTAATCTGTCTTTTGTTATAAGGACCCCAGCCACGAACCCTGTGATAGTAAAGAAAGATATTTCTTCTGCCTCCCCCAAGTTTGTTTCTCACACTCCAGATGGAACAGCTGAGACTCCTTGGTCACTTTTAATCCTGCAGATGAGATCCTGGGACAATGAACAAAATGCCAAAAAAAGGTAAGAATTCTTCCCAAGGTCAGCACTCCTGGATATCTGTCTGTAGTTCCCAGTGGGGAGAGGAAAGTAAAACCTTCTTGTCCTTTTCTTTCCAGATTCAGAGTATTTGTTTGCATTGTGAAATAAATTTATATGCTTTTCTCTTGTTAATCTTTCTTTCGTTATAGATGCCTCAGCCATGAACCTATGGATGGGTGAGGAAAGAAATCTCTGTGTCTCAGATTCTAAAATTGTTATCCTAATGGTCACGGATCACAATACCTTCACTCAGTTGGTTTGCAAATGAAGTAAAATGATTCCAATGATCTAAACAGAAAAATCCCAAAGTGGAAAAAAAAAATGTTTGCAGCACCCCAACATCCCAACTAGATGAAAACAGCCTTCAAGAGCATCGGACCAGTTTGCTTTCTTTTCTAACCATGCTGACTGCTGATGTTGATTTGCTCCCTTACAGGACCTACCCACCACCCAATGTTCAACTAACTTCTGGTGCTCCTGTTAATACAAAAGGGGTTGCATGAAGCCAGAAATTTTAATTTGGATTTACAAATCAAACCTTAGCTCATTTTGTTCATGGAAATCTAGAACCTGAAATCCAGAACCTGTTTATCTTTTATTCATGAATTCATCCAATAAGTAGTTCTGAGTGACTACACACAAGGCACTGAGCTAGGACTTGGGACAATCTTCAAACACGCAAACAAGTCTATGTCCTAGCGCAAGAGGAGAAAGACAAACAACATGCTTAATAAATGAGTAAATTATTAGTATGCTCCATAGTGAAATTTGCCATGGGGAAAAAGGTAGAAAAATATACACTGGGTGTTTAATAATATTTGCCGATTGATTGTTTTATATTTGAATTTTACTAGCCTTTATAATCGTTATCTACAACTCTTGATATTTCACAAGCAATTGCTTTTGCAGACACTCAGTTGGTTTATCAATAAACATAGAAGCTTGGACTCAAATGTGTAGCCAGAGCTCCACAAGAAGGAATTAAGGCTGTGGATGTATGTGATTTGGAGCAAAAGAAGCTAAATTCTGTTTACGTCTTCATTTCCACAAGTCAATTATTTGAAGCTTCAGGTGTTGAGTGATAAAGCGTTGGTAAGAGTTTACAGAAAAAAAAAAAGTTGGAGTTCACAATATTAGGATATCGTGTCATCAGTCTTTTGGCAAAGCAACAAACCTATTGCTTCAGTAGGGCTCAACAGAACTCCCATGTTACACTGAGTGCCCTAGAAACCTGGTAGATTGCAGCTTGGATTGTTTTTTGTTATTTAATAATTTGCTTTCACCCACAGTACATGATCTTTGTTGCTGGCTAAAATTCCCAAGCAACTTCTGAATGTATACTCAGAGCTCTCCCCTAAAGACTATAGGAGAATAGGTAGCAGAGGCTTATAGGCGTGGATACCTCCCTCTCCAGCAAGGGGAGCCTGGGTGCTGCCCGTCTCATCTGTTCTACACACCAGCGCTGGGCAACACTGTGAACTTAATCTGTTCTTTCTCAGCACCTTTGCTGTGTAGGATCTCTTTACCATTGAAGCAGTGGTATCTCTCTAATTATGTATTAGACACATCAAAGGGATTCTTCAAAGTAGAGAGGTCTCCTCTGTGTACCCTTGCTAGGCTGCTGAGAAGTTTAGTGCCTGGTCTTCGATTTAGCTCATCCCCTTCCTGCCCATCTGGATTGACTTGGTTGACTTTTCCTTTGCTTGGGTTAGCTCAGTTGTTTGCAAACCCAATTGTGTTTGAATCACCTGGGGGTTTTGAAAAATAGTGCTAAAGTCCCCCACTCCACCTGATGAAACTGGACATGAGATGGGCTGGAAATCAGTGTTTTGTGATGATCTCACACCTGGCCTCCAGCCTCTGAGTGCAGCCAAAAAGGGTAAATTTGGGAGCCTTTGGCTTTCCGGTGACAGTTTTCTTGTCCCTGCTCAAGCACTTCCACCTAGTTTTTTTTCTTTTCTTTCTTTCTCTCTCTTTTTCTTTCCTTCCTTCCTTCCTTCCTTCCTTCCTTCCTTTTCTTCCTTTTCTTCCTTCCTTCCTCCCTCCCTCCCTTCTTTCCTTCCTTCCTTCCTTTCTTCCTTCCTTCTTGCTTGCTTTCTCTCTTTCTTCTTTCTTTCTTTCTGAGTAAAGTGAAAGCAAATTTATTAGAGAAGCAGGGAAACAAAAGAATCGCTACTCCATAGGTAGAGCAGCCCAACTAGCTTCTTTATTTGAGTCATTTTTACAGTTTTCCAGAACTGGGAGCCTGCTCTTTATTCACTGATTCCTCTGAGCAGGTGCCATGATGCCTCCTCCAATCATTATCATTATATACAGGCTGCAGAAGTCAGCTACTGGGTGGACATCAGGTGGCAGGACTATTACTTGGCTGCTGCCACTACAACTTGATTTGCATCATCGAGCAGTCTAGGAAAGGGAGTTAATGTCTGCCTAGTCCGCTCAACAGTATATGCCTGTTCTTTATCTTCTGCTAGATTGAAAACCTGAACTGTTTCCATGGTTACAAAGGCCACTTGATGGGGCAAGGGGCACAATAAACATGGCATGGGGCATTTAACATGCTAAATGTCAGCTTTTGTCTGGGGCCACCTCCTAAAGAATTAAAATAGGACTTGTGGAGTCCGCCTCCATACGAGATGAGAGGGCAATTCTTGGTAAAGCTATTCACACTGAGGTGCTGAACACTACACTCCAGGCTGACAATCCCACCCAGCGACCACCCTCAGATAAAATTATTTCCATGCTTGCCAGTGCTCAAAAGATAAAATCCAAATTCTTGCACTTTTCTGTAAGACCTCAACAACCTGTTCTCATGAAATTATGCATCTCCTCCTGTAGACACACAGGTCCCTGGCTTAGCAAATTCCCCACTCGCTCTCCTTCGATTGGCAAACGTTACTGTTTTCTCTAGAGCCGTTTCATTTATCACTTTCTCATGTAGCCTTGGTGCCTCTACCAGAATTTATATCCCCCACCCAAATCCTCCATGGCATTTATATTATTATATTGATTGGCTTACGTGCCTTTCTCACCAACTGGGCTATAACATCTTTAACAATAAGGCTTTGATATATGGAATTTACCTTTGTAACTCTCAGCAGTGAAAACATGGTAGACACTCAAAAAATACCCATCAAAATAAATGAAACCGCCTATGAAGTATTCTTGCTCTAAAAACAAGAACCTGAATCTTTTAGATCTATCTTCTTGTTTAAATAAAAGATGACATGAACACATAGAGGGGAACAACATACACTGGGCTTATCAGAGAGTGGAGGTTGGGAGGAGGGAAGAGGATCGGAAGAAATAACTAATGGGTACTAGGCTTAATATCTAGGTGATAAAATAATCTGTACAGTGAACCCCCATGACACAAGTGTACCTATGTAACAAGCCCGCACATGTACTCCTAAATTTAAAATAAAAGTTAATTTTTTTTTTAAAGAAAAGACATTGATGAAGGCACCAGAGAAATGGTACTATTAGGAGACAATCATAGCATGGATTTTATAGACAGTTGATGTGATTTCTCTAATAATTCAATGGCATGCGAAAAAAGGAAGGGGATAGGATAGGGACTCTTCTAGATAAAAGAAAAAAAACATATGTTACAACCAAATGCAATGTGTCAATCAATTATAAAGACATTTTTGAGATGATTTGGGAAATTTAAGTATAAGAGGGTATTAGATGATATTATTGTTAATTAAGTATAAAATAGTGTTTTGGTTATATATGAAATGTCCTTACTTAGGTATAAAGTAACCTGATATAGAAGTTTTTCTTTAAAATACACTATAGCAGGCTGGGTATGATAACTTCCACCTGTAATCCCAGAGCTTGGAAGGCCAAGGTGGGAGGATCACTTGAGGTGCAAAGTTTGAGATTATAGTGAGCTATAGTTTGAGCAACAGAGTGAGAACCTGATTCTAAATTAATTAAATTAAATTAAATTAAATTAAATTAAATTAAATTAAATACTACTGTTGGAGGGTTAGAACTTTCAACACCATGTCAGGACCTCTGAGGAGGGGAGAGAAGCTGGAAGTTGAGGTTAGTCACTAATGGCCAATGATTAAATCAATCATACCTTTTAACGAAACCTCCACACAAAACCTCTAAGTTGTGGGGTTCAGGGAGCTTCCAGGTTGAGGAACACATTGATGTGCTGGGAAGGCAGCACACCTGGGGAGGGGGGAGAAGCCCCTCACCACCCATGACTCCCATATTTTGCTCTATGCATCTCTTCCATTTGGCTGTTCCTGAGCTGCATTTGTCATAATAAAATGGTAATTATAAGTGAGGCACTTTTGCTGAGCTCTGTGAGTCATTCTAGGTAATTACAAAACTTGAGGGGAAGAATAGCCTCAGAATTCCCAATTTTGTAGTTGGCCAGGCAGAAATGCAGAGGTCCTGAGGACCCCCTTTCAGGCTGGCATCTGAAGTGGGGGCAGGCTTATGGGACTGAGCCCTTGATTTGTGGGGTCTGTACTAATGCCAGATAATTAGTAACAGAATTGAATTGAACCGTAGGACATCCACCCAGTTCGTGTCAGAGAATGGGATAATTGATTATTGTTGAAAAATGACACAAGGTAATTATGGCAAAATGTTGGTAATTGTTGAATCTATGAAATGAATATATGAGGGTTCATTAAAGTACTCATCTATTTTTGTGTGTTTCAAAAGTTTCCTAACAAAAACATTAAAAACTTAAAAGAATATTATTTCCAGATTCATTTGCCTGTTCAAAGAGAATATTTGTAAGCTTTAGCCATGCTAGTGGGATGCAGTGGTATCTCGTAGTGATTTAAATTTACATCTCTTACATGATTAATGGTGTTGAACGTTTTTACAGGTGTTTGTCGGGCATTTGTATACCTTCTTTTGTAAAGCATTATTCCAAGATATTTTGCTGAAGGAAATGAAAACTTTGTCCACCAAAGGACTTTTACAAGAAGGTTCATGTCAATTTTATTTGTAATAGCATAAAATAGAATAAAATAAAGAAAATAATCCAAATGTTCATCACCAGGAAAACAGGTAAACAAATGATGGTATACTATGCAATGGAATATCACCCAGCAATAACAAAGGACACAATAACATAAATGAATCTTAAAATTGTTGTGTTGAGCAAGACATGAGACACAAAAAATGCATATTTTATTATTTTTAATAAGAATTTTGAGTTCAGGCAAAATTGATCTGTGGGGAAAAAATGAAAAAGAATGGCTATCCAGGGAATGTGAATGATAAAAGGCAGTAGAGACCTTTCTGGGGTGACAGAAATGTTCTGTTGTCTCGGTAAAGCTATTGGTTACACGGTGTATACATTTTTTAAAACTCACCAAATTCTGTGCTTAAGATCTGTGCATTTCACCATATATAATTATAGTTTAATTTGGAGAGAAAAAGAGAGAGACAGCAATACCTAACACACAAAACATGTGTTGCTAGAAGTGGGATTTCAGACATTGGCAAGGGAGGTATTTTAAGATGGAAGAGCACGCCTTCCTGGTCTTTCCTCCAGGTATGAACCTGTAATTCAGGACTCTCTGTGTTTACCCTGAAAAATCTCAATTCCTCTTTGCTTAGGTATCAATGCAGAGCAGCTGGCCACCCTGTGATCTGAACTCCCCTTGCTGCAGACACAATCCAGAATTCTTAGTATGACACCATGGAAACAGCGCTAGCTTTCTCTACGGGCCACACAAGTGACCCCACTACTGACATCCTCCTTGGATGAAGAAGCAGAAATATTATTAGCAATAAGTGGGCTGTATTTGACTGAAAGGAACACAGTAGAGAGGCATATGTTACTTTTCAATTCTAAGAGCTCATCTCATGGAGTTCAAGGTTATCGGTTCACGTGACTTACCTGTTGGACTTCTCTGGGAGTAGGAATGAAGGCTCAGTAAGGAGAAGGTCTAAAAGAAAAAGAAAAGTTGTTTTGTAAATGTTGAGACTGATACTTGTTTTGGTGTTAATGCACTAGAAATATATAACCTTAGTAGTATATTAACAATAAAGTGTGTTAATTCTACCCAGGTGAAGGTATTGTGGTCCCCATTTTGGTAGTACAAAAATGAGCCTCAAAGGCATTAAGGAACTAGATCAAGGCCATTTAGCTGGCAAGTCATAGAGTTGTGTGTGGGGAATCATATCCCTTAGGCCTCATCACTGTATTACATCCCAGCTGACTTCTAACAGGAGTATGTAAACCCAGTTAATAGCAGGTGGAAGGACTTTCTTTGGAGCTCTGAAGGCCACTATGACTCTCCTTAGCAGCAGCTCTTAACGAGTTACTAATGGAAGTTACAATGCAAATATTCCAGCCCCCTCCCCTTGGGTGGGCTGCCTCTGAGGTGCATGTCTACATTGACTTCCACATCTGCCTAGTGAGAGCAAGTTTCCACTGCCACTGGTTTCTGTTGTGGCTGGCTGGATAGCATGCTCTTTGTGGGCTGCATATTCTTCTCTGGGTCTCTTCCTCAATCGGCATGTCCTGCCATAAACTCCTTCACCTTGAGTCCTCGTGTCAGTCTGATTCTGAGGAACTCAAGCTAAAACAATGAAATTCACACCTAAGATTTTTGACTTCACAATCTATTCTTCTACTATACTATAAAATACAGATCAAACTGTTGGAAACAGTGATATTTGACCATTTTTTAACCAATAGAAATGGCAGTATCATACAGTTCAACTGACTCACAGTATATTGATGTGTACATCAATATAAACACTCAAAAATGCATGCACACGCAAAATGCACATATGTGCATGTAATAGAAACATAACATACTTTTTATACTATAAGGAGGCCAGCCACGTGGCCTTTCTAAAGCAAAAGTCTTTGCATCTCTTCCTTTACTAAATCCTTCAGTAATTATATCATCCCCTTGGCAAAATCCAGGCTCTCTAGCATGATATAGATATCCCATTATCTTCTGGCTCCAGCCCTTTTTTTTGGCTTGTGCTCTGCCCTCTTTGTTTTGTTTGACATTACTAAACTGCTTAGAATTAAATAATAAAAGAAAAAAGAAAAACACTGGGTTATTTCATCATCTTTTCCTGCTCAACAGCCAGAAGTTTTTCTTGTGGCTCCCTTTTCCCAAAGCAAATGAGTCCAGCCCCTCCCAGGACCAGCTCTTTACCTTGAAAATAAATCCATGAGTGTGTCAATCACATTGAACTATAATATTGTCTTTTGCTTGACTCTTTCCCTTATCAGAATGTGAGCTCCTAAGTCCAATACCTGGTTTGATCATCTCTGCATGCCTCCTGTCTACCATAGAACCTGATGCATAATAGGTGCTCACTAAATGATATTGAATGAAGATGAAGTCAAATTTGAACTTTGTCATCTAGGCTCCAGTAAAGCATTGTGCAGAAGGTATGTGAGCAATGCCAATTTCTTTACAGTGCGTAGGGTCTTTATGCTCAGAAACAAAAATAAAGATGCATGACTTTTGATACCTGGCCCCAAACCAGGTCTGAATATTTTATGCAAACTATCCAGGGAAAATGGAGCTATGCTGAAACTGTGACATCTGAAGTCAGGCTGCGTGGGCTCAATCTCCAGCTCTACCAGTAACTAGAAGTATGACCTTAGGCAAATCTCTCCCCTTTTGTGCCTAAGTTGCTTCTTCTGGAAAGGAGGATAATAAAAGCTCCCACATCAAAGAGTTGTTGCAAAGATGGTTCAGTTTTGGCAATAAATACAAGCTATGGATAGCGATAATGCCAGCAAGTCCACAGCCTTTAATCTGGATTTCATGTAAACACTGAGCCTCAGTCTCTGTATCTATACTCAAGGGATAATTTATGAATTACTGCAACCAATGTTCATGTATCTGACATGCTCAGCATAGTACCATGTCTAAGGAAATCACAGTGATGAAGATAAACACCGGACTTTTCCTCATGGAGTTTCTTGTCTGATGAAGGAATACAGGGAAGTAGAAATAGCATGAAAGCTGAGAACTGAGGGTAAGCTAAATTAGAAGAAAGGGGGCCGGGCGCGCTGGCTTACACCTGTAATCCCAGCACTTTGGGAGGCCGAGGCGGGTGGATCACGAGGTCAGGAGATCCAGATCATCCTGGCTAATACGGCGAAACCCCATGTCTACTAAAAATACAAAAAATTAGCCGGGCATAGTGGCAGGCTCCTATGGTCCCAGCTACTCGGGCGGCTGAGGCACGAGGATGGCGTGAACCGGAAAGCGGAGCTTGCAGTGAGCCAAGATAGCACCACTGCACTCCAGCCTGGGCGACAGAGTGAGACTCCGTCTCAAAGAGTGAGTGAGTAAGTAAGTAAGTAAATAAGTAAATAAATAAATAAATAAATAGAAGAAAGGGATAGTTAGAGAAGATGAGAAGCTACGTTAAGAAAAATGGAGACTTTATCTTAAGAGCAATGAATTTTAATCAGGAAAGTAACTCGATTTGAGTGAATTTTAGTTGAGATCACTCAGTCTGCCACGTGCAAAATGGAATTTAATGGGGAAGGCGGGAGCCGAATGATCTCACAGGCAGCATTTACAGCCAGTGATCCCTGCAAGAGCTAATAGGAGCCTGAACCAGGAAAATGACAGTGAGCATGTGTGTTAGATTCCTGGGGCTGCCTTAACTAGGTATTCAAAGTTGGTGGCTTCAAACAACAGAAATAGATTCTCTTATAACTTAGGAGTCTAGGATCCCAAGTCAAGGTTTTGGGAGGGTTGAGCTTTCTCTGAATGCTTTAGGGAAGGATCCTTCCTCACCTCTTGCTAGCTTTTCATGATTGCTACAATCTGCACCTTCTTCCTATATATCTTTGTCTCTGTGTCCAAATTTCTTCTTTTTTTTTTTAATAAGAATACCAGTCATTGAATTAGGGTCAACCATACTCCAGTCTGATTTTAACTTGATTGCGTCTGTAAAGACCTTTTTCCAAATAAGGTCACATTCAGGTACTGGGGTTTAGGACCCAAGCCTATCTTTTTAGTGGGGCAAAATTCAACCTACAAAAGGCTGGCATTAAATAACTAAACTCGAGAGATATTACTAATTTATTGATTCATTGGGGATGGTGAAGGATATGGAAGAATCAAAGATATTGTCCAAAAAGCAGACATGAGAAAATAGTAGGTGAAATATGAATAGTAGGTGAATAATGGTTCAATTCACTTAAAAAGTAACGTAGGAGAAGTCCAGATTTCATGGAACAGCTGACATGGAGTTTTAAACCTGCTGCTGGAGAAACCATCTTTTGAAGCTTCGAAACTCTTGAGGAACAGCTGTCAGGGTAGAATTTGAGAACTGGGGATTGGATTTATAGATGGTAGAGCTTCCACAGTAAACACTAAGGAGCAAAACTTGAGATGAGGTGGAGATGAATGTTTCAGTAGGTTTGAAAAAGCATGAAATTTGGAATCATAAGCCTTACGTTCTGAATGTTTAGAAATTACACATGAGGCCGGGCGCGGTGGCTCATGACTGTAATCCCAGCACTTTGGGAGACCAAGGCAGGTGGATCACAAGGTCAAGAGATCAAGACCATTCTGGCCAACATGGTGAAACCCTGTCTCTACTAAAAATACCAAAAATTAGCCAAGAGTAGTTGTGGCCCTGTAATCCCAGCTACTCCGGAGGCTGAGGCAGGAGAATTGCTTGAACCTAGGAGGCGGAAGTTGCCGTGAGCTGAGATCATGCCACTACACCCCAGCCTGGTGACAGAGTGAGACTCTGTCTCAAAAAAGAAAAGAAAAAGAAAAAAAATTACGTATGAAAGAACCTCATCTTCTGTATGTCTCTCTAGATCAAACTTGTCCAACTTGCAGCCATGAGGCCCAGGACAGCTTTCAATGTGGTCCAACACAAATTTATGGACTTTCTTAAAACATTATGAGGTTTTTTTGCAATTTTTTTTAACTCATCAGCTATCATTAGTGTTAGTGTATTTTATGTGTGGCCCAAAACAATTCTTCTTCCAATGTGGCCCAGGTAAGCCAAAAGATTGGACCCCCCTGTTCTAGATGAATGTAACGATGGCTCATTTTAATATTTAGGTAATATTTTAGTTTCTAGAGTATTACTACATACATTAAATGATTTGGTCCTTACAATAACCCTAAGATGAGATGAAGTAACTTGTCCTAGGTCCATAGTGAACAAAGGGCAAACATAGCAGGCAAGCCCAGGTCTCTGGTTCCAAGGCTGCTGCTCATTTCACAGCACCTCACTGCCTCTAAGAGGTTCCTTGATTGGAACTCCTTATTACTATGTTTGCTTTCTTGGCAACAGCCACTGTCACACAATGCCTTTAATTTAGATTTCTCATACATATCAGTGTGGAGGAATCCATTTTCCTCAGCTCAAAAGACCACCCTCCTTAAAAAGTAGACGCTTCCTAAAATATATGGATTTAAATCCTCTTCAACGTGGTGTAATATTATTTTTCCAGAGAAAAAGAACGATATATCTTTGAAAGCAACTAGAGGTCCCCTAGATTATAAAGAGCCAGATGAAAAGGAGAAAATGACTGCAAAAACAAAACAAAACAAAACAAAACAAAAAAAAACAAAAAAAAACTAAACAAATGTTTGAACCTAAAAATAAAATTTCCAAATATTGCTTTTAAAAATTCTGATCAAAATAAAATAAATTAGAATCACAGATTTTTCTACTAGTATTTAAGAGGGCAAGGGCAATCTCACATTTATACTATAATATCTAAATATTATTATAACAATAAACAGGACCTTTGGGAGTTACTTAATACATTTTCCTTTCTCGAGAATAGTTGTATCTAATTCAGTGCTGCTTGAAGTTTACTCCGTAGATGTTAATAAATATTATTTGTTTTAAAAGAATGGGTGATGGTGGGAAACCTTAGAATAAGTTAAATCGATTTACTTATTGCAGGACTTCTCAGAGCCTTTGATATGCTAACATGTTTACTGAATCTCTAAGGAGAGGGATGGCATGAATGGATATTTGCTAAACTTATTTGATCATAAAACCCTTTTATCACATAAAAGCATGAAGAGTAGCACATCATAAAATATACTTTAGGAAACAATCATTTAAGTAATCAAAAGGATAAATATTTACCTAATTTTAAAATTTAGAATCAGAGATTTCTGAGTTTCTTTCCATGACTTATTTCTATATTTAATATCAACCACATTTTTTTTTTTTTTTTTTTTGAGACGGAGTCTCGCTCTGTCGCCCAGGCTGCAGTGCAGTGACCAGATCGCAGCTCACTGCAAGCTCCGCCTCCCGGGTTTACGCCATTCTCCTGCCTCAGCCTCCTGAGTAGCTGGGACTACAGGCGCCCGCCACCTCGCCCGGCTAGTTTTTTGTATTTTTTAGTAGAGACGGGGTTCACCGTGTAGGCCAGGATGGTCTCGATCTCCTGACCTCGTGATCCGCCCATCTCGGCCTCCCAAAGTGCTGGGATTACAGGCTTGAGCCACCGCGCCCGGCCTCAACCACATTTTTAATATCACTAACTTTAATCACACTAACTTTAATATCAACCACATTCTCCTTTAATATGTGACTCAAATTTTAGCTCCTGCAACGTAAATCGTATGCAGCCAGTAAGTATTTATTGAGAGCTTACTATGTGTTGGGCTGCTCTAGGTACCAGCCTCTGAAGATAGATAAGACAGCAAATATATTCTCAAAGTAATATGTCTTTTCTAAAAGTGAAGTCTTTGGCTCCGTCATTCTTCTGAAGTCTACACTCAAGAATTGCAATTCTTGCTTCTTACATAATTGATCTGAACCCCCTTTTTAATGCACTTTCCATGGGCAGAGATCAGAGGGTCTGTCAGATCAAAGTTCTCATTTTGTAAATGAGAAGAGTGAAACACAAAGGGAGAAATAACTGGTTCAAAATTACAGAAGAGTTAAAGATGGAGGTGAGATCAAACTCCAGATCAGTGAATCAGTGCAAGCAGAAGCTCATGTCTGTAATCTTAGTTACTAGGGAGGCTGAGGAGGGAGGACCACTTGAGGTCAGGAGTTCAAGACCAGCCTGGGCAATATAACGAGACCACCATATCAAAATAACTAACTACCTCAATGTTTTTTGTTTTGTTTTGTTTTGTTTTTTGAGACAGAGTCTTGCTCTGTTGCCCTGGCTGGGGATACAGTAGCATGATCTCGGCTCACTGCAACTTCTGTCTCCTGGGTTCAAGGGATTTTTGTGCCTCAGCCTCCCAAGTAGCGGGGATTACAGGTGTGTACCACCAGGTCTGGCTAATTTTTCAATTATTAGTAGAGATCGGTTTTCACCATGTTGGCTAGGCTGGTCTTGAACTCCTGGCCTCAAGTGATCCTCCTGCCTCGGCCTCCCAAAGTGCTGGGATTACAGGCATGAGTCATTGTGCCCGGCCAACTAAATAATTTTTTAAAAGCAATCAATCACCTTCTTTTGGCTATACCAACCAGTCTGTCTTCCTTTTGCTCAGTTCTCAAGTCCATAGATTATAGCTTCTGCATACTTAGAACAACAGTGTGACTGATTCTTGATGAAATGCAAGGAACTGCTTGCAGTTCTAACATCCAAAACTTGTATCCACGAAAAGTGACTGCAATGGAGACAAGCATGGACTCAAATTCTCTGTTATTAACCAACAGTGAGAATAGGAAAAAGTTTTTAAAACTCTCCAGGCCTCAGTTTACCCATCTCTTTAAGAGGGGCAACAGTAACAACTACTACTACAACTACAATAAAATTATAGAAATGAAATGCCCAACTTGAAGGTTATGCTCAATAAATATTATTAAAACTAAAAATATATATCTGTAAGTTCATTTAACAAATTCATTAGGCTTAATCTCATTCTCTATGACACTCATAGCCTAAGGCAGGGTTGACCATTACATACCCTGCATGCTGCTTCACTACCTTGCTCTCTTCAATAGAACCCTCCCCCAGGGCAAGAGAGAATAGGAGGTTCAAGCAACTCTCTGAGACAGGTGGTAAAAAGAGTGGAGACAAGACTCAAATGAACATCTCAGTCAGGCACGTTCATCTGTAATCCCAGCATTTTGGGAGGCCAAGGCAGGCGACCACTTGAGTCCAGGAGTTCAAGACCAGCCTGGAGAGCATGGCAAAACCCCCATCTCTACCAAAAATACTGAAAAATTAGCCAAGCCTGGTGGTGCGTGCCTGTAGTCCCAGCTACTTGGGAGGCTTAGGTGGGAGAATCACTTGAGCCCAGAAGGTCAAGACTGCGGAGAGCAGTGATCTCGCCACTGTACTCCAGCCTGGGAGACAGTGAGACCCTGTCTCAAAAAAAAAACAAAAACAAAAACAAAATAAAACAAAACAAAAAACATCCCAACAAGCTGTTCCAATACACCTGCATCATACTGTTTCATTTTATAGCTGTACATACATCTTATACATAAGCCTCTGAGAACAGGGAATTTGTTTTAGTCTTTTTTGTATCATTCAGGAACATTACATAAAGCAGTTCTTTTTTTTTTTTTTTTTTTTTTTTTTTTTTTTTTTGAGACGGAGTCTCGCTCTGTCGCCCAGGCTGGAGTGCAGTGGCGCGATCTCGGCTCACTGCAAGCTCCGCCTCCCGGGTTCACGCCATTCTCCTGCCTCAGCCTCCCGAGTAGCTGGGACTACAGGCGCCCACAACCGCGCCCGGCTAATTTTTTGTATTTTTAGTAGAGACGGGGTTTCACCGTGGTCTCGATCTCCTGACCTTGTGATCCGCCCGCCTCGGCCTCCCAAAGCGATAAAGCAGTTCTTAACACAGAGCCTCACATACACTAAGCACCTACTACTGGCAGGCTAGAAGAAATCAACAGAGGAATGAATGGGTCTCCTGTCATTTGCACTCCTGAGGTTCTGGTCCATTTCTCCTTGTGTTCTCCTTAAGCTCAGTTCTGAACCAGAGCTGCCCACTGCCTTTGCATACCCATCTGCTTCCTTTATCTATTGGGTAGTTTCGCTTTTCTCCCTGAATCAAACCACCAGTATTCAATCAAGACTTGTTACAAAACAATCCAGCCAAGGGATGCTCAGGGAAAGAATTACCTACAGCATCTTAGCAGATCCCAGCTAAATAAAGCACATCATACATTTGACATAAAAGCAAGATTGTGACTATATCTCACCTTAGAGCAAACAGCAGGGCTTTGAGACACGAAGAAGGGCGGGAAAAATTACTTACACACTGCAGACTATTAGGCCAGAAACTAGAAAACGAGAGCGATCTGTTAGTGTGGGATTTGACACACCAGAAGTGCCTGCTGTCAATGAAACATCCATCTTCAGATCAAACTGGCAGTGTATGAGGAAGGCTGCCAAGCCCTGCCATCTGAGTCGAGTCTCATCACTGACACTTGGGTGCTGTTTTCTCTATGACAAAGTTTCCAATAAAAAAGCCTCAGGGACTTGGGCTCTGCAGACACGTGTCTGTAATTTCTCTTGACATCTTACAGAAAGTGGAGATAAGGCGTGGCCACTGTCAGTTGAACTGAAGCAGGTCAGTCCTTCACAGATATAGTTCAAGGACAGTCTTGGGTGCTTACAGGCTGGCTGGCAGCACAGAAAAGTCTCCTCTTCCTGGAATCTTGCCCTACCTCACTCCATCCTGCTGAGATCATTCACTTGCCCCATTTACACCTGGTCTGCACCAGATCGTTACACATTTGTTTTAGATCCTTGGGCAGTTTCCCAGTTGTTCTATATCTATAGTTAAGACGCAGTAAATCCCACCTTAGCCATCAAGCCTTTTCCCATAGCTGCCTAAAGCCCTGATCGAGGTAACCTCTCATTCACCTTGGAGGGATGGGATATCGAGCTTTGGAGTCAGGAGAACTTGAATTCAAAGTGCATGTCCAACACTAACCACATGATTCCAGACAACAGTGAGCATCCCTTTTGTACCTACGGGGGACAATAATCATGTCCAGATAAAATAATTTGTGATATAATGGAATGATTGGAAACAAGCCAAATGTCTCATAACGGCTGGTTGTATAAATTATGGCATATGCATACCTTGGGGGCAGCTTCTCTATTTCTGATGTTTCCTTTGATATGGAGGGAGCTCCACTAAAGTAACCTCTATTCCTCTCTATCCCCTTTCTTACTCTTCCAAAGAAAATCAGGGGTGACTTTTCTCATTGATGAGTTTGGAAACAATCAACTGGACGTGCTTAGCCAGTCCCTCCCTCCCATGTCTTGGGAATGAGATGCTTGCAGAGGTTCTTGTTCTCTATGGGAACCACACCTGCCTGTTTAGTGCTGCCTGGGGCTGGGGAGGGAATTCTGTCTAATTCTGGGGTTCTGTATCAATCAGTCTACCAGTCTTCAGCTAATAGCTGCTGCATCATCATCATCAGGAATGAAGGTGATATTCATTTCTCAAATAATTCAGAACTCAGGTAAGAAAGATGGTTGCTATTTGGAGGGTCCTCCCAAAGTGCCAACACAATACCATGAAACAATTTAAGTTTAAAACAATTTAATATATGTATGTTTATTGACATAGAAAGATAAAATGATGTTCATTATAAATTGATAGAATAAAGATAATAAAACAGAAAGAATGGTATAATTCTCCTTTAGTCTAAAATGTATATTTATATATATGCAACATGTAACAATAGGAAAAAAGTCTGAAATGGCAGCGTGAACTTTTAATAACAAATACCTTGGGGCAGTAGAATGATGGGTGTTTTTTAATATTCTTTTAGATCATGAGCATTTTAAAAGAATCTACAACAAAAGTATATTCCTGAAAATACCACAGTTATTTATTTGCTAAAAAATAAAAGTCATTTTCAAAATTGTCAAAAACACAAATGTCTCCCAATTACCTCTTCAGGAGTTCATTGCTTGGATTGTTAACTCAAGTCAGAAGTAATTATATATTTTGTTGGGGACCATCTGGTGTCACTGGTTTTAAATGGACAAGTTTCTACAGGCTATAAATCCCTTTGAGTTTTAGAATACTAAGGATGAAAGAAAAAAGGCTCCTTCAAAATTTGAATAATGCTGTATGCTCAGTATGTGTCAAATAAAAGGGAAAGGATACAGTGATGAATAAGCATAGCACATAAAAATGTAGAATTGTCTCTCTAGAAAGCACCTTGGAGTTGCCCCTGGCCCTTCCCTCTGCTTTCACCATGGCAGCTACTGATGGGAGGTAATGGCCTTTTTCTATCCCAGTCCATAGCTCAGTTGCATCCTCTACTCCAAGAAACTGCTACGTATTCATCAGCTTTGGCAAAACAAATGACACCTTTGCCCGTCTCTCCTCTATCTGAACCATCTGTTTCAGAGATGAGGAAACGGAGACACGTGACAGTTAAGTGGTTTTCAAAAAATCACATGGCTGATGACAGACTCTGATACCAAATCTTCAGTTCCACCCAAAACACTTTTACTGAGCCCCTACCATGAGTAGATCACTGACCTAGGCTTTGTGAAGCTGCTTGGGATAGGATAGGAGAATGTATTCACCTGCCTTCAAGAAGTTTACGATCTACTCAGAGTTACTCTGGTGCATAAAGGAAGATCACAAAATCACATATAACACAAGAAATTGAGGTACAAGGAGAGATCAGAGAAAAAAGGACTAATCATGATTGGAAAGATTGAGAAACCCAGTGGTCAATCTACTACACTGGGATAAACTGTATACTACAAATGTAAACCTAGCACATAATAGGTGCTCAATAAAGGCTGACTGAATAAATTAGTAGATAAATATCAAAAAATATATATATGTCTTCAAATAATTTATATATAAATCACATATACAATCAAACCATTTCAAATTATATTGAGATTTTAATAATTTATATGAGTATACATACATTTATATGTAATTTATATATAAAAATAAATTTAAAAAGATATATACAGTCTTCAAATCATTTTACATAATGCTGATAGTTACCATAATGTGTATCAGACCCTGCACTGCTTTACATATATGATCTTACTTGATTTCTTCCAATCTTATGAGGTAGTTTATGGGTAATAGAAAATAAAAAACAGTAACAGCTAACATTTTATTTCATGGGCTAGGTAATCATGTGAGAGGTTTGCACATATTATCTGACTTAATTCTCAGAACAGTCTCATGAATTAGGTCCTATTGTCTTTTACAAATGAGAGAATGGAGGCAGAAAGGGACTGATTAGTGGACCCAGAGTCACCCAGCTCCTAGGCAGAGCAGCCCAGAAAGAAACTGAGGCAAACACAAGCTGTCTGACCCCATAAACCATTAGGCGCATTATACTATACAGTCTGGGGGTGGATGAGGAAATAACGCACATCCTTTCACATCGCCCTGCACGGATGTAGAGGGGGCTCCAAGACTTGGGCACAAAGAAGCACAAGCAGGCCAACAGAGGTCAGCAGTAGGAAGACCACTCAGAGACCGCTCATACCTAGGGAATGGTGGGTCCTCTGGATTGTGGTGTTTGACTTAAGACCAGCAAAAAACCTTTTGTGGCTGCCTCGAAGAATAGACGAGAGGGTGTAATTCAGATTCAGTTTCTAGAAACTGTTTATGTAAAATGTCCTTATGATTCAGTGAACCTATTATGTTTCCTTTAAAGTTATCCATGCAGGGCAGAAGCAAATGTGCACCCCCTTTTCCAGCGGCACAGCGGGTCTGCTGGGGTTGAGGGCCGACTTGCTTAAGCCGAGCAGCTATGCCCCAAAGGGCCACTCAAGTCAGCTGTGGAAAGAATTGATTTGGAAGTCACCTATGACAACTGGAATCCCCTTCTGTCATGTCCAACCTGGCAGACTCCTACAAGCTTTTCCAGGGCCAGTGGACAGTGTGAGCCTGGGACAGGTACCGGCATGATGGGCTTATTCCTGAAAGGGCCACAAGTGTGCTTTGGTGTTGGCCTCAGACGACTTCTGCAGCTACCAAACCACTAATCACATATCCTTCCAATCAATGACCACATTGTCATTAAAAGCAAGACTACCAGGCATCGCTGCTATTGCATTTACTTTGAAAATGTAAGACTGGCTGTGGAATGTTAAGGCAGGTAGACCATTGGGGGATGGATAGCATTTCCTTAGATGGAGAACTGAAAGAAGGGAAGGTGTTCTGAGGAATAGACAGAGAACTGAAAGAAGGGAAGGTGTTCTGAGGAAAGCAGAAATAAAAACTAGAAAAAGGAAAGGTTTGAGATGTAATGAGGAGTTTGTGAGTAACCTGGTTTATTAGTTTGATAGGACCGCCATAGCAAAGTACCACAAAGTGGGTGGCTTAGAAATTGTCTTACAGTTGTGGAGGCTAGAAGTTCAAGATTAAGGTGTGGGCAAGATTGCTTCTTTCTGAGAGCTGTGAAGAAGAATCTCTTTGATGCCTCTCCCCTAGTTTCTTGTGGTTTGCTGGCAATTTTGGGCATTCGTTGGCTTGTAGATGCATCACGTAATTTCGGCCTTCATCTTCACATGGCATTCTCACTGTCTGCATGTGTGACTCCAAATTTCCCTTTTCTATAAGGACACCAGTAATACTGGATTAGAGGTTCACTCCTCTAGTATGACCTCATCTTAATTATGTCTGCAATGACCCTATTTCCAAATAAGATCACATTCTGAGGTACTGGGGCTTAGGAATTCAGCATACGTATTTTGGGGAGCACAGTTCAGCATGTGATATTTGGCATGGTTGGATAATTGAAAATAAGACTTTTTTTTTTTTTTTTTTTTTTTGAGACAGAGTCTCGCTCTGTTGCCCAGGCTGGAGTGCAGTGGCTCGATCTTGGCTCACTGCAAGCTCCGCCTCCTGGGTTCATGCCTCAGCCTCCCGAGCAGCTGGGACTACAGGTGCCTGCCACCACGCCGGGCTAATTTTTTGTATTTTTAATAGAGACAGGGTTTCACCATGTTAGCCAGGATGGTATCGATCTCCCGACTTTGTGATCTGCCTGCCTTGGCCTTCCAAAGTGCTGGGATTACAGGTTTGAGCCACCACATATGGTGAAAATAAGAGTTAAAGGAACAGAGTAGGCTGGGCACTGTGGCTCATGCCTGTAATCCCAGCACTTTGGGAGAGTGAGGCAAGCAGATCACCTGAGGCCAGGAGTTCAAGACCAGCCTGGCCAACATGTCAAAACCCTGTATCTACTAAAAATACAAAAATTACCTGGGTGTGATGGCACATGCCTGTAATCCCAGCTACTTGGGAGGCTGAGGCACAAGAATCACTTGAACCCAGGAGGCGGAGGTTGCAGTGAGCCAAGATCATGCCACTGCACTCCAGCCTGGGTGACAGAGCGAGACTCAGCCTCAAAATAATAATAATAATAATAATAATAGAGTGGTTGGAATGTGACGAACTTGAGAAGAACCAGGCTGAGAAGTGTGTGTATTCATCCTCTTAACATATTGGCTACTTACTCATGGAAGCTGCAGTGGCACTCAAACTTGTTTAGGTAGAGGTCTTAAATGTCATGGTGCTTTGTAGGACACCATAAAATACAATATATTTACTTCCATTGAGTAATTGGAATAATCCTCCTTACCATAAGGAAAAATACCCAAGATAATACGTGTTTGCTTGCCAAGATCAGCTTAGTCGGGGAGACCCTAACCCAGTGGCGCTAGAGAAATTAAAGACACACACACAGAAATGTAGAGATGTGAAGTGGTAAATCAGGGGTCTCACAGCCTTCAGAGCTGAGAGCCCTGAACAGAGATTTACCCATGTATTTATTAACAGCAAACCAGTCATTCGCATTTTTTCTCTAGATATTAAATTAACTAAAAGTATCCCTTATGGGAAACAAAGGGATGGGCCGAAGTAAAGGATAGGTTGGTCTAGTTAACTGCAGCAGGAGCATGTCCTTAAGGCACAGATCACTCATGCTATTGTTTGTGGCTTAAGAATGCCTTTAAGCGGTTTTCAGCCCTGAGGGGGCCAGGTGTTCCTTGCCCTCATTCCCCTAAACCTACAACCTTCCAGCGTGGGTGTTAGGGCCATCATGAGTATGTCACAGTGCTGCAGAGATTTTGTTTATGGCCAGTTTTGGGGCAGTTTATGGCCAGATTTTGGGGGGCCTGCTCCTAACATTTGCTAGTTTTCATTTGTTTTGCTATTTCATATGTTTTTCTGGCCAATAAGTTAGTGAGATAAAAGAGAATAACTAAAAGTTAAGAAAAACTTATCCACTAACTTACTTCTTATCCTTTATGAATGAGAAAAGATGGTATTCATTCACTTTTGGAGGTGGAATAACTCAATATTTACTTGAGTTACTTTTTGGCATTTAAAAATATAATTCAAAATGTTATTACTATAGAATTTCTAGAAATATGCCACAAAAAATTGTTAAACATTTAGAGATATTAAATATGTAATATATGCTTGATGACTAAAGGAAAAGTGTGTGAAAAATAGCAAAGACATGAAATCATTCCAAATGCCCATCAATGACAGACTGGATAAAGAAAATGTGGTACATATACACCATGGAATACTGTGCAGCCATAAAAAGAAATGAGATCATGTCCTTTGCAGGGACATGGAGCTGGAAGTCATTAACATCAGCAAACACAGGAACAGAAAACCAAACGCCACATGTTCTCACTTTTAAGTGGGAGCGGAATGATGAGAACACATGAATACATGGTGGGGAACAACATACACTGGGACCTGTTGGAGGGGGTGTTGGGGGAGGGACAGCATCAGGAAGAATAACTAATGCATGCTGGATTTAATACTTAGGTGATAGGTTGATAGATGCAGCAAATCACCATGGCACATGTTTACCTATGTAACAAACCTGTACAGCCCTCATATGTACCCCGGAACTTAAAATAAAATAAAATGAAAAGTGTGAGAAAATATTTGTAAAATAGATGAGCTTCAAAATATAAGAAAATGTTAATATAAAAACAGCTTCTACAAATCAATAAGAAGAAAAGATTTATTTAAAAATTTATAAAAATCCTAAAAGGAAAAGTAAAATAGACCACGGCTATAAGGAAGTTTCATCTTAGTATTAATTAACTAAATGGAAATGAAAAGAATGAGACGTATTTTTTATCTAATCAGATTTTCAAAGATTAAAAACTGTCCAGTTTTGGTGAAGGGACATGAAAAGATAATGTCACATGTTGGAGGTAGAATTGGCAATATATTTAAAATGTTAAATGTGCATACTCTTTGATTCAGTAGTTCTCCCTCTAAGAAGTTATCCAAAGGAATCAATATGGATTATGTGAAAAGATGTTTAATAGTGATACTAAAAATAATGAAACAATAGCTAATATTTATTGAATTATCTACCAGTTATGATAAGCATTTCACGCTTACTGACTGGTTTAGTTCTTAAAAGAATACTTTGAGATAGATATTTCTGTTATTATTTATTACTATTTGAGACAGATAACGGCCATTTTACAGTTGATAAAACTTTCTTGGAGAAGTTGAATTACTTAGCAAATGGCCTTGGGGATTGTGAAAGAAAAAATAAAAATTTATTGTACTGTTGTTTCTAATAGGAAAAACTTGGGTACCACCTAACAGATTAGGTGGTAAGTTAAATAAATAAAGGTACATTTGCACCATGGAATGCCTCTATTGTAAAGAATGAAATCTCTATATATTAACATGAAAAGATAACCATGATATATTATTGAGTGGAAAAAGGCAGCTACAAGTGCTGTGTATAGAATTATTTAAATATACACAAGCATTTAAATCATGTATTTCAAAGTATTCACAGCAGTTATCTTTTTTTCTTAAAGTTTTATTTAAAGTTCCAAGGTGCATGTGCAGGATATGCAGGTTTGTTACACAGGTACACGTGTGCCATAGTGGTTTGCTGCACAGATCACCCCATCACCTAGGTATTAAGCCCAGCATCCATTAGCTATTCTTCCTGATGCTCTCTCTTCCCCCACACCCCCTCCAACAGGCCCCAGTGTGTGTTGTTCCCCACCATGTGTCCATGTGTTCTTGTCATTCAGCTCCCACTTACAAGTAAAAACATGTGGTGTTTGGTTTTCTGTTCCTGCGTTAGTTTGCTGGTGTTAATGACTTCCAACTCCATGTCCCTGAAAAGGACATGATCTCATTCCTTTTCATGGCTGCATAGTATTCCATGGTGTATATGCACCACGTTTTCTTTATCTGATTTAGCACTGATGAACGCTTAGGTTGATTCCATGTCTTTGCTATTGGGAATAGTGCTGCAATGAACATAGGTGTGCATGTATCTTCATAATAGAATGATTTATGTTCCTTTGGGTATATACCCAGTAATGAGATTCACAGCAGTTAACTTTACAGGGAAAATTTATGAGATCAACTTTATAAAATGTCTGTTATTTTAATTTTACTAATAAGCATGTAATACTATTGGAGATCTCCTGAAAAAGTGCCCCTCTTCTTTACCTGAGACCTAAATCAATGGTGAAATATGACAAAATAGTAATGCAAACAGAGCCCTCAGTGACAAAATGAAGTTCCTATCAGAGAACATTCACAGGCAAGTGTCTTCCAACTTCCCCTACCCTGCAACCTGGGACACAGCCTTGAAGGTGTGGGAAGGACTGAGACAAGCATGCCTCTTTCTTCTTTCACACTCCTCATTCAAATTGAGTCATTTCTCCTCCTCAAAAGCAGGGACAGAAGAAATGAGATAATGGGCAGAGTAAGATCAGAGTAATATGAGATATAGGGTCAGACGGAAATGAAATATTTTCCCTACCCACAGTTACTTATTTATGCTCTGAGCTATCAAAGATGTCCATGTCCCAATCCCCGGACCCTGTGAATATTTTCTTATATGGCAGAGCCACTTTGCAGATGTAATGAAATTAAGGCTCTTGAGATGAGGAGGTTGTCCTGCATTATCTGGGTGAGCCATAAATGTTATCACAAGTGTCCTCATAAGAGAGACTCAGAGGGGTTGACTACAGAACAGGAAATATGATGGGACAATGCAAGTCATGGGAGAGATGAAGAGAGATTTGAAGATGCTATGCTGCTGGCTTTGAAGATGCAGGAAGGGGTCATGAGCCAAAGAATGCAGGCAGCCTCTAGAAGCTGAAAAAGGCAAGGAAACAAATTCTTCCCTCAAAGGCTCCAGAAGGAACCAGCCCTGCCAACATCTTGACTTTTGTCCAGTGAAACTGATTTCAGACTTCTGACTTCCAGCACTGGAAGGGAATACATTTGTGCTGTGTTAAGCCACCCAAGTTTGTGTTAATGTGTTACAGCAGTAACAGGAAACTAATACATAATCCTAAATATTCAATAACTATGTTTGCATCTTTACTCAAAATATGTAGAGGGTTCTGCTAACTATAATTAGTAGAAAATAATCCACATCTTTTTTCTTCTTTACAATTATACAACATACTAAACTCTGCTTAAGGCAATGATCTACTTTTCTCTCTAACATGGTGAAATCTAATTTACCTGGTAATGTGGATAATGCGAAAAGCATATCCGTAAATTGTCCAAATATTGAAATATCCTTTTAAAGTGCCAACACTTGCACATTTGATCATTTTTTAATTTTTCTTA
This sequence comes from Macaca nemestrina, assembly GCF_043159975.1. Classification (NCBI taxonomy): domain Eukaryota; kingdom Metazoa; phylum Chordata; class Mammalia; order Primates; family Cercopithecidae; genus Macaca; species Macaca nemestrina. The sequence goes on along the minus strand of NC_092127.1, from coordinate 180,654,461 downwards.
AAAGAATCAAATATTTCCTTATTCTTTTCATAAATAGACCATTCTGAACATATTTGAGCCTTTTTTTTTCAATTAAGAGTCATAAATGTGACTATATAAAATAGGACCTGTGTACTCAAATGTCCTTCACATATTTAGATGTAATATACCTCTGTAGACTTCTGTTTCAAATTACCCCAAAACTTCTATGGTATCTGAATTCTTTGGTCAGATTATTCCAGTTTTTCTGCCTCCTTCTTTTCTCTCTGGTATAAGAGAGCAAAGCTTCTTACCCTCACAGCGGCTGGTATACTTCTGTGTCCCTGCTTTTACGACTGCTTTTAGCAAGTTCTAGCTTTTCTTAATTGCTGCTTCTAATGTATAACTAAATAGGAAATCAGAAAACTGAGCTTGTAACAATAGTTTCTAAAATAAATAGGAAATCAGAAAACTAAGCTTGTAACAATAGTTCCTGAAATAAATAAGAGCTAAGCTTTCTAAGAGGCTTTCTTGAGAGTAACCTATATATCTGGCAGTACAAAGACCCATCAGCGAATTACCAGTATCTGAAGTGATCTGTTTTTCTGTCTGTCAGGCTATGAGCTTTCTGAAGGCAGGCATTGTATATACTATGAAAATTTAAAAAGACCAATAATTTACTGTTCACCTACTATGTGCCAAGTGTCACCACTCCTTCCCTCTGCAGGGCTATGGCATGTAGCGTACATTCAGCAGAGTACATGGCAATATTTCACAATTCCAATGTTTGTAAAATGCAGAACTTAAATCATGCTTGTCACTGCATGCATCTCCCTCAAACGATACAATAAAAGGGCAGGGCATCGACCGCTGATTCCCAGGAACAGAAACCACTAACAAATGTATCTTGTTAGTCTCCTGTCAGGAGCAAGATTTTTATCAGGAATGTTGTATTTCTGAAGACACCAGAATAATTTCCTCCTAATAAATTTCCATCTTATTCAAAAAAGCTGAGATTCTGCCAGGAGCTCAGAGCCTCCTGGGGGTAGGGCTCCGGCAGCTTTGTACTGCTGGATTAGATGTGCGTGCACGTCTGCGAAAGGCTGGGATGAACCCAGCACTCGAAAACACATTGGGACGTTTAAAGCAAGAGCACAGTGGCACTCGTAGCATGGGTGTAGGTTCCAAATGCCCTTTTTAAAGGACCTAAAATGTGATTTAATGGACTTTCTTCCCCTCCCAGTAGAGGAGGAAGTGGGTTTGCCTGCCTGTTCATTCTTGCAAAGAGGAAAGTAAGTATTTTCCTATATTCATTTTAGATTTGATTCATGGAAGTTTGAAACACTGTTAAGGCTGCATGGTTTGTATTTTTGGTTTTGTTATCTCCAGTTTGGGGTTTTCTTATAAATTCTCCATTTGCACTAGCACTCATTCCAAATATGTCAAGAAAACACACCCAAGAAGAGAATTTCTGAAGACCCTAATGGATTAATTCCTGCAAAGGATGTATGATACATTTAACTGTTTAAACATGGATGGAATTTTTAAAAAACAGATAATAAAAACTCAGTCTTTCTCTTCTTTCCTTTGCTTACAGCTTTTCCCCAAGTCTTTAATAAACAGAAGAAGAATCTTAGGATCCTTTACCTCCTTTTATTGAGTAATGTTCTACTTTTTACTGATCCCAAACTATATTTAAACTCCAAATTCTTTTCTCCTCCCACAAGAGATTACCAAGCATGCTATTCCAAACAATAGCTAATGAAATGAAGAGGAATAGTGCGGCTTTAAAAAAAAAAAAAAAAGAAAGAAATGTCATTCCAGCCTGCAAACTAATTCCATTTGTGATTTAGCCTGGCACCTTTTCCCCTAGAACTTCCCTGGGGAAAGGATGAATGGCCATCTCAACATTGCATAAAAATTAGTATCAGGCTACAAATTATTGGACCTTATTAGAGATTTCCTTTAAGTAAATTAAGGTTATATATCACAATCTTCCAAGAGGCTTGAGAGTTTTGAATTCTCCAGACTCAGAGAATATTTAAAATTTCCTGAAATCTAATAGTAAATATAATTAGAAGACAGGACCTGGTTGTTACAAACCCAGCTCCTTTTTTGTGGCACTCTCATTAAAAAAATAAAAATGAGATGATGGATCTTATAATTAAAGGATATTTGGCAAATAAAATTGATCACATGGTTAGCAAATCATACATTAGGAGTGCACCACCAATTCTCTAATCTGTCAGATCACCAGGAAATTTAGAAGATGCTATTGCTTGTTTGTGTGCATGTGTGTACACATACTCACATTTGTGTGTTGTATACTTGCATTTGTGTGTATGCATGTGTATTTCAAACCACACAAAGGCTGTTCATATTCCCTCCAGCCAGACACATCTATGTTTATGTTCTATGTCTTTGTTTCTTCAGTCATCAGTTTTAAGTCAAATTTTATTGTGTTTTCTGCATCTTTCAAGTAGCAAGCTGATATTAAATGCCAATGTTCACATAATATTGAGGAAACCTACACATTACTGCCAAGCACAGTGACTACACATTTCACATTTCATGTTAATTTTACAAAAATGTTAGCCATGTCTAGGTGGAAACGCTATTCTCTCAGGGTAAGTGCCTACCTTACGGATGGGTTCCCATACATTCGCCATGACTTCCCTCCAAAATCATCTTTATCTCATTCCCCTACATCCTAGATGTCTTAGTCCATTTGTATCACTATAAAGAAATACCAGAGGCTGGGTAATTCATAAAGAAAAAAAGGTTTCGTTGGCTCATGATTCTGCTGGTGGGAAGATTGGGCATCTGGTGAATGCTTCAGGCTGCCTCCACTTGTGGCAGAAGGTGACGGGGAGTCGGTGTGTGCAGAGATCACATGACAGGAAAGGAGGCAAGAGAGGGTGAGAGGAAAGGTGCCAGGCTCTTTTTAAGCACCAGCTCTTGTGGAAACTAATAGTGAGTGAGCAGAACAAATAAGTGAGCAAGAACTCATTCACTGCTGTGAGGAGCGCCATGCCATTCATAAGGGATCCTCCCTACGATCCAAACACTTCCCATGGGGCCCCACCTCCAACCCTGGGGGTCAAACTTCAACATGGGGTTTGGGGAGATGAACATCCAAACTATAGAATTCCACTCCTGGTCCCCCAAAACTCATGTTCTTCTGAGAGTGGCAAATAGAATCATCCCTCTCAGTCGTCTTCAAAAGTCTTAACTTTTCCAGCATCAACTCAAAAGTCCGAAGTTGAAAGTTTCATCTAAGACTCAAGGCAAGTTTCTTGCAGCTATGAGTCTGTAAAAAACTAACAAACGAGTAAAAAAACCAAGTTATTTACTTCTAAGATACAACGGTGGTCTAGGCATTAGGTGAACATTTCCACTCCAAAAGGGAGAAGACTTCTGGAATGACTTCAGAGTCTTTTTCACATTGTTTTCACTATTAGCACCTGACTCCCTTTTGGTGACACTAATCTCTCTAGCAAGTGGTTGCTCCACGCCATGTGTAGATTTCTCTTTTGAAAATGCTGTTTCCTTTCCTATCATATGGCGATGCTACCAATTTTCCAAATTTTTACACTCTGCTTTTTTAAAACTATACCTTAGGTAATTTCTTCACTGTCATTATCTTATTGTAAGCGATCAAAAGTAGACATGCCACTTCCTGAGTGCCTTGCTACTTAGAAATTACTCCCACCAGATATCCTAGGTCATCACTCTCAAGTGTGGCTTTCCACAAATTTTTATGGCATGGACATAATGCACCCAAGTTCTTTGCTTAAATGTAAAAGTATGACTTTTGTTTCATTTCCCAATAAGTTATTCATTTCCATCAGATTTTATCAGCATGGCCTTTACTGTCTATATATCTACTTGCGTTTGGGTCACAACTACTTAACCAATCTCTAAGTAGTTCCAAACTTTTCCTAATCTACCTGTCTTTTTCTGAGCCCTCCAAACTCTTCCAACTTCTGCCCATTAGCCAGTTCCAAAGCCACTTCCACATTTTCAGGTATCTTTATAGCAACACCCTAACTCTTGGTACTAATTTTCTTAGCCAATGACCCAAACACCTCCCATTAGGCCCCACATTCAACATCGGTAGTCAAATATCAGCATTAAGTTTGGGGGAATAAACATCAAACTACAGCACTAGGGGATGGCGCACCCCCATTGTTCTGAGAGACTATCATTGAGAAACCTAACCTTCTATACATGGTTCAAGTTTTGTATAATAAAAGAAAGATGGTCTGTACAGCTTCTCACTCTTTGCAGTGATTGCTTTAAAGAAAGAAAAGGAGGAGGTGTGTTAGGCCATTTGCATTGCTATAAAGGAATACCAGAAACTGGGTAATTTACAAAGGAAAAAGGTTTATTTGGCTCAGGATTCTGCAGGCTGTGTAGGAAGTATGGTGCCAGCATCTGCTTCTGGTGAGGCTTTCAGGAAGATTTCCATCATGGTGGAAGGTGAAGGAGGAGCAGGTGATTCACATGATGAGAGATGTAGCAAGAGAGAAGAGGAGGTGTTGTATTCTTTCAAACAACCAGATCTTGCATGCACTGAGTGAGAACGCACTCACTATCACGAGGACAGCACCAAGACATTCATGAAGGATCTACCCCTATGACCCAACCACCTCCTCACAGGCCCCACCTCCAACATTGAGGATCACATTTTGGCATGACATTTGGTGGGGACACACATCCAAACTATATCAGGGGGTGAGGATGTTCAAGTTGCTCTAGCCCTGCCTCTGCCCTTTCTTGCCACCGCACCATTCTGAAGACTATTCCTCAAGTACTGCTGCCCCAGTCCTCCCTGACTAATGTTGGGGAAGAGCCCTGGCTGAGAGTACAAAGGCCTGAGTCCCACTCCCAGGTCTGACACTAACAGACAAAACTAAACTTCTGGGATCTCTCTCACAGCTATGCACAATGCTTCGCTCTCTAAGTGTGCTACCTCATTTCATCCTTATGATGCCTTAAGAGTAGGCATGGGTATTAACTCTACTCCAGTTTAAGAAACTGAAGCTCAGAAAAGTTAAGTGATTTGCCCAATAAGGGAAATAGGATCTGAATTCAGGCATTAGTACCTAGTGTTGCTGAGCTGAATGGGCCACCGGTGACTCCCAATTTCGTTGTCTGTCACAAAATGGATTTCCACATTTCCTTCCATTTCTAATATTTTGAAATATATTTGCTCTCTCTTTCTCTAGTTTATATGTCAACTTTTATAGAAGCCAAAAGTCTTGCCATCATGTTGGGGATATAGCCTCATTCTGAGGCTCTGCAGTGGGATTCTCAGGGGTTATATATATATTCTCAAGAAGATTAACAAGAAGTTAACACAGATCCTAAATAAAAGGTAGCATAAAAAAGTATGCCCCATTTCCAACTGCAAAATATTTATGATGAGATTCAAATTTTTTAATTCTTAATTTATGACTGCCTGCTGAAAATACATATCATTTTTGTAAAGTGGTAATTTTCTAGAAGTTCTCCATTACAGAATTTTGTGTAGAATTAATTAATTTGACTGAAAGAATGCCTTTTCTACATGCTTAGAAAAATAAAAATCTGGAAAGATATATACATATGTGTGTATATATACACACACAAACACATATATACATATATAGAGAGAATTAGCATATATATATGTGTGTGTATATATATGTATATTTAGCAAGCTCATGACATTATCATTGGGTGGTTGGTGACCTAAAACCCATTTTATTGGTGGTGGTGTATCTGATTTTTCCATAAATGTACATGACTTTTGTAAAGAATAAAGAAAAATAAATTAAAAAATAAAAACACCGAATTCCATTTTCCCCTGTCTAAAATTCCTACCATTTTAAATTGAGGAAGAAAACACAGGACAGAGGGTAGAGGATGAGGAAGAGATTTCCCCGCGACAGAATCCAAATTGCACAGATTTCCAGTGTGCTTAATTGAGGAGGGTGGTGATGGACAGAGTCTTAGGTCTCTCTGCAAGGAGTTTCTCCAGAGGACATTTATTTTTTATTATTTTTTAATTTTTTTGCCAGGGCAGCTGATGGCCTGGAAATGAGATTAGAAAGCCTGTATCTTCTTCTGTTTATACACTACAGATCCACAATTCCTTCTTTGGAATTCCAAAATCCAAAATACTCAGCAAATTAAAAATTGGAAGCTTTCTTCAAGACTCATTTGGCTGCAAAACCTAACCTTTTACTGACAGCTTTTAGCCCACTTTGTGTGATAATTAATATAATTTTTGAAGAAGTAGTACAACCGGATTACTGTATACAATGAGCTGCTTTCCCAAAATTTAAATAATCCTAAATTCCAAACTGCATCTGACCCTAGAATCTTGGCTGAGGGCCCAGTGACCTGCACCAAACTAAAGATTTGGTCCCATTTAAACCTTACAAGGAGTCATGGCTTAACAGTGTACACAGGCGATATCTCTCTCAATTTTCCAGCTAAGGTTATTCCTCATGAAATAGATCATGTTGGATTTTTCAAAGGAATGCAGAGTACAGTCTTGGAAGGACAAGACTCAGAAGAGAACCTCACGGAGAAAGGAAAATACTAAAACAAATAAAAAATAATTGCGAAATAAATAAACCCTTTTTCCCTCTCTTTGCCTGGAACATAGCCCTGTATTTCAAATTACAACTGCCCTTGAATGTTCTTTTTTTTTCTTTTCAACCCTACACATTTTAAAGCATGTTCTTATTTGATATGTATGATCCTCTTATTGGCAATATTTTTATGAATAGGATACACATATAAGATGACAGAGTTGGGCATATTTTTATAGATAGGTGCTCTAACCTTCATCACATTCCAGGTGATTACATTCCATGGGATGCCAGAAAGCATATCAAGAAGAGAAACTACTTTAAGCATCCTAACTTGGGCAAATGCATCTCTTCTATCAATTTTTTTTTTTTTTTTTTTTTTTTTTTTACCTTGCAACGCAAAGATGGTAGATGAAGAAAGATGTTGGTGAGGTTATTAATATAGGACAGGCTAGTTCAAAGAGAGGTAGGCAGATAATCACCTTGTAGTCAAAACTTTTAAAGAACTTGAGCTATCAAATTCTGGGGTATTTTGTCCTATCAGGTCACAAACTCATCAAAGCAATTTTCAGTCTCAGGTACAGACTCAGAAAGGACTGGCCTCTTTTTCACCCTGATGGCTTGCACTGTCTACAGATCAGCACAGATCTCTGTGCAGTAAGTTAGATCCAGCTTCAGTTAACTTCAGTCAACCAAGGATTCATGCATTGACTATTTCAGAGAAAGATTCATGCATTGACTATTTCACAGAGCAAAATTTGGCGATGTAATTTCTTGAAAGTTAATTGCCTTGGTTTTTGTCTTCTACATGAGTACAAAGCTCTGCAAAGACAAAAACAGCTTCTTAACTCAACCATGTGTGTACAGGTTTGTTAATGTCTTCTCTTGATTTAGAATCTGTGAGCCAGAGCTTAGCTAAGATGCAAAGTACCAGTGCACAGCTCAAGGTTGTACAAAGGGGAAATTGTGGAAGGAAATAATGTGAGGGACAAGAAGAGACGACTGAGGCATCTTTGGAGAAAGGGAATCTAAGCGGGGAGGGCAAGAGCAGGCTCAATGAAGTCAGAAGGGCCCAAACAGATCCTGGCTCTGAGATGGGAAAGCTGTGTGTCCTGGAGCTGGTTATTCAAACACTCTGAGCAGTTTCTTGGTATTCAAAATGAAGGCATTCTGAACTGTCCTGCTGACAAGAGGATTAAATGAAATCACATACATGAAGAGTTGAACAAAGTGCCAGGCATGTAAGAACTCAATAAATTGTACTTGTACTATTCCCCCTAATATCCCAACTTCCCTTCTCCACTCTCCCTATATTCCTTGCACTGAAAATGAAATCATAGTTTCAGGCTTACCTTTGTGAGTAAACAGAGCTGTCTCTCCCCGATTCTTGCAGAAAGCCTCACAATTAAAAACTACAATAAAATGTTTACTCTTCACATTTTATTTTAACCAGCCAACAAAAGTTTTATCCACCTTTGCATTGCAGAAACTCTGCTACTGATGGCAGGGAAGCAGACAAGAAGCTTTCAGATGTCTCAGATTTTTTAGTTTTCTGCTGCTTTTATAATTCTGCCTCACCCATAGCCTAATTCCACATACTCCTGACTGCAAAGCCTACAGGGCAGAGCCTGTTCCCGTTTTATTCATTTATTCATCAAAGATTTATTGAGCATCTTCTACATGCCAGGCACTGCACCATATTCCAGAGCAGCTCAGACACACACACACACACACACACACACACACACACACACACACACACACACTAATTCGACACAATGAGGAAAACACAATGCTAGAGGCTTATCAGAAAGCAGAAAGGAGAGGACATCTCCACCTCAAGTGGGCATGGGAAGGGCAGCAAGAAAGTTGCAGAATGTAGCTTCCTTATCATGTGGCTTGGAGGGACAAGACTTTCCCAAAGCCCCTCCTCTCATTCAAGGAAACTTCTAACTATGCAACCTGTCATTTGCTGTCTTCCTATAATTTATCATTATTAATACTCACCTCCCCTCTCCCCTGTTTTCATTCATTGCCGTATCTCTAGCATCTCTGAATACTGTCTGAAGCAAGTAACAGGCATACCTCATTTTATGGCACGTCACTTTATTGTACCTCCCAGATAGTGTGCTTTTTAAAAACTGAAGGTTGTGGCAACCCTGCTTTGAACAAGTCTATCAGTGCTATTTTTCCAATAGCATGGGCTCACCTTGTGTCTCTACATCACATTTTGATAATTTTCCCAATATTTCAAACTTTATATTATTATTATTATATCTGCCACAGTGATCTGTGATCAGTGATCTTTGATGTCACTATTGTAATTAGTGAAGGCCATGAACTGCACCCATATAAGGCAGTGAACTTAACCAATAAATGTTATGTGTTCTGACTGCTCCATTATTCAGCCATTCTCCCTTTTCTTTCCTTCTCCTCAGGCCTCTATATTCCCTGAGACACAACAATATAGAAATCAGGCCAATTAATAACCTTACAATGGCCTCTAAATGTTCAAGTGAAAGGAAGAGTCACGCATCTCTCACTTTAAATCAAAAGCTAAAAATGATCAAGCTTAGTGAGGAAGGCTATGCCTTTTGTGCCAGTTGGCCAAATTGTGAATGCAAAGGAATAGTTCTTGAAGGAAATTAAAAGTGCTACTCCAGTGAACAAGTGAATGATAAGACAGTGAAATAACCTTATTTCCGATACGGACAAAGTTTTAGTGGTCTGGATAGAAGATCAAACCAGCCACATTTCCTTAAGCTAAAGCCTAGTCCGGAGAAAGGCTCTAAGAGTTTAATTCTATGAAGGCTGAGAGAGGTAAGGAAGCTACAGACAAAAATTTTGAAGCTAGCAGAATTTAGTTTATGAGGTTTAAGGAAAGAAAGTGTCTCTGTAACATAAAAGTGCAAGATGAAGCAGCAAGGGCTGCTGATGGAAAAGCTGAAGTAAGTTATCCAGAAAATCTAGTTAAAATCATTGATGAAGGTGGCTACACTTAACAACAGATTTTCAATGTAAATAAAACTGTCTTCTACTGGCAGAAGATGTCATCTAGGACTTCCATAGCAAAAGAGAAGTCAATGCCTGGCTTCAGAGCTTCAAAGGATAGGCTGACTCTCTTTTTACGGGCTAATGTAGCTGGTGACTTTAAATTGAAGCCAATACTCACTTATCATTCAAAAAATCTTAAGACCCTTAAGAATTATGCTAAATCTACTATGTTTGTGCTCTACAAATGGAAAAACAAAGCCTGGAGGACAGAACATCTGTTTACAGCATTATTTACTGAATATTTCAAGCCTACATTTGAGACCTACTACTCAGAGAAAAAGATTTGTTTCCAAATATTACTACTCATTGACAATGCACCTGGTCACTCAAGAGCTTTGATGGAGACATACTAGAAGGTTAATGCTGTTTTCATACCTGCTAACACAATATTAATTCTAAAACCCATGGATCAAGAAGTAATCTCAATTTTCAAGTCTTGTTATTTAAGAAATACATTTCATAAGGCATTAGCTGTCATAGATAATGATTCTTCTGATCTGGGCAAAGTAAAATTGAAAACCTTCTGAAAAGGATTCACCATTCTAGATACCATTAAGATTTGTAATTCATGGACGAAGGTCAAAATATCAGCATTGTATTAGTCCATTCTCATACTGCTATAAAGAACTACCTGAGACTGGATAATTTATGAATAAAAGAGGTTTAATTGGCTCACAGTTCCACAGGCTGTAAGGAAGCATGACTGGGAGGCCTCAGGACACTTACAGTCATGGCAGAAGGCGAAGGGAAAACAATATGTCTTACCATGGTGGCAGGAGACAGAGGGCAAGGAAGGAAGTGTAACCCTTTAATGAGTTCACCTTGCTTGCTGCATAGACAGAATCAATTTATCGAGACAGGGAAATTACAATGGAGAAAGAGTAATTCACGCAGAGTCGGCTGTGTGGGAGACCAAAGTTTTGTAATTACTCAAATCAGTCTCCTGGAGCATTCAGGGACCAGAGTTTTTAAAGAGAATTTGGTGGGTAGGGGCTTGGGAAGTGGGGAGTGATGATTGGTCAGGTTGGAGATGGAATCATAGCGGCTCAAAGTTGGGTTTTCTTTTCTTCTTTTTTTTTTTTTTTTTGAGACAGAATCTCACTCTGTTACCCAGGCTGGAGTGCAATGGCACAATCTCAACTCATTGCAACCTCCACCTCCCGGGTTCCAGCAATTCTCCTTCCTCAGCCTCCCAAGTAGCTGGGATTACAGGCATGCACCATCATGCCAGGCTAATTTTTTTGTACTTTTAGTAGAAATGAAGTTTCACCATGTTGGCCAGGCTGGTCTTGAACTCCTGACCTCAAGTGATCCATTCAACTCAGCTTCCCAAAGTGTTGGAATTACAGGCATGAGCCACAGCACCAAAACCACAGAAATTTGGTTTTCTTAATGTCTTCTGTTTCTGGGTGCAATGGCAGAACTGGATGGGCCAGATTACCAGTCTGGGTGATGTCAGCTGATCCATCAAGTACAGGGTCTACAAAATATCTCAAGCACTGATCTTAGGTTTTATAACAGTGACATTATCCCCAGGAGCAATGTGGGGAGGTTCAGACTCTTGGAGTCAGAGGCTGTATGACCCCTAAATTGTAATTTCAAATCTTGTAGCTAATTTGTTGGTACTGCAAAGGCAGACTGGACCCCAGGCAAGAAGGGGGCCTTTTCAGGAAAAGGTTGTTATCAATTTTGTTTCAGAGTCAAACCATGAACTGAATTCCTTCCCAAAGTTGGTTCGGCCTATGCCCAGGAGTAAAAAAGGACAGCTTAAGGGTTAGAAGCAAGATAGAGTCAGTTAGGTCTGATTTCTCTCATCGTAATTTCCTCAGTTATTATTTTTGCAAAGTCAGTTTCAGAAGTGCTACACACCTTCAAATAATCAGATCTCATGAGAACTTTATCTATCAGGAGAACAGCAAAGAAGTCAGCCCCCAGGATCCAGTCACCTTCCACCAGGCACCTGCCCCGACATGTGGGGATTACAATTCAACATGAGATTTGGGTAGGGACACAGAGCCAAATCATATCAAACGTTAACAGAAGCTCAAAATAAGTTGATTTCAACCCTCATGAATGACTTTGAGGGGTTCAAACTTCAGTGGAGGAAGTACCTGCAGGTGTGGTTGAAACAGCAAGAGAACAGGAATTAGAAGTGGAACCTGAAGATGTGACTGAATTGCTGCAATCTCAGGATAAAACTTTAAAGAATGAGGAGTTGTTTCTTATGAATGGACTAAAAATGTGGTTTCTTGAAATGGAATCCACTCCTGGTGAAGATGCTATGAACATTATTGAAATAAAAATGAAGGATTTAGAATATTATATAAACTGAGTTGATAAAACAGTGGTAGGGTTTGAGAGGTTGAGTCCATTTTGAAAAAAGTTCTACGTGGGTAAAATGTTATCAAAAAACATTGCATGCTACAGAGAAGTTTTCCATGCAAGAAAAAGTTAATTGATGGGGAAAATTTTGTTGTTATCTTATTTTAAGAAATTGCCACAAGCACCCCCAACTTTCAGCAACCACCACCCTGATCAATCAGCAGTCATCAACATGGAGGCAAGGCTCTCTACCAGCAAAAAGATTATGCTGAAGACTCAGGTGATCATTAGCATTTTTAGCAATAAATTATTTTTAAATCAAGGTAGGCACATTATTTTTTAGCCATACTGCATATTTAATAGTTTTATAGTGTAAACATAACTTTAATAGGCGCCAAGAAACAAAAACATTTGTGTGACTCATCTATTGCAATGTTTGTTTTATTGCAGTGGTCTGGAAATGAACCTGCAATATCTCTAAGGTATACCCACAGATGCTTGTTATGGGCTGCCTTGCACCCCCCAAAATTCATGTGCTATCCTAACCCCTAGTGTTTCAAAAGGTGATTATGTTTGGAGACAGGGTATCTAAAGTTAGTAAGTTAAGTTACTAAGTTAATATGAGGTCATAAAAGTGGGTCCTAATCCAATATAATATAATTTTGAACCCCTCAAAGTCATTCATGAGGGTTGAAATCAACTTCTTTCGAACTTCTGTTAACGTTTAATATATAACCTTATCCTATCATCTTTGGCAGCTTTGGTGCCACTTGGACAGAGTTTAATCATTATGACTGAGACAGTAGGGCCCAGCAAGTTTAAAATATTTACTAGCTGCCTATATTTACTATTTTTAATATATTTTTTCATTTACTTTAATATTTACTCTAAATATATATTTTATATTTACTACTTTTTTCCAGACAAAGTTTGCCAATTCCTTCCATCTGTTTTCTCTGAGGTATCCCTTATTTAAGCCCTTGGCATTCTTACTCACCTCAATCATTCATCCAAGGAATATTTATTAAACACCTATTATGTGCCTAGACACGGTTCTACAAGTGGAGTTTATACAGCAATGAACAAATATAAACAAGGAGCATGCACACCGGCCCGTTCCTGCTTCAGCGAATGTGCACTTGAGGGGCCTCCTGCCTAAAACTCCCTTCTCCTGGATGACTCCATTTTCAGATCTCTGCTCAGAGTCACCTCACCAAGCAGCCTTCTCAGCCTAAGCTATCCAGCATGGCACCCCCCAGCCTTATGGTTTCCTTACTTTTCTTATATTTCTACCACCTGCTGTATTGCACGTATGTGTTTCCTTCTCTTTGTTGCCATTAGAACAAAAGCACTGTTCGTTTTGCTGAATTTTTAACTCACCTCCTCCCACTCAGTCCAGCTTGCTGCGCACACTGCTTCCAGCCAGAATAAAGTGCAGTGGAGTAGGTATTAGCAGGGCTGAGAGGCCATCCTAGGACACAGTATGAAGGTCGTTACATGCTTAGCTAAGGAGTTTGCTTTTATAACTCTGGGAGGTGTCCACAAAGTGTACCTAAATTTACAGCTTTACCAAACAGCAAGAGCTCTGGGGACCAAGAGTAAGAAAATTTGAAGTCTAGTCCTAGTCTTGACTTCAACAATTTGAGCCTGCGTCATGTAGCCCCAGGTTTCCACATATCATCTGTCAAGGCTAGCCAGCGCTGTTGACCTAAGATTTGTAAGTCCTTCTAGATCTAGTAGATCCTTGAACAGCCCTCCCTGGGAGCAGAATCCATTTACTGAACTCTTGGGAAGACAGAGGGTATTATAACACACACACAGTGCAAGCTGGTACTGGACCTTTTACAAAACCTGTTCCTCTTGCTAGCTTTGTAATCTCGGGCATGTTGCTTGACCCCTCTGCCAAGTTTCTACATCTGTACAACAGGGATAAACATTACCCCTAAACATAGGACAGTGATACGAGACAGTCTACCAGAAGCCTGAAGCATCATATAGCACATTGTAAGTCCCCAGGAAATGCTAGCTGGGACAATCACCACTGTTAATTGTTCAAAGTGTACCTCAGCTTGGCCCTGACATCCCAACATATTCATCTTCTTTCTCCTATTTACCATCTCCCTTTCTCATTCCATTTTAACACTTTCATTCTCTTCCCCAAACCTCCCACCCCCACGCTCCAGTCATGCCCTCAGGGTTTCACCCCCAAGAGGCTAATCAAAGGAATTTCCTGGAGAAATCAAGTCCCCCTCAAGACAACTTCTAGTGCCAGCTGTTAATGCCTTTGTCCTCGCCGCTACATAAGCACTGTTATAACCGCTCTTGTTTTTGTAGACACATATCTGCTTTGTTACATAACGTTTGGCTTCAGCTTTAACTCTCAGAAGAAAGATAAAAACCTCTTAATCTTGGGGATCTGATCTGAATCACTCCCTCCATTTCTGGAAATGCAGAAAGAAGCCTGGGCTCTTGCTGAATCTAGAAGCCCAGCCAGCGCTTCTCAGAGGAGCCAAACTGCCGCCTGCCATGCATGGAAACCCGGGAAAGAAGCGGGGACCCAGAGGCAGCTGGAGTGTCAAGGGTGGAGGCTTAAAAATAGCAAAAGCTGCCCTTGGAGAACATTCCCGCTGGATGTTTGCATTTTAAGAAGTGCCTCCAAGGAAGAATCTGTTCCCACAAAATGATGAACAGCAAACAGGAGGTGGTGGCATCTTTTGGGGAGGTCTTCAGAGAAGGGTTCACCTGGACTCTTAACATCACACCACCAAGCCCTTGATTTCAGGCCAGTTTCTTACAATGCAGCACATTCAAAATTGGAAAAGATAGGAAATATCAAGAATAGACAAGAAGAAAATCCTCTTTACCACACAGTGTGATAAATCCGGGTATAATCTCAGACTGGGAGGTTTCTAGTCTTTTTCATTCTTTTCTCTGTGCTTACATAATCGTAGATATATATTTTTCTTTCAGAGATCGAAAGAACCTTAGAAATCTAAGCCAACCATCATTTTCAGAAGGAAATAAAGCCAGAGAGGTAATGTGACTTACTAAGGGCCACACAGCCCAGCAAGGACCAGGGCCAGGAACACTATTGTCTTGACCCAGTCTAGGCCTCTCATGGATTTGGAACCTGCAGACCTACGGTCCTAAAAAGAGCTGCCCCTCCACCCACCACCACATGTGGTTACTATAAACACCCTCTTCCCCAAGATGACAAGATTTATTTTCCTTTGATGCCCACACTAACTTTAGAGCAAATTTTTGCCTTTGCAGATAGAAGAAGAGACCAGCGGCTCAGAGTTCAGGAGATCTGCACCAGGTCACTGGGATGGTAAGTGAAGGATCCAGAAGTCAAATGTAGATAAATTTATTCCCACCCCCAGGCTGAATTCATGTGACCTAAGGCCAGGAATACCCCTATTTCTGATATTATTTCCGGTCCTGTCCAGCCTGACATCTTATAATCTGCTGTCATGTTTATTTAGCTGGTTTAAATCTTTTGTTTGGAGCACTTGCATAACAGCCCTGCGAGTGGGCGCCTCCTCCAGTGTTGCTTGCTGGGCACTTGACTTGCCTCCCACTAGTCCTGAATGTGTTGTCATAGCCTCTCGCCTTTAAAAGTCAGAATGATCTTTCCAAAATTGAAGCTGGCAATGCTGCCTCAGCTTAAACCCTATCGTTTCTTTCCCTTGCCCCAGGATAGAGTCCAATTTCCTTCATTCAGCAAATGAGTCTGTACAGTATGCAGTGCAAAGATCTCAAACTGCAGGGTGTGCAGCATCCAACTCAGAGACTAGTTTTAATCAACCTAATAATTTGAATATTTTGACTGAAAAGTGCACATTTCTACTTCTCTTTAGGAAAGAGAGGAAAGAGAAGTTACTCTTCATGCCTTAATTCTTTCCTCAGTAAAATGGGGGCAATAATATTGAAAATAAATACAACAGTGCTTGACCAGTGAATGCCATCTTTAGTATTATGTCAACTGATGTCCACAAGCCTGGCCCAAATCAGCAGGAGCTGAGGAATTGTTCCCTGCCTCACAGGAGCAAGAGGTCACAGCTCTCCCCAGTCTTCAGCCCGTCCTTGCCTTGTGTCATTCAAGCTTCCTTTCCAGTCCCTGAAAATGGAGGCCCACTTCCTGTGTCCGTTTTTGAACAATACTAAGCAGCTTCAGTTCCGTCCATGTTTTTTCAGCCTGAACCTGAGCTTTGTTCATTCACAGCACTTAGAATATGTGCATTCCCTGCTACTGACCCTGCTGGAGAATCACACCATGCCTCAGCTGGGCCAGGGACGTGTCTTAGTCGTTTCTGTAGCTAACACCAGCGTGTGGCCCAGAGCCGAGCACTTAGTACAGCTCAACAAGTGTATTGAGAAATAAATGAAATTGGGAGGCTAACACAGCAACACGCCGACAGGGATTTAGAGCCTCTCTTGGCTTCTAAAGAGCCTGCACTCTCAACCAGTAACACCAGACCGTGCTCAGTTTCAGAAACCGAGTTTGAAGTTGAATTGAATGGAGTTCAAGGCCTTGCCCTGTCAGTTATTTGCAACCTTGGCCTAGTTCCATTATCTCCGAGCCATTCGTTTTCCCACCTCTTCAAAAGGACATGAGTCAGCCTAAGTATTATGAAAGCACACATCCACACAACGACTTGTATATACGTAGTCAAAGTAGTTTCATTCACAACAGCCAAAAACTGGGAGAAACAAAAGTGTCCACTAGCAGGTGAACAGTCAAGCCAGCGCTAGTGTAACCCACGCCATGGAATATGGCTCAGTGATTTTAAAAAGTGTGTACCACTGACACCCAACAATATGAATGAAACGCAAACGCATCACACTGTATGAAAGAAGCCAGACACATGTATAATTCCTTTTATATAAATGTAAACCAATCCATGGTGACAAAAAGCAGTTCAGTGTTTGCCTGAGGCCCAGAAGAGGGAGAGAGTGGGGCAGAATGAACTGAAAAGGGACTTGAGCATTCTTGAGGAATGATAAACATGTTCTGAATCCTGAGTGTGGCGGCACTTTTGTGGGTGTATGCCACTATCAAAACTCATGAATTGCACACACGTTTTTAGATTTAGCATAATTATTTTCATTTATTTTATTTACATATAAGATATACATATTTCTGGTATATATAGGGTAATCCGATACATTTTAATAATCAACTCAAAGTAATTAGGATATCCAGCACCTTAAATATTTAAGTTTTGGGGCATGGTGACTTATGCCTGTAATCCCAGCACTTTGGGAGGCCAAGGTGGGCAGATCACTTGAGGTCAGGAGTTCGAGACCAGCCTGGCCAACATGGCAAAACCCCATCTCTACTAAAAACACAAAACTTAGCCAAGCATGGTGGCATGCGCCTGTAATCCTAGCTACTTGGGAGACGGAGACTGAAGCAGGAGAATTGCTTGATCAGGAGGCGGAGGTTGCAGTGAGCCAAGATTGTGCCACTGCACTCCAACCCAGGTGACAGAGTGAGACCCTGTCTCAAAAAAAAAAAAAAAAAAAAAAAAAAAATTAAGTTTTGGAAAAACTCTCAAACCAGGTTTTTCCTCTGCTCTCATACCACAGCAATCAACATAGAAGACTCCCATAGCCCAATGTGTGGAGGTTTTTCTCCACCAACCAGCAGTGGACACCAGCTGAGTATCCCCCAATTCAATTCTGACACTATCTACTTGGAGACAGTGTCAGATACCACAGGCCGAGAGCTCAGTCCCCAAGACTACACCCCCTAAACACTAGTTGAAAGTCTAGGCCTCAGGAACTTCTGACCCACTGGCTTCAACTTGGGATTCCCACGACCTCCTCTTTGAATTGCACGCTTTAAATGCATGTAGTTATTGCACAAGAATAATTATTTAATACATTGGAAAAGAAAAAAATATTAAAATTATAACCTGTATGATGTTCACCAGCATTTAACAGTAATGGACGAGATACTTCTGTGGGTTTTTTTGTTGTTGTAGTAATTCTTATTTTAAACATATAAAAGAACCAATATTCAGATCTATGGCATTAAGGAAGAACTATATAACCTTATATTTCATAGCAGTTATTTGACATTTCTTCTTGCACTCTTGACAAAGTTCATTGTAATTTTAAATTTAATGCAACAGTGTTTACACGTATACCACATATGCACTGAAACCATACATGTGTAGGCCTGTTGTAAAAATATTTAATAAATGCCTTAGTTAATAACCAAAAAGAAAAAGAAAGGAAAGAAAAAACTGTTAAGTGAATGCTTGTCTTGTTTGGTGGTTGTGTGGGAGAAACGACCCCACATCCAGAGAGGAGGTCTTTGCAAAAGCAGCCCATTTTTACTGACCAACAGCCCCTGGATCCCAGGGATCCTCACCCAGCTCATCTCTCATTTTCTGTTCCTCACACTTGCATGAACCGGAAGTGGTCCCTTCTTCTCTGTGTGCCTGGGAACACTAGCATTATTGCTTCCCTCCCAGGCTTCAATTTTTCTCCGAGTGCCTAGTAGACAGGGTTTCCCTAAAAGGACAATTAGAAAAGACTTCATAGTTGGCGATAAATGGGGAAAGTGGGGGGAAGGTGGGAGTAAGAGCCATCCTTTATCTTAATAGCAAATACCAAATACCTGTCTCCCACAGTCCACTCTTGACCTCGCTCAGCAATTTCATTCAGCATTTTGATCATTATCTTCATAGGCATCTACCGACCATTTACCAAAATGCAGCAAGTGAGGTGATCATTTTTCTAAAGATAAAAGTGATATCTCTATTCTCTTTGTCTCTCTCTCTTAAATCCGACGCTTGACTGTTATTTTAACTCTATCTCTTTTTGGTTCTCCGGGACGGCTCAGTGCTCTGGGTTTGTCTGTAACGGTTGGGGAGACAAGGAGTTAAACCATCACCTAGAGACTTTGATCACCGCAGACCTAGACTCCTGGCAGTTCCGTGCAAATGAAAACAGCAAGTTTCTTTTAGCCTTAATTATCTGCATAATTACTTTAGCCAAGATAGATACAGGCTCAGAATCTCAAGAAAGGTGAATTTTTTTCTTCTCAATCCATCACTGTCATCGTTAGTAACATTTATTGTGTGCCAACTGCATGGAACAACTCTGTTTTAAATATTGAGAGGTACATAAAAGACTTATTATAGATGCTGCTCATGAACCTCTTAATAACCTAACTGCAGAAACAAGATCACTGGAATACCTGATGGGCACCAGGCAGTATACCAGCAGCAAAGATACAAGGACATATAATCTGTGGACTTAATGAATGTATAGTCTAGTAGGTAAGAATAAGCAAGATAAAAACGGTTAATCTGAATACACTATTATGTTTGTGACACTTACAAGTGTGGTAGGATTTCAGGGAGGAAACAATCAAGATACAGGAGCTGTCATCCAACAAACATTTAATGGACAATTACTCTATGCTAGGCATTATCCGTTAGACTTTTGCCCACCAATCATCACAGACTTTCAATGAGAATGTTTAAGTGTCCAAAATGATGCTGCATTCTGAGCTGAGAGCTAACCACTTAATGATTTGAGGACACATAAGAAAAGGAGTTACCCATGCATTGTAGCCAAGTCGCTGCAGGCAAGGTGAGCAGTTTTTCTTCATGTTTTTGAGTCTTTATATTGACCTCTTTTAAAGGAGAAACTAATGATGGGCCTGTGCTGATGTTCAGCCATAAGTCTCCTCTGCCACGTTCTACAGGACACAGAAGGACAAGTTTCTTGCATTGCTATAATAGAAGCATAGAAATCAAGCCAGCAGAGACTGTAAACAAAGAGGGTTTGGGCAAAACTTTTTGCTAGGGCTACCTTTTTTCTCCATCTTTGATGTGGTCTCCCTTCTGGAAAGAAGAATGTCAGCTTTCTTTTGGCAATATCACAGTCTGCTAATCCCATTTGCTGCCCATAAGCAGGAATAATCATCACATAGTGTTGTTTAAGGTCTCAGATCTGTAGATCTTTTTCCCCCAAGATTCTTCTCCAACACAGACACTGATACGTTAATTCACACAGAAAAATGTTGTCCATTGGGCCACAGCGACTTCTTTGTCATGATCAAGGCTTTCCCTTGCTCCAGCCCAACTTGATCAAGGATCCATAACCTAATTAGAAGGTGCTGAGTGAGGACGAATCAGAACAAAATGAGTTTGTCAAACTAGCTGAGTATTTAACTGATTTATTCCAATGCAGACATTTTACAATAAGAATCATTTTCCCACTGAGACCTGAAGATACAAATGTGGGCTTTCTTGAACTGTTTTGAGAAGAGCACTGTTGTATTTTCCTTGGGATTCCTCCATGCTGTACCGTGGGTCTTCGCATTCGCCTGTCCAGTCAATGAAGCCATAGACGTGTAATGACTTAGACATCATCCTTTTTCCTTAAGACCTTGAACATCTCTGTTATGATTTTTATAAGTGGTAAATTTTATATCTTAGAGGGCAGCTCTATTTTCCTCCTTCAAAATTATTGAAATATCACACTGAGACCTCAAACTCGAAAAAAGTAAGTAATCATTCAGTGTGAAAATGTGTTATTGGAGCTGGAACCTCAACACAGTGATTGCTATGCACAGAGCTGGAGTGGAAGGACATTCCAGTAGACAACGGGGAAATGTGAAAAATGGGATACGAACTTGAAAACTTCCTGCCATCCCTGGACTATTGTCTGAACATACAATTACACCTCTGGGCCTTTGGTCCATATCGGCTTTTTTCGGAGCCGGGGGTGGTGGTAGATGGGAACTGAGATGCTCTTTGCCAGCTTTTCCAGATCCAAACACCTATTTTTCTTTTAATTTTCTAATATCCAGTACCAAATGGCAGAGAGGACACCAGAAGGAAAAAACAGGTGAGAAGCAAAGAATAAAGGAGGGAGGAAAAAAGAGACAAAGGCTGTACTTGCCATCAAAACCCTGCATTTGAATCCTGCTCTGCCACTCACTGCCTATGTTACTTGAACAAAATGTTTTACTTAATTTCTCAAACATCAGGTTTCTCTTTCAGGAGAATGAGGAGAATGTTACCTACATCCCGAGGTATTAAGTTATATGATTGACCAAGAGAATGTGTATACAAAAGCCTGGAACAGAGCAGTAACCAACAAGATGTCAATCAAATCAGATCTGAAAACCTCACTTCAATATTACCTCCAGAATAAAGGAAGACATGACTTCATCAGCAACATGTGGCCCTCCACCTCCATCCTCCCATACACATAGCACGTGCCACCATCACAACACTCACCATGTCCTGCTATTCTGTTTTAGGTGCCTGTCCCTTACTAAAATAGAAGTTCCTCAATGGCAGGTGCCAGTCCATGTCCATTGGTGGACCCCAGACCTGGCGCTATCGCTTATACAAATGGGATTTTTACAAACATTTATAAGATGAATGAATACAGGCCGTCAAAATTGCCAGACCTAACTCAGAAAACAGAGGTGTCACTATCATTTCTGTTATGAGAACACTTTCCCACATTATGTGATCTTTTTACTTACTCAAGTTCCAACAGATACAGCATTGTGCATTTGCTCTCTCTGGTTTCCAGATGCATTTAAAATGTACCTCACCAGGTCAGGTCTCATTGATGTAAAATCACACAAGAAGAGTCTTGTTTATACAGGAACAGCAATATCTATTAGTTCCTTTATGTCCTCCTTTTACAGGTTACTCTTTATTGATGTCAAAAACCAGATTTCGGGGGGAGGGATGGCATTGGGAGTTATACCTGATGTAAATGACGAGTTGACGGGTGCTGACGAGTTGATGGGTGCAGCACAGCAACATGGCACAAGTATACATATGTAACAAACCTGCACGTTATGCACATGTACCCTAGAACTTAAAATATAATAATACTAAATAAATAAATAAATAAATAAATAAATAAAAACAGGGGAAGTTGGAATTACCTTGTTAAGATTTCAGCATACCTTATAATCACCGATTTGTGGTTTTTATAAAGGAAATAAAATTATACCAAGCATTGTACACACACACAAAAAAAAAACAAAAAATAAAACACCAGATTTCCCCCAAACAGTTTTAGTCTTTTATTGCTTTCTGTCATCAGTTATAATTTTTACAGCAGAAACTGCTTCATTTTCCTTGTGTTCATGAAGATTTTAAAAGTTCTAAGCTGGCTTCTCTTTCATGTGCACAGGAAAAAAAAAGTAAACAGCATTTGGGAGGATAGTGTAAGGAAAGAATAATAAAGGTTTCTGAAAAGAATCCAGAGCTCAGACTGACTCTAAATGCTTTACCCTGCAGGCTGGAGCAGAATCAGGGTTTAATATTAATGGATAATTTGTCGAGAGCCCTTTTCTTTATTTTAGTGTGAAAAAAATATAATGAAACAAGCTCAATGGAATTTTCCATTAATATTATTAAATAGAATTTTAAATTAATAAAATGTACAGATTTTAAATGTGGTTTGATAGGTTTACAAATGTATGTACCCATTAACTACCATCCCTATCAAGATATAGAATAATTTATCAGCATTTTCCTTTATGTCTCTTTTTTTAATCTGCTCTCACAACCTGCCCTGCAATCCATGGGTTTTAATATTTTGAGCTCCATGAATTGTTTCTTAGAATCTGACAAAAGCTACAGAACTCTCCGTACTTGGGGAGAGAACTTGGGGCAGGGTGGATGGATCCTAGGTTAGGAACTAAAAGCAAGTTTTATTAATTCTTCTATTTATTCATTTAAAAATCTGTATTGAGCACTGGCTGGGTGCTTTGGGACAGGTGTTGGGCAGACAGGGTAAAAAAAAAAAAGATATACTTTCCTCCTTGACCTTACATCAAGGAGAAAGGCCATAAAAAGCAAAGAAGCTAAACACTCAGTATTCTGCTAGAATAAATGGAATGGCAGAAAGTATTAAGTGCTTTGCTATGAAATCTATAACTTTTATAATGTTGTATGTAAAGACTTATATGACCTACAGCAGTACAAACCTAAAGAAAAGGTTTGTCTGCTACTTTTCTAGTTCAGGTGTTTTCTCCAAGCTCTTGGTCATACATCCTTACTGAACATGCATTCTCAATGTATATCTATGTATATGCTACTATGTTAGTATATTGTTTTATGATAAAACATGTACTAAACAGCCAGGCATGGTGGCACACCCTTGTAATCCCAGCACTTTGGGAGGCCAAGGTGGGTGGATCACAAGGTCAGGAGATCAAGACCATCCTGGCCAACATGGTGAAAACCTGTCTCTACTAAAAATACAAAAAATTAGCCAGGCATGGTGGTGCATGCCTGTAGTCCCAGCTACTCAGGAGGCGAAGGCAGGGGAATCACTTGAACCTGGGAGGCAGAAATTGCAATGTACTAAACTAGAAATGAAAAATGAAACCGATAAGTCACATGAGTAGCCATGACACAGAAAGTCAAAAGAGACTAGTTTTGAAATCAATGAATACACATTTATAGTTGGAGACTTCAACACTAAGCTCTCAACAATTGATAGAACAACATAGACAGAAAGTCAGTAAAGCTATAGAAGAATTCAACAACACTATCAAACAAGACAATCTAATCAACATCTATGAAACACTCCCCCCAACAATAGCAGAATACTCATTTTATTCAAGTTCTCAGAGAACATATACCAAGATAGATCACATCTTGGGTCATAAAACAAACCTCAACAAACTTAAAATATGTGAAATCATATAGCATGTGTCCTCTAACCACAATAGAATCAGTTTAGAAGTCAATAACTAGAAAGAAAAGAGAAAAAAACTACAAACACTTGAAAAACTTACAACACATTTCTCAATAATCCATGAATCAAAGAGAAAGTCTCAGTAGAATAAAAAAATATATATAAAGTTAGTGAAAATGAAAATACAACACATCAAAATCTATGGGATGCAGCTGAAGCAACACTGAAAGGGAAACTTATAGCACTAAATGTAGATACTAGAAAAGACAAAAAGTCCTAAATCAATGCTCTAAACTCCCATTTTAAAAAAAAATGTAGAAGAGCAAAATAAACCCAAACTAAGTAGAAAGAAGGAAATAATAATGATAAGAGCAGAAACCATTAAAATTCACAATAGAAACAATAAAGAATAAATTAAAGAAATAATTCTCTGAAAAGACCACTAGAATAAGCAAAACTGCAGCAAGATTGACAAAGAAAAGAGAAAAGACATAAATGACCAAAATCAAGAATGAAACAGGAGGTACTGCAGACTCTGTAAGCATCAAAAGGATCATAATGAAAAATTACAAACAACCGTATACATATACATTTGCTCTGGTTTGAGTGTCACCAGCAAAACCCATGTTGCAGTGGAATTGCCAGCGTAATGGTGTTGGGAGGTAGTGACTTTAAGAGGACTTTAGGTTGTTAAGATAGATTAATGTCTTTCTTATGTGCCTGGGTTAGTTCTTACAGGGAATGAATCAGTTCCCAAGAGTGTGAGTGGTTATAACGCCAGGTAGCCTCTCATGCTCTGCCCCTCTGGCACACCTGCTTCCCCATCCACATCTCTGCCATGTTATGATGCAGCACAAGGCCCTCATCAGAAGCTGAGCAGATGCTAGTGTCATGTTTCTTAGACTTTCCAGCCTCTGGAATTGTGACCCAAATAAACCTATTTATCTATCTATCTATCTATCTATCTATCTATCTATCTATCTATCTATATATCTTACCCTGTCTCAGGTATTCTGTTATAATGACATAAAATAGACCAAGAGAACATTTGACGACTTAGTTAAAATGAACTGATTCCTTGAAAAACACAAACTATCACAACTTACCCAATATTAAATAGATAATTTGAATATTCCTATAACCATATTAAAAGTTATATTTCTAATTTAAAAATTACAAAAAAAAAAAATCTTCAGGCCTAGATGAATTCTTCAGATCTTTAAGGAAGAATTAATATCAATTCTACACCATCTCTTTCAGATATAGAAAAGGAAGAAATATTACTCATTTTATTTTATAAAGTTAACATTACCAGAATCAGACAGAGAGATTACAAAAATGAAAACTACAGACTCACTAAGAAATAAAAACTACATTCCTCACTAAGACAGACACAAAAATTCTTAACAAAATATTAGCACATAGAATTCAGCAATATACATTAAGAATTTTACACTATCATCAAGTAGGGGTGTGCTTCAGTAATACAAGGATGGCTCAATATTTGGAAATTAATAATGTAATGCACCAAATTAATAATTTAAGAAGAAAAGTCACATAATCCTATTTATTAGTGCAGTGTTAGACAAAGTTCAATACCCATTCACGACAACACTTTAAGAGAAATGGAAATAGAGAGGAACTTCCTCAACTCAATAAAAAGCATTTTTAAAAATCCAACATTATATTAATGTGAAAGACTGAATGCTTTCCTGGTAAGATCAGGAACAAGGCAAGGATATTCTTACTATTCTTATTCAGCATAAGTTAGAAGTACTAGTCAATGGCATAAGAAAAAAATGACATAAAAGGCATACAAATTAGAAAGGAAGAAATATAAATTTTCATGTTTGCAAATGACATGATTTCCTACACAGAAAATCCCAAAACATCTATTTTTTAAAATCCTAGAACGAATAAGTGAGGTCAACCAGGTCACGAGATCAAAGATAAACATACGAAAACCAATTATACATCCATGTACTGTCAATGAACACGTGAACAACAAAATTTAAAAATGCAATGTCATTTATAATAGAATAGAGGAAATTCTTGGGTCTAAATCAAACAAAGCATGGGTGAGACTTGTATGATCAAAATTACACAATGCTGATGAAAGAAATCAAACAACTAAATAAAGAGACTATGTTCATGAATTGAAGACTCAACATAATAAAAATGTCAATGTCAATTCGTCACAAACTGATATGAAGATTTAAGACAATTCCTATAAAAACTCCAGCAGGATATTTGTAGATACAGATTAAAAATTAAATTTTAGGCAAGAATATTCTAAAATTTAGGCCGGGCGCGGTGGCTCAAGCCTGTAATCCTAGCACTTTGGGAGGCCGAGACGGGCGGATCACGAGGTCGGGAGATCGAGACCATGCTGGCTAACACAGTGAAACCCCGTCTCTACTAAAAAAATACAAAAAACTAGCCGGGCGAGGTGGCGGGCGCCTGTAGTCCCAGCTACTTGGGAGGCTGAGGCAGGAGAATGGCGTGAACCCGGGAGGCGGAGCTTGCAGTGAGCTGAGATCCGGCCACTGCACTCCAGCCTGGGTGACAGAGTGAGACTCCGTCTAAAAAATAAATAAATAAATAAAAATAAAAATAAAAAAATACGGAAAAACAAATAGAATAGCTAAGGCAATTTTGAAAAAAGAATAAAATGGGAGGAATCAGTCTACCAGATTTCAAGACTTAGTAGATAGCTACAGTAATCAAGGCTGTGTAATAATGGCATAAGGATAGACACATATATCAATGGAACAGACTGGAAAATCCAGAAACAGACTTACACAAACATGTTCAACTCACTTTTGACAAAGGTACAAAAGCAAATCAATCGAGAAAAGATGGCTTTTTCAACAAATGGTGGTGGCACAATTGAACATGCATTGCTATAAAAATTAACTTCAACTTAAGACTCATTTCTTATACAAGAATTAACTAAAATTGAATATGAAATTAAACTTGAAACCATCCAACTCAGAAAAAAAAGCGTAGGAGAAAATCTTTGGGATCTAGGAGTAGGAAAGAGTTTTTAGACATGACACCAAAAACACATCCATAAAAGAAAAAATTGGTGAATTTGACTTCATCAAAATTTAAAACTTTTGCTCCATGAAAAACTCTGATTAGAGAATGAAAATGTCAACTAATGATGGGAGAATATATTTGCAAGCCACATATTCTAGAGTATAGAATACGTAAGAAACTCAAAACTCAACAGTAAAAAAGCATACAATCCAATTAGAATGTGGACGAAACACATGAAGAGATACTTCACTGAAGAAGATATACGAATTGCAAATAAGCACATGAAAATATGCTCAACATCATTAGCCATTAGGGCAATACAAATTAAAGTCACAGTGAGATACATCAAATTAAAATAAAAAAATAACAACAACATCAAATGCTGGTGAGGATGCAGAGAAACAGGATCATTGACATATTCCTGGTGCATATGGAAAAGTATGTAATTACTCATGAAAATTGTTAAAAAAACAAAATATGCAGCTACCATACGCAGCCATTTATTCCTGAGCATTTTCCCCAGAGAAATGACACTTTCATTCACACAGAAACTTGCTCATGAATGTTTATAGGAGCTTTATTTGTAATACTCCCAAACTGGAAAAAACCCAGATACCTTCAATTGGTGAATGGTTAAATGGAGTGATGCATTCATATGATGAAGAAATATTACTCAGCAATAAAAAGGCACAAACTACAAATAGACAAAGAATTATGATGGGTGAAAAAAGCGAGTCCCCAACTGTTACATACTTTATGATTCCATGTATGCAATATCCTTGAAATGATGAAATTACACAAATGGAGGACAGACTAGAGGTTATCAGGAATTAAGGAGAGGATAGGGTGGGAGGGAAATGAATATGGTTATAAAAGTGAAACATGAAAAATCTTTTTGGTAATGAAACAATATGTAGCTTGACTTTATCAATGTCAAGGTCCTAGTTGTAACATTGTACTATAGTTTTAAGCTATAGTTTTAGATTGTAGTTTACCATTTCAGGGAAATGCATAAAGGGTACACAGGATCTCTCTGTGGTATTTCTTAAAACTGCATTGTCAATCTACAATTATCTCAAAATAAAAAGTTTAATTTCAAAAGTTAACATACTTCAATCTCCAGATCTAAAAACTGAGTGAACTCAAAGCAGGATAAATACAAAGAAAACCATGCCGCAACATCATAGTCAGCTATTTGGTTGAAAACCAGAGATTAAGAATGAAACTTAAAAGCAGCCAGAGGAAAAAAAAACATCCATTGAAAACATATTACCACAAATTGAATCACAACTAACTTCTCACCAGAAATATGTGAGCTTTAAAGACAATGAAATGGTATCTTTTACGTGTTAAAAAAAAAATCTGCCAACAGAATTCTGTATCTAGCAAAAACATCTTTTAAAAGGAAAGCAGAATTCTGCCTTCTAGTAAAGGTGGTGTGATAGGCAGAACTCTATCATGAACCAAACAATCTCTGTCCCACGGTGTTACTCTCCATATTGTCTCCTTCCTTTGGGTGCCCAGAGATGATGCTAGTGGCTAAGGAGTCAGGGTATTTGTGCGTAGATGAGTTCATGGGGTTCTTTCTGAAGGCAGGTTTCTACGTTCACAAACAGGGAGCTACACCCTTGTCTAATCCTCTTGCCTTGAATACGAGTGAAGTCTGTGACTTTTTACTAGTTAATAGATACGGCAAAGGTGATGGGATACCCCTACTGAGATTAGATTACTGTGTGTGTATGTGTTTATAAACGGACATACATATGTTTGCATACATGCATACACATATATCTCTCAATGGTCTCTCTCACTCTTCTCTCTCTCTCCTCTCTCTCTCTTTCCTAGTATGCATGAGAGAGACTCTTATTGGCCTTAGAGAAGCAAACTGCCACGTTGAGAACTGCCTATTGGAGAATCCTACATGGCAGCAAACTGCCTGTGGCCTCTAGAAAATGGAAACTGCAGTCCTACAAACTCAGGTAACTGAATTCTGCCAACAGTTACCTAAGCTTGGAAGAGGATCCTGAGCTCCATTAGAAGATATGAACCAGTCAACACCTCAATTACAGCTTTGTGGGACCCAACTAAGACATGCCCAAACTCCTGATGCGTAGAAACTTTGAGATAATAAATGTGTAGGGTCTCTTCCAAGATTGCCAAATAGGAGATAATAAATGTGTGTTGTTTTAATTGGCCAAATTGTGGTATTTATTATAGAACAATAGGCAACTAACACAGCTGGAGAAATTTGATGGGAATAGCATTCCTTCAGATAACAATTATATTGGGAGGCCGAGGCAGGTGGATCACCTGAGGTCAGGAGTTCGGGACCAACCTGGCCAACATGGTGAAACCGTGTCTCTAATAAAAATACAAAAATTAGCCCAGTGAGGTGGTGCGTGCCTGTAATCCCAGCTACTTGGGAGTCCCAGGCAGAGAGAATCGCTTGAACCCAGGAGGCGGAGGTTGCAGGGAGCCAAGATAGTGCCACTGTACTCCAGCCTAGGCAACAGAGTGAGACTCCATCTCAAAAAAAAAAAAAAAAAATCATAAAAGCTAGACAAAAATTTTTTTAATCACCATAAAACAAGCTAAGTATATTTCAAAGCACTGATATCTACACAGTATGTTTTTTGACTACAATGATATTTAATTAGAAACTAATACCAATAAGACAATGAGAAAAAATGCCTTATATTTGGAAATTAAACAATGTATTTCTAAATGATCCATGAGTCAAAAATAAATCAAAACTGAAATAAGAAACTATTTTAAACTGAATGAGGTTAGGATATAACATATCAAAAATTATAGGAGGCAGTTTGTGATGAAATTATATCTGATATTCTTGTAGAAGAAGAAAATTTAAAATCAATTATCTCATTTTTATTTTTATTTTTATTTTTTTGAGACAGAATCTCGCTCTGTCGCCCAGGCTGGAGTGCAGTGCCGCGATCTCGGCTCACTGCAAGCTCCGCCTCCCGGGTTCACGCCATTCTCCTGCCTCAGCCTCCCGAGTAGCTGGGACTACAGGCGCCTGCTACCACATCTGGCTAATTTTTTGTATTTTTAGTAGAGGCGGGGTTTCACCGTGTTAGCCAGGATGGTTTCGATCTCCTGACTTCGTGATCCGCCCGCCTCGGCCTCCCAAAGTGTTGGGATTACAGGCGTGAGCCATCGCGCCCAGCCAATTATCTAATTTTTAAACTTAAAAAGCTAGAAAAGCTGGGCACGGTGGCTCACGCCTGTAATCCCAGCACTTTGGGAGGCCGAGGCGGGCGGATCACGAGGTCAGGAGATCGAGACCATCTTGGCTAACACGGTGAAACCCCGTCTCTACTAAAAAAAAAAAAAAAAAAAATTACAAAAATTTAGCCGGACGAGGTGGTGTGCGCCTGTAGTCCCAGCTACTCGGAGGCTGAGGCAGGAGAATGGCGTGAACCCGGGAGGCGGAGCTTGCAGTGAGCCGAGATCGCGCCACTGCACTCCAGCCTGGGCGACAAAGCGAGACTCCGTCTCAAAAAAAAAAAAAAAAAAAAAAAAAGCTAGAAAAAGAGGACCAAAGCACACCCTAAGAAAGAAGAAGAATGGAAAGATCATTGTGGAAATCAGTAAAGTGACAAACAAACATGCTAGGGAGAACAATTTTAAAAATTTAAAAATCAAAATATATTTCCTTAATAAGGTTAATAAAACTGATAAATCCCAAGGAGCAAATCAATAATATGGAGAAAAATGTATTACAGAGGAGAAGAGATTCCTAAAGATCTTACACACACGGAAAGGATAATAAGGAACTATATTCAACAGCATAATGTCAATAAATGCAGCAACATAGATGAAATAGATGAATCCCTTAAAAATACAACTTAACAAAACTGACAAAAGATAAACTACAAAAAGATTCATATTTATTAAAGTAATTGAATTAGTTATGAAAAACCTTTTCACACAGAAATATCCAGGTGCACGTGAATTCTATCAAACAAAATAAAGTTACTATTCTTTAAAGAAATAACAATTCTATGGAAACTCTTTCAAGCAAAAGAAGAGAATGGGACATGTAATCGACTAATTTTATGATAACAGCATTATGCTAATAGCAAGCCTGACAAAGGCTTTACAAGGAAATAATATATACACCACTATCCCTTATAAAATAGATTCAAACATACTTAGAAAATATTAGAAAATTAAATGTGGCAATATACTAAAAGAATAATACATCATGACTAAGTGGGATTTAACATCTGAAAATTAATCAAAGAAACTCATATTTACAGAATAAAGAAAAACCAACTCAACTCAATGGTCAGCTCAATAAATGCATAACATTCTATTCCCATTCATAATAATAACTCTTAGAAAACTAGTATCAGAAGGAAAATTCTTCAATCTTATAAAACGCAACTATGAAAAACCTAGAGCTGGCATCACACTTAGTAGTGAAATATTAAATTATTTTACCGTAAGATTAGGAGCAAAGCAAGGTGACTCACTCTCACCACTTATGTTCAACATTGTACTGGAGGCCCTAACCAACTTAATAAGGCAAGAAAAATAAATAAAATGCATGAAGATTTGAAATTAAAAAGTCAAACTTTTCTATGTATAAGCAATATAGAAAATCATAAGACACCAACTCCCCTCTCCCTCAAAAAAACTATGGGAACTATTAAGAGAGTTTAGCAGTATCTCAGGATACATCAAGAACAACATCCAACTATTAATTACAATTTTATGTACTATCAGTCAACAATTAGAAAACAAAACAAAAAGATATATAAAATTCCATTTACAATAGTGTCACAAAGACTTAAAAAAATCAGGAACAAATTTAACCAAAGATAGGCAAGACTTCTCTTCTCAAAGCTACAAATCTCCAGAGAGAAATTTGAAAAGGCCTAAATATATGAGAAAATATGCTCTCTTTATAGGTAAAAAGACTTAACATTATCAAGATATCAATTCTCCACAATTTAATTCAATACCATCGAAATAATAATCCCACCAGGATTTTAAAATAGAAATTTGTATGCTGTGTCTACAATTCTTATGAAAATGTAAAGAACCTGGAATAATCAAATGAATCTTCAAAAAGAATAAAACTAGAGGATTTACACTATGTGACTTTAAGATTACTGTAGTGCTAATTATGAAGAGAGTGTGGTATTTGCATAGGTATAGACATATCAATCAACAGGACAAAATGCAGTCCAGAAATAAGTCCTTTTGTATGATCAATTGTTTGTTTCTTTTTGTTTTTTGGTTTTTGTTTGTTCGTTTGTTTCTGAGACAGGGTCTTACTCCAGCACCTAGGCTGGAGTTCAGTGGCATAATCATGGCTCACTAAGCCTTGACCTCATGGGTTCAGGTGATCCTTCCACCTCTGCAGCTGAGACTACAGGTGCATGCCACCATGCCCAACTAATTCTTGTATTTTTTGTAAAGATGGGGTTTCTCCATGTTGTCCAGGCTGTTCTCTCACTCTTGAGCTCAAGCAATCAGCCCACCTCAGCCTCCCAAAGTGCTGGGTTTACACGCGTGAGCCATTGCACCCAGACTTTATATGATCAATTCATTTTCACTGAAAGTGCAAAGCAGTCCAATAGGGAAAGGGAATGCCATTCAACAAATGATGCTGGAACTAATAGATAACCATAGAAGCCTAGATTCTTACCTCATGCTATACACAAAATTCATTTGAAATAGATTGTAGATCCAAACATATTAATAAAAGCCAGAAAGATAAATCTTCTAATAGAAAACAGAGAAGAAAATCTTCACAACCTTGTGATAAGCAAAGATTTCTTGGAAAAAGACAGAAGTCACAAACCATTAAAGAAAAAATAATAAATTATATATCATCCGAATAAAAATCTTCTGTTCATCAGAAGATACTATTTTAACAAGTCAAGTCATAGGGAAAAATACTTGGATGAGTATACATGTATATATGATTATATATATATATACACGCACACAGTCATTCTTTGGTATTTGTGGGGGCTGGTTCCAGGACCCACTTACGATGCCAAAATTTGAGGATGGTCAAGTCCCTGACATAAAATGGTATAATATATGCATACAATCTGTGTACGTTCTCTTGTATACTTTAAATCATCTCTAGATACTTGTAATACTTAACACAATGTAAATTCTCTGTAAATAGTTGTTATATTGTATTATTTCAGCAATAATGATAAGCGAAAAAGTCTGTACATGTTCAGTACGGATGCATTTTTTGACTATTTTTGATCCATGAATGGTTAAATTTATGAATGCAGAATTATATGTCTATAAAATATAGATTTGATACAGGAGTCCTATTTAGAATATACAAACTTAATAATTGAAAAAAATTAATGGGCAAAAGACATGAACAAACATTCCACCAAAAAGGACATAGAAATGTCCAATAAGTATGTGAAAAAATGTTCAACTGACATTAGGAAACACGTAAATGAAAATGAAAATTATAATGAGATACCACTGCACAAGAATGGCTAAAGTTCAATCAACTGATAACATGACAGGATGAGGATGAAGGAGAAGATGAAAAGCAACTAAGACACTCAAACTTTCCTGGTGTCGATGTTAAAAGTGACCACTTATAAAGTTACAAATTCACTTACTTATTGATCTAGCAATTCCACTCCTTGGTGTTTATACAAGAGAAATAAAGTCACTGTCCACCAAAACTTATAGAAAAAAATGTCCATAGTCGCCTTATTTCTAATTGCTAAAAACTTGAAACAACCCATATATTCATTAATAAAAGAATGAATGTAAATTTTGTGATAAATTTCTACAGTGGCACATGAGTTCACAATAAAAAGGAACACACTACTGAGAGAAACAACACAGATAAATTTTACGCACATTATGTAGAGCAAAAAAAAAAAAAAGCCAAGTACACACACACACACACACACACACACACACAAGATACATTGTATATTTACATTTATAAAAAATACAAGAAAATGACAAAAGGAATCTATGGTGATAGAAGTTTAAAAGTGTTGATTGAACCAAACATTTAAAATCTGTGTAATTTATTGTCTGTAAATGATACCTCAATTAAAAAGAAGCCAAAATAAGATAAAATTTTCAATGAACTGTATTTTATATATTCTCCAACATAATGTTTTATGTCATTGTGTTGCTAGTAGCTTAAGCATAATCGATTTGAAATCGCTAACAATAATTGATGAAAATTTATTTTTCTTTTTTTTTTTTTTTTTTTGAGACGGAGTCTCACGCTGTTGCCCAGGCTGGAGTGCAGTGGCGCGATCTCGGCTCACTGCAAGCTCCGCCTCCTGGGTTCACGCCATTCTCCTGCCTCAGCCTCCTGAGTAGCTAGGACTACAGGCGCCCGCCACCGCGCCCGGCTAATTTTTTGTATTTTTAGTAGAGATGGGGTTTCACTGTGGTCTCGATCTCCTGACCTTGTGATCCGCCCGCCTCGGCCTCCCAAAGTGCTGGGATTACAGGCTTGAGCCACCGCGCCCGGCGAAAATTTATTTTTCAAATAGTCTTGGTGGTTGCAATTTTATCTCCACCACCCTCGCTTCTTGCCTGATGGGAATAGATTGCCACTGTTTTGAGGAGGAGGTGAAATGCTGCCTCTGCCTCCTTGGGTTTTTTTTGTTTTTGTTTTTGTTTTTTTGTGCTTGCTTTCATAGTATTGTCTTGAGTATAAGTTAGTTCCTTTACAGGAATTTTTCCAAGGGGCTTGTTCATTTTGTGAAGTTTCATATAGTTAAAAGCAATCAAAATGACTATAATATTAATACAACTGAGTACAGGAAACTCCCAGTGAGTCAGAATGTGGCAAAAACAACAAATAAGTGAGGGTCTTGTGAAGCTCTTTTGTTGTGGACCCCTGTATCTCCCCATGGGGACACCTCTCCAAGTATTAGTGACAGTGACAGACCTCTACCTGTCTCACACAGGTACCTACTGAGGACTCTAGTACTAATGAGTATATTAAAAATGAGCAAAGCTTATTTCATTCTTAGAAAAATAAATATGCATCAGGGGTCTTCCTATACCCAGTGGGCCACCTATGTGTCCACTTCGGTACCCTGCTGTGTCTCCTCACCTGTTCCCTTCTTTATGACTATTCAGCCTTCAGGTTTCAGATGCCACTTCTCTGGCAAATGTCTCTGACCTTTTAGAACTGAGTTAGGTGCCTAAGAGCCTTTGCACATGAAAGCAGGCCATTCTGTGATTCAGACAACGAGGGAAGTATCTCCTTAAAATACTCTTTTGTGATTCAAGAAATTGATATTGCTGATTATGTACTAGGTACTGCAATAGGCACTAGAGACTCACTAGTGAGCCAAAACACCAATAGTCTCCTGCCCTCATCGAGTTGAAGTTCTGGCGGAGGGGATAGTTAAAGAATAGGTGACTTGGTGTTAAGTAGAAAGGAGAAAAAATAAACAAGAAAAGCGGGTATGAAATGTCCGATTGTATGGGGTTGACAGTGAACATTTACCGGCCAGGGAGCACCCCACTCAGAATGTGACCTTGAGCCAAGAACGAAAGGAGCCCATGTGAATATCTGCAGGAAAATTCCAAGAAGAGGAAGGCTCGGTCTTGCTGAGGGAGAAAGGATAAAAGCAGGAAGAGAAATGGACAGGTACAAGATCTTTTTTGGAGTTAGTATCCATGAATCTTTCTTGCTGATGGGTTAGCTGTGAGGAATACCAGGATAAGGAAAAAGGAGGGCTCAGGGAAGACTCCCAAGTGTCTGCTTTCAGCTAGTAGGTAAACAATGGTGCCACTTAGGAAAATAGGAGAGAATGGCAGAAGAGCAGATGAAGTGGGGTGGCACACTGGATCAAGAGGTCATATTTGATATGATAAATTTGAATTATTAGCTACATAGTGTTCACCTATTTTAAATTTGAGGGCACTCAGGCTCAGAAAGCATAATTTACTTGTGATAGCAGGTTGTGTTTGCTGCCTCTTTGCAATGTGATTTTTCAAAACGTCCCATCAAGACCAGTTTATTTTTCTGCCCCTGGAGTGTGAGCTTAGATGTGTGACCTGCTTTGGCCACAGAGGACATTGGCAAACGTGACATGAGCTGAGGCATAAAAAGGCTGGGCAATTCCACGACCACCACCATGGACAACAAGCTAGGGCTAACTGGCTGGGTGATGAGAGTCGGGTAGCCAAAGTCCTCCAGGTGACATTACTCCAACAGCCAGACACATGGGTGAGGCTACCTTGAATAATCCAGCTCCATTAGAACCATCCCAGAATGTGAGAAATAATAATAATAATAAAAATTCACTTGTATTATTAAATTGCATAAGCAAAACCTAACTGATATACTTGCATGAGATTCAGAAAGGATGAGTGGCCATGTCAGGAACTGTGCCTTCCTTCTTCTAAGTTTACTGCTTTTCCAATACTCCAAGGTAAGTCCATTTATATATTAGTTAGCAGAATCAGAACCAGGAGAACCCTAAGGCTGTGCCCCTAAGCTGCTGTCTTAAAGCAACTGTGCTTTAAAACCTACTCTGTTTGTTAATGTACAACATGCCTCCCTCTCTCTCCCTCTCTTTCCATCTCACTCTCTCTCTCTCTCTCTCTCTCTCTCTCTTTCCACCACCCCCCAACCCCCCATCAGACAATGTTGCTGTAAAAGCAACCAACAGAAATCCAATTCAGTCTCTGGGGACATTTATAGAAGAA
Source organism: Macaca nemestrina (assembly GCF_043159975.1). Classification (NCBI taxonomy): domain Eukaryota; kingdom Metazoa; phylum Chordata; class Mammalia; order Primates; family Cercopithecidae; genus Macaca; species Macaca nemestrina. The sequence goes on along the minus strand of NC_092127.1, from coordinate 180,618,084 downwards.
AAAAAAAAAAATCTTGCTATGCCAGTGCTTTTTCCATGGCAATATGAAGCATATGGGATCTCAGAAGAAGCATCTATCACAATATGTTGCATTGCAGTGCAGGAACTGGCATTTTCTCCAATTCCTCAAAGCATAGTTAAGAGCAAAATAAATGTAAAGATATGAAGTTCAGGCTACTGCTGACATGCTCTCCCTTTCAAAGCATTGTAGTGGTATAGGAGAAGAAAAAGAAAAATCATAAACTAAAGCCCCCAAATGTAGCTAACTTTCAATCCCAGAAGTCTCTGAGCTAAAACTGAAACCCAAAGCATATTCAAAGTTGTAAATAGGATCAAAGAGTTCAACCGCCCAAAATCACACACAAGCACTACAGGATAACATTCTGGGGCCCTAGATAGAATGGAAAAGAGGATACAACTACCCAGCCTGGCCTGAAAAATGCAGAGTCCAGCGCTCTACCCCTGCCTTCCTACCATGTTCTTGCATGACTCTGGATAAGTCACGTCATAACCAGAGAGGTATGACCCTAAGAGTTATCATTAACCATGAACACTTTAGCACAGGACTCATGGTTTAAATCTAAGGGTGAGTGAACTCAGGACTAGGGATGGCATTCCAGACACAACCCCCCAAGACATGGCACCTTGAAATCAGAGAGAACAGCAGAAGCAGGGAGGTCCCTCTGACCTTTTCCTGCCTTTCTTCCCTAAAGCGTGCCGTAAAAGGATTCTCTAACCTTCCTCTGAAATAGATCACAAGACCCTCATGTGAGAGGTGCCCTCCCTGTCCTACCTGGAGGACAGGAACATCCTTCCCTCTGAAGTCACAGGGACGCAGAGAAAAATCTGAACCAACAGACCTTTCTAAGTTCTCCCCAGTTTATTACTGTTAGACCATACTCCTTTTGTCCAATTATATTTCTCCACAACTTGTCCACACTCCATCAAATCTAAGCATAAAAATACCCAGGTTTTGCTGTTTCTTTGATCTTCATTTCTGAAGGCTCCTATGACATGTAAGACTTATTAAAGCATTTGTGTGATTTTTCTCTTGTTAATCTGTTTCTATTTTTTAATAGGGGCCTCAGCCACAAACCTAGTGATGAGTGAGGAAAGAAATGTTTCCTACCCTACACTAGGAAGGGTCTCCTAGACTACTGAGAACAGAAGGAACTGGGGCATCCAGAGTTAGCCAGGGAACAAAAAGAGCATAATGTTGGGTGCTTGGAGTTTAGATGCTGAGAAGGAGTTGGGCTGTGGAATGTGGAGGGTAGCTTTACTGCAGGTTGTACCACTTAGCAGTGGGTGACTCTCATTATATCCACATCCCCAGTGCCAGGTCCTTTTAACTCACGTCATTTGATTAAACCTGGCCATAACAGTGAGGTTAAGGGTGACGACTGGAGCCCCTGTAGTACCAGTGAGGAAACTGAGATGAAAGGAATTATGTGACTTATCCCAGTCCCATGGCCAGTAACTGATGGAGCTTAGATGTAAACCCAGGTCTTCTGGCCTCTGAATCCCATGTTTTTATCATTTTAATCTTCTTGGAATATAAGACTTAAAAATAATGCCTATGTACGAGAATTGCTTGAACCAGGGAGGTGGAGGTTGCAATGAGTTGGGATTCTGCCACTGTACTCCAGCCTGGGGAGCAGAGCAAGACTCTGTCTCAATAATAACAGTAATAATAATGCCTGTGAACCTATTCCAAAATATAGAACAGATAACTTGGTGCTCACTGGCAGAAAAATAAATTGTAGTTCATTATAAAACACAATTTTAAGTGATGAAATGAATTCTTTCTCTTCTTGCTCCTGTAAATGGATTTAATATAAGTTTTACATGACACAGGAACCTTCATCAGTGACTGAAGGCTCACACAAATGGAAAAACCTGTGTATTTTTATGTTAAGTTTGATGAAAAGAAGAAAGTCATGGAGAAATATAAGTGGAAAAAGAGGATTCCATCTACTGGTAATAAACTGCGGCAAGGGAGAGGGCTTAGCATGGCCTGTTTGTTCAGATTCTTCTGTGTCCTGTGTCTTCAGAGATAAGGATGTTCCTTGTTTCCAGGTACAGAGGAGGCCCCTCTGGAATGAGGATCTTACGACCTATAGCAGGGCAGGAGAACATCAGGGTTTATGACCTGCTTCGTGGGAGAAAAATGAGGGGAAGGGGAGAGTGACTGATATGGTTTGGCTGTGACCTCACCAAAATTTCACCTTGAATTGTAGTTTCCACAATCCCCACATGTCGTGGGAGGGACCCAGTGGGAGGTAATTGAATCATGGCGGTTGGTTTTTCCTGTGTTCACGTGATAGCAAATGAGTCTCATGAGATCTGATGGTTTTATAAAGGGCAGTTCCCCTGCACACGCTCTCTTGCCTGCCATCATGTAAGATGTGACTTTGCTCCTTTCACCTCCGGCCATGATTGTGCGGCCTCCCCAGCCATGTGTAACTGTGAGTCCATTAAACCTCTTTTTCTTTATAAATTGCCTGGTCTTGGGTATGTCTTTATTAGCAGTGTGAGAACAGACTAATACAGTGATCCTCCTGCTTCTGCTGTTTTCTGCAATACCAAGATGCTATAGTTTGGGATAATGTGTCCTGAATCTCATTACTTCCTTCAAATGAGTCTCACACGGTTTGCCTTTCCTTTCCTAATCCTGTTATTAAGAGTAGGAGAAGCAAAATAGTAGTGCTTGGGAGTGCAAGGGCCAAGAATATTAGATTCTGCTTAGTCACCACAGTATTAAACATCTTCACAATGTATAGAATACACTACCTTACTGCCTCCCAGCAATCTACAAGATTCTCTACACTGGGAGAGAGAAAAAGCCCAGAAATGGCTCTGGGATTGGAAATAATTTTACAGAGAAGCCTGTCCCTGCCTTTTAAATCACTTAATCAAAGTTATTTTCCTGAAATTATAATTAATATTTGAAATTAGATTATTTAATTCCACTTGTGTATGTGTGTTATGTGCCTCAAATTAAATTAAAACCAACAGAAACATTTCTTGAAATGGAAAGGCTAGAAAGCCAAGAATTTTTCCAAGCAAGAATAGTTATTGAATTTGTGTCCTCTAGATGGGACCCATATACAAGACGGCCAATGAGATAAAAGCTCTGATGGTTATTAGAGCCCAATCCAGATATAAAGAGCATTCCCTACTATGTGTCAGGCATCCTGCTGGATGCTGGCAAGGTAGGCAGGATGGAGGGTTGGTAAACGAGGAAGTGCCTGCCAGGAGTTTCTGGAACAGATAAGCACATAAATATCACACGAGTTTAGTGGCGGGTCCTAAGAAATGTTTTACTAGGAAGTTTTTCAAAGGAAAAACATAGCGAACCCCAGCTTCACCACTTTCCAGACCTGCAACTTCAGGCAACTTACCCTCCCTCGGGCTCAGTTTCCTCCTCTGAACATCGGGGATGATGTTTCTCACTTGGCAGGGGAATTCGAGGAACAAATGAGATCATGCTATTTCCCAAACTCACCTCTTCTTAAGGATCCTTTGGAAGAGCCTGTCCGAATACAGATTCTCAGGCCACTTTCTGGAACCTTCTGCGGCCAGGACTCTGCTTTCAACCAGCATCCCAGCAGGGACATAACCAAAGGAAGGGGTTAGGGCTTTGTCCCAATTCCCTTCACCCAGGTCCACCCCGATCACTCCAAATCCACAGGCATTATTTTACTTATTTTTATTTATTCTTATTTTTAACTCTTCACTATGAAATTATTTTAGACTTGCAAACATTTGTAAGAATAGTATAATGAATTGCCCTATTTTCCTCACTCAGCTTCCTCAAATACTAAAAGCTTACATATCCACAATTCAATTATCAAAATCAGGATGTTAACATTAATACAATATCATTAATTAACAAACCTTATTTAAATATCACCCATTGTTCTGCTAATGTCTTTTTCTGGTCAAGGATCCAAGCCAGGCAAATGCAAATAACCTAACTAAGGCATTTGTTTGCTAGGCAAATGTCTTATCTAGATAAGTCTCTAACTGCTCCCAGCCCCTTCCACCTGGATGCTCCAGAGCTGACATTGTAGCCACCGGATCATATGATCAGGATATTGAAATTAACATTGAAGTCATGATTTCTTATGTTTTGGGCACATGTTAGTCTAACCAGTAGAAGCTAATACAAACCAAAAATGTACATTTATATGTAAGGAATCAAGAAAAGAGCAAAGAAAGGTGGACAGAAGCTTTAGTTGAGAAGCCTTGCATAGAGGCCGCTGGCTCTTGTCCTTGCTCTTTCCAGTGAGCGATGCTGTCCCCAGACATAACCACCTGCCACCACCCTACCTGTCAGTCAAGGTCTGTTAAATGAGACGATGCATGGAAAGGATTTAGTTCAATGAGTACATAGGGAGGACACAATGAATGTTGGTTATAATTTGATGTTACTCATTCCAAAGCCACTGGCTTCTTGAAACTTCTGATTCAATACATAAAGCATGATAGGCCCATTTTCTAATTCCCATCCTGTTCTTTGAGTCTTTCTTATAGCCCCAGTGGAACACATCCTGATTTATATCATAGTTATCTCTGTGCTTATCTTACACCCCTACTAGATTGTAAATTCTGATCCTTTTATCTCCCGTGGAGGCTTCTCGGGTATCATGCAGATCCCACTGCCAGCAGCTTGCCTCCCAAATGCACTGGGGCATCCAGCCTGCATATCCTTTGATTTAATTTATCACCAAACACTCTAGGCTTTAACTTTTTGTAAGCATCTTCAAATGAAACCTGCCATTGTGGCCAAGAAGGGAAGCTCCTTTTCAAAACTAGGCCTCTTATGAGAGTCAAGTTTTTAACCCCCTCTTCAGGAAAGAAGAAAATGCCTCTATTCAGGTGGGCCACTTACTGATTATGAGGACTTCAAAGCAAGATCTGTATTTTGGGTACCTCATCGTGGTACTGACAAGTTGCCTTTAGATAAAAGAGAGACAAAGAAAGTTTAAGGAGGTCGAGGATGCTTCTAGCACGCTGGGTCTTCGGATCTTCAAAGCACTTTACACAAATCCACTAATGAACACTTCATCACACAGCATGTAGGCTCCCCCAGGAATTGGAAGGCTCTAGGCTTCCATCCCGTAGCCAGAGACTTGAAAGGGGCCGAGTAATTTGCAGTTAACAATTGCATTTATGATGGTGACTCCTAAAAGGAGACAATCAAATCTCTTGCCTTTCACTGCCTTTCACCGAGTCCTTGCTAGATGTTTGTTGAATGACAGAATCACACTGAAGGCAGATCCAAAATGTGGCTCTACTTCTGCTGCCCACTTTCCCCAGGTCTAATTAATAGGGGCCAGGCCAAGTTCTCCCTAGGAAGTTTTATTCAATGCCACAGTAGGTCATTTAATGTAAAACATTTAGGGTTATGTGTCCCTTATAGAAATCTGATGAAAACTATGACCCTGGTCCCTAGAAAAATGCTAAGTGCACACATGTACATACTGGAAACATTTGTATGACTTTTTGGAGTCCCTCTGAAATCCAAATTAAGACTCTCTGCTGTAGGTATTGCTGGGAGACCGCAAGCTTAAAAGGGATCACCTATGTCCAAGTTTGGGAGTAACAATTTATTCTTCCAAGAATACTGCGTTTCACTGGTTTGAAAGCAACATTTAGAAGGGCAGTGGCCCTTTTTCAGATTAGGCATCAAGAACATATGAATATGTTTCTTTTAAAAATATTAAACAAAATAGGTTCTTTCTGGTTGCGGCCCCTTGCAGTGACTATGGGGACTTGTTTTTCTTCTTCTTAGGCTCGTTTAATGACATATTCTCATATTTGAGAAGTTTGAAAAAGAACTGCCTGTCTCCTCAGCGAGTAGATGTGTGACTAGGGAAAACTTTTTTGAAGACCTGCTTGCCAGTGTTGACAGCAATGTTAACTAAATCCTCCATGAATACCCCACCCCGCACCCCCCAAATAGAGCTAAACAAATCACGATAGGAAGCCCTATCACCCAGCAACTAATTTCCACACTATTGAAAGTCAGCAAGGAAAAGTAGTATGTGCACAACCAGATGGAAAAGAGCCTCACTTTCTAGGAAAAGTGAGCATTCCAGAATGATGCTGGGGTGAGGGCCTGGAAGAGATCAAAAGGGAGTTTGAAGTCCATGTGGAAGTGACTCTTTAAAAACAAGGGCTTGCATTTCAATGGCCAGCCTTGAAATGCAGGAATCTCAGGTTCCTTCTGAAAAGACCTGTGGTATTCACAAGTGCCCAAATCTTAAAGAAGGTCAGATATATGGGCCAATCACTTTCTGGTAATGTTTCTTGACAGAAAAGAAGAAACTAGAAAGTTTGGAGCTAAAGGAGAAGATACCATAAATAAAAGCAAAGGATAAAATGTTTTCCACACTTCTCACCAATTGATGTGTAAATTTGCGTTTCCACCCAGATGTCCTTAAATGACTGTGTGATTCAACATCTACACCAGAAACCTTGACGTTTCAGTCCATGATTCTTAGTTAAGATAATGAGCCCAGAGGGCTATTATGCTTCCTGGGTTTATGGTCAACTATCCTGGATTTTTTCTCCTGATCCATTCTTTCTTTCCTGGTTGAAAGTTACCTGAATCCCATCCCTACATCCAGTTCTATCCGCTCTTTGCACAATTAAAATGGTCAAGTGTAAATGTCAGTCTCATTCACATTTAAGTGTTCAGCTCATCTGTTTGCCCAGGTCAGCCTTGGGAACACCCCGTCTCTGAGGCACAGTGAGGTTGTAGGTCAAGGTGCTCCCCCATTCTGAATTTGGGAGTCCTGGCATCAGATTTGTGTTTAGATCCTGGCTCTACCACCTCCTGGCTTTGTCAGGTAGACAATTTACTTGAACTCCTTGATTCTTCATTACTTCATCTGTAAAATGGGCCATATGCCCATTTCATCAATTTGTGGTGAGGATTAAAGAAAATGTTTAAGTTCATGTAAGTTCATCTGCCTCATTCCATGAAGGGTTTTCAGTGGTATGCCCACACAAACACACATTGGAATGGAAGGAAGGAAGGAAGGAAGGAAGGAAGGAAGGAAGGAAGGAAGGAAGGAAGGAAGGAAGGAAGGAAGGAAGGAAGGAGGGAGGGAGGGAGGGAGGGAGGGAGGGAGGGAGGGAGGGAGGGAGGGAGGGAGGAAGGAAACCAATTAAAATGAAGAATACTAGAAGTTTAATAAAATATTTATTCTTTCTAATAAAAGTTATGTTTGCCAGGTGTGGTGGCTCAAGCCTGTAATCCTAGTACTTTGGGAGGCTGAGGCGGGCAGATCACGAGGTCAGGAGTTCGAGACCAGCCTGGCCAATATGGTGAAACTCAATCTCTACTAAAAATACAAAAAATTAGCCGGGGATGGTAGTGTACACCTGTAATCCCAGCTACTTGGGAGGCTGAGGCAGGAGAATCACTTGAACCTGGGAGGCGGAGGTTGCAGTGAGCCGCCATCGCGCCACTGCACTCCAGAGCGAGACTCCATCTCAATAAATAAATAAATAAATAAATAAATAAATAAATAAAATGTGATATGTTCAGTGATATATACTCATTTTTAAATTTGAGGTTTCTGGAGTGTGTTTTATTTTAGGAACTTTTTTTTTTAACCTCAGAATGAAAGTACAGAGGTTGAAGAAAACACAAGATATGAATTTCTCAACCTACTTTTCTATTTCAATTAGTTTCTGTCCCTGGACAGGAATGGCTTTCCTATAACTAGTTGGTGATGTTGCTAGCACTCTATCCCAGGTCCCTTTCCTGGACAGGAAGTTGAGGCATCACCAGTCCGGTTTTACCTTCAGGACAGCAATACTCATATCAAGGTGTTAGAGGCATTTGAACCAGAGCAACTCCATCTTGAATAGGAGCTGCTACTAGGTTGCATTCTCAGAAGGTGAGGCATCGTAAGTCACAGGATGGGATGAGGTAGGCACAAGATACAGGTCATAAAGACCTTGCTGATAAGACAGATTGCAGTAAAGAGGCCAGTCAAAACCCACCAAAAGCAAGATGGTGACGAGAGCAACCTCTGGTTGTCCTCACTGCTACACTCCCACCCATGACAGTGTACAAATGCCATAGCAACATCAGGAAGTTACCCTATATGGCCTAAAAAGGAGGGGCATGAATAATCCATTCCTTATGTATCATATCATCAAGAAATAACCATAAAAATGGGCAACCAGCAGCCCTCGGGGTTGCTCTGTCTATGGAGTAGCCATTCTTTTATGTCTTTACTTTCTTAATATACTTGCTTTCACTTTACTTTATGAACTTGCCCTGATTTCTTTCCTGTGCGAGATCCCTGAACCCACTTTTGGCGTCTGGATCTGGGCCCCTTTCTGGTAACAAAGGTGCTATCAAGAGACACAGAGGGATTTGTTGATGCTTCTTAACCTTGTTAATATCAAATTTTCTGCATCTGAGTAGTGCTTTGAAAACCCCTGTAAGGTGTAAGACATGGGAATTTTTGTGCTTATTGGAAACCAGAATATGCCACACCAAAGTATACAGGATTATTGAGCCAAAGGCAATGAAGGAGGAAATGCAGGAAAGCACTCTGCCCTCCATGTGACTAAAAGCAGGATATAAATGTACAAAGGCAAAGGATTTCCATGCCCTCACCTACCAGAGAGAAGAAATGTTAACCATTTAAGACAACATTAGCCGGTGGAGATGGTAGCAGTGGAATCTACATTAACCAGCTTTCCTAACTTGCTGTTAATTGCCCTTAGTTTACCTTTCCACAAGTTGCTATTCTGCGCACTCAAAGTTCCTTTCCTTTGTTTTGTCGCTTCTCTAAAATTTTACTGTACTTTGTTAAAGATGCTATATAAGCTGTAATTCAAATTCACCTCTATGAGAATTACTCATTCCCTGGTATCTCCCATGTATATATAAAATATACATGTTAATAAATGTGTTGGGTTTTTTTTTATTAATCTGTCTTTTGTTACAGAGGTCCATTCCAACTATGAACCTATGAGAATTGGAGAAAAAATTATTTTTCTTCCCCTACATGCCCGTGAGAAAAATGGGCTTGGACGGAAAACAAAATGGCTTTCCTATAACTAATTAGTGGTGTTGCTAGCACTCTATCCCAGGTCCCTATCGCAGAGCCTACATGGTACCATGAAACTTAAATCTCTACTTTGCAAAATTTCCTCCCTTACTCCATGTTCAGCTGTGGTTCCATTTGTGCTTCTGTTTCTTATGAGTTATATCTTTGTTTTACCCAAGGATCAAGATATTAACCTCCTGGAGCGATTGTACCTAGCAACAAGCTGCAGCGGAGATGAGAAAAAACATCCTCATCCATTTCTTGCGGCTTAGCTCTCCTTCATACAGATGGATGGTGGTTGGAGCCTCTTGGAAAGGTTATTTCTAATGATTGCTCCAAACACATGAGCAATATATTTCACCCATTAAGCAAAATTCTTGAATTCTGGCATTTTAACAAAAATGAAAATCTGAAAGAAATCCTAATGCTTTCTTCTTCTGGGACGGAAGTGTGAAAATGGCATATTTAAAACTTCTCTTCATCAATTTCCGCTGTCCCTACTAGATGACACTGTCAGGCAGGCTCTGCTCTAGGTGCTTTATGTGCATTAAACCCCACACTAGGCTGTGGAATAAGCACTCCTATCATCCCCACTTTACCAGTGCAGACACTAAAGTTGAAGGAGGTTGTCATTCAAAGTCATGAACGTAGCAAGTAGCAGAGCTGAGATTCAAATCCAGGAGTTTCTCACTCCAAAGCCTGTTCTCTCTCCCACTGCAATTTACTGCTTTCTCTCCTCTATGTAAAGAAACTGCTTAAGATTCTAGAATAGTTGACAATATATTGGCTTTCAAAATACAAGTTTTCAGTTACAGTAGAAGAAATGGGTAACACAGACAACCTTACCATCTTAGCCTTCCACTGGGAAAAACAGACAGCCACACAGCACCCTTCTAAATTTATGCATTATATGCCAGGCACCAAGGAATGCCAAAAATGATTAAGATATAATTTTTAAGAAATCACAGCTTGATGGCGGGGGGGGGAGGGGAATGGCAGAAGATTCTACCTTTAGTTAGGAGTATGAAAGAGATACAATTACAAGGTGAGAGGAAATAAGAACTCTTTCTGGCCGGGTGCGGTGGCTCATGCCTGTAATCCCAGCACTTTGGGAAGCCGAAGTGGGCAGATCACGAGGTTAGGAGTTCGAGATCAGCCTGGCTAACATGGTGAAATCCTATCTCTACTAAAAACACACACACAAAAAAAAAAAAGCCCAGTGTCATGGCGTGCGTTTGTAATCCCAGCCACTCGGGAGGCTGAAGCAGGAGAATTGCTGGAACTCAATGGAGGTTGCAGTGAGCTGAGATTGTGTCATTGCACTCCAGCCTGGGCGACAAGAGCAAGACTCCGTTTCAATAAACAAAACAAAACAAAAAGCAAAACTCTTTCTGAGGATGTCAGTAAAGGTTCCCCTGAAGAGGTATCTTCTTGAGCTACCTTCGAAGCATGGCATCCTTTAGGAAAAGGGCACTTCACCCCTAAGTTCAGGCAAGGGTAAGGACATGGTGCAGTGAGTATGTGGCATCTAGAGCCCTGGGGCTGGAGGGGCAGAGATGAGGCTGTGGAGAGGTTGCTTTAGGTCCGATTATAACAGGGTCTCACCCTGTATTTTTGTGACAATTCCTCAGTGAGCTCTGCTGGACGATGTGTCGTAAAATGGTGTGTCAATTTTTGTGCCCAGAAAATATATTTGCTAATACTAAGAGCTGTGTCTTAATGTGCTTTAAAAGCAGAGCCTTTATTAAACTACACCATACTACATAAGCGTTTTTGTATTAATGTTTGACTCAGCAGAAAGGCAGTGAGTGCTGTAGAAAAACAACCTTTGGAGCCATACACCACTGGGTTCAAATTCTCTTTACTTTCCACCCCTCTGATCTTGGGGAAATGCCCTAATGTTTTAGAACCTCAGTTTTCGTATCTATAAATTAGGAATGATCAAAAGTGGTATTCAAAATATTTAACAACTGGTACATATAGTCACCCTGCAATCAAAAGAGAAGCCAGTCCTTCTGGGCTTTACCTGTGAGCACTGTCTGCATATCCGGGCCGCAGATGATGAAACCTACTTTGTAGGGAAGAAGTGAGAATTAACTGGTACAGAATCAGGACTATAGAAATGATCAACAATGGCTAATGAGTCAGAAGCTCATCTCTGCTGCAGTGGAAAGGAAGCCCATCCTTTTGTAATCAATACAGGCTGTCAAAGATTGCTTTTGGTCTATACAGTCACCATGAAGTTGGAATGGGGGCCATTTTGGCTATAGCGATCTTAGTTCTACAAAGGCAGCAAAGAAATGTGTGTGTGTATATATATGTGTGTGTGTGTGCGTGCGCGCGTGCGCGCGCATGTGTGTGTATGTATGTGTGTGTGTGTGTGTGTCTGTGTGTATATATAAAGAATATTGGCAGGATCTAGCACAATTAAAAATGCACACTCCCTGACATGTGAGAGACTGGAATGCATATCTTTCTCCTCCCAGGGTGCCTCCTTGACAGTGGAAGCCAGGAAGCCACGCATTTCCCAGATTCCTTTGCAGATAAGGTTTCAAGTGTGAATGAGATTCCATCAATCAGAAGTACCATATGAGATTTGGAAGGCAAAAAAAGAAGCTGACATTTGCTCCTGCTGTATTTGTGGTCACTAGTTTTGTGGGTATCCAAGGTCAGGGCATATAACATCCATTTTCCTGGCACAGGATAATTCTGGAGCAGCAGCAGCAGCAGTGGCTTCCTGATCATCACAGATTCCTGACCTTGGTGTTTCCTGATCATGGCTCCATGGTGGTGGGATTCTGGGAGCTGACATCTGCATGGCGACTTCCCAGTTAGGCAGCAGCTCCTTTGGTGGATCAGTCCAACAGTGTAACTTTGACAACCATTCCCAAAAGTTCAAACTTGAGTCTTTACCCCCTTGGAAAAGATTTGATTCTCTGTAACTAAATGTATGCTGATTAAATTCTCCAACCCATCTTCTGGGAATTTAGCCAACAGATATACCTATAATCCATATGTATGCAAAAATGAGTGTATCAAATTCACTAAAGCATGGCTTTTTATCAGGAGAGATTTGGAAATCACCTAAATGTTCATTAGTAAGGAATTGGTTAAATAATATTATATCTAGATACTTTAGCCCTACGCTGACAATTTTATCTTTTCAAAGAAAATATCTCTAGCCGTACAGCTATGGAGAGATATTCCCAATACAATGTTAAGAATGGTACTAAATATTTTATTTTTTGCCTGGATAGCCACACCTACCACTCACAGCCCATATGCTTGGAAAATGATAACTCCACCTCTGGCTCTCAGGTGAGTCCTTCCTTGGCTCAAACCTAATGAATTCATGTAACCCCATCCTTTTCTAAGGAGATTGGTTCCAATGGGGGCACATGACCCAATTCATGCCAATAAGATGTGAAAAATTATTGGCTTGAGCCTCCAAGTGAAAAAACATTCAAATTAATGTTTTCTGGCTCTTCTGAGAGAACTTCAAGAAATAACCCTCTCTCTTTCTGCCTACATATGGACATGTAGGTATGTAGCCCTAGGGATGTTAACAAGTCATACGGGAAGCCAGCCTTTACAATGATACCATGAAAGGCAAAGCAGACAGAGAGAAATCAGACCTCTGATAACATAGTTAAGCCACTGAGTCAAATCCACCTTGAATCAAGCTCTTTCTCTGAACTTCTAATTATGTAAGTCAACAAATTCAGTTTATTATGCAGGATAGTTTGGTTTTTGGTTATGTGCAATGGAACTTATTCTATAAATTAAGTGCAAAGAAAAGGCAAGGAGCCTAAAAAAGGTGTGTTATGCATTATCCCACGTGTGTTAAAAATGAAAATTTTAAAAATACACATATACAAATGTACTTTATCATGTATAGTATTTGTTTTGTTTTGTTTTGTTTTGTTTTTTTTGAGACGGAGTCTCACTCTATCGTCCAGGCTGGAGTGCAGTGGCGGGACCTCGGCTCACTGCAAGCTCCGCCTCCCAGGTTCACACCATTCTCCTGCCTCAGCCTCCGGAGTAGCTGGGACTACAGGCAACCGCCACCACGCCTGGCTAATTTTTTGTATTTTTAGTAGAGATGGGTTTTCACCGTGGTCTCCTGACCTTGTGATCTGCCCGCCTCGGCCTCCCAAAGTGCTGGGATTACAGGCATGAACCACTGCACCGGGCTAGAAAATTTTTAAGAAGAGACACAAAACTGTTCATTGTAGTGATTTCTCCTTCCCTTCCTTCCTTCCTTCTTTGCTTCCTTCCTTCCTTGCTTCCTTCCTTCCTTCCATCCATCCATCTATCCTTCCTTCCTTTTGTTGAGACAGTTTCACTCTTGCTGCCCAGGCTGGAGTGCAATGGTGTGGTCTCGGCTCACCGCAACCTCCACGTCCCGAGTCCCGGTTCAAGCAGTTCTCCTGCCTCAGCCTCCTGAGTAGCTGGGATTATAGGCACATGCCACCACACCCAGCTAATTTTTGTATTTTTAATAGAGACGGAGTTTCACCATGTTGGCTAGGCTGGTCTCGAACTCCTGACCTCGTGATCCGCCCGCCTGGATCTCCCAAAGTGCTGGGGTTACAGGCATGAGCCACCCCGCCCAACATTGTCGTGATTTCTGAGGAGTGAGTTAGAGAGACTTTTCATTATTTATCTTTTTATATTTGAACTTGTTTAATCAGTTACATATATGACTTTAATAATTCTACTTTTAAAATAGAATCATCTATTTTGCTCCTAAAGAAATATCAACAGACTCACAAAAATAGTTTGGATCTATTTAATCGTTGTTTGAGCAGGCAGAGGAAAGGAAAAGCTACTCCTTAGGTGACATCATCTCTGCACTGGGAAGGGGTGGCCAGAGGCAAGTCAGGGTCTGCATCCCCCATAGCCAGGTGTCATTTAGGAAATAGCAGCTGGCTTCAGGCTTCAGATGTACAGGATACTCTATCATGTTTATCTGCATGATCTTATTTACATATGGAATTTTAAGAAGTGTACGTCATAGAAACAGCAGAAGAGTAGCTACCAGGAGTCAGAGGGGTCGGAGAAATGAGGTTGGTCCAAGGGCTCGAACTTTCTGTTATAAGATGAATACACTCTGAAGAACTAATGTACAGCATGGTGATTATAGCTAATACTAATGTATTACCTACTTGAAATTTGTTAGGAGAGTACAGCTTAAGTATCATCACCACAAAAAAAGGTAACTATGTTAATCAGCGTGATTGATTGTGGTAATTTCACAACGTGTAAGTGTATCAAAACATCATGCTGTACACTTTAAATGTATGCAGTTTTTATTTGTCAATTATACCTCAGTAAAGCTGGGGAAGATGTAGAGGATGCTGACTACCTCTTGATAACGTGCTGTGAGGTTTCATGGACCTTATGCAATTAAGCTGTCCCTGCAAGAAATCTGGGGGCAATCTAAGAAGACCTGCCCTTGAGTTTTCCTTTCCCTATGCAGTTGAAGAACCTTTGCCTTTGGTCTTGGAGGCTTCTGGAGAAAGGCCAGTTAAGAAGCCACCATCTCTCGTATTTTTGTTGTTGTTGTTTGGTTTTTTTTCACCCAGGCTGGAGTGCAATGGTGCCATCGTGGCTCACTGCAACCTCCGCCTCTCAGGTTCAAGCAAATCTCCTGCCTCAGCCTCCAGAGTAGCTGGGACTACAGGCACCCGCCACCACACCTGGTTAATTTTTGTATTTTTTAGTAGAGACAGGATTTCACTGTGCTGGCCAGGCTGGTCTTGAACTCCTGACCTCAGGTGATCCTCCCCGCTCGGCCTCCTAAAGTGCTGAGATTACAGGCGTGAGCCACCGCGCCCGGCCCCATCACTTGTTTTTCACAGCATCCTCTTCAGCTGCAGCAACTTCAGAGTGGACAGAGAGAGACAATCTCTGGGCTCTTTATAAGGTTCTCCCTCCTTCTAAATGCCACACAATCTTCACAGGAAACCTTGCCTGGCTTTTTCCTCCCTCCCTGCCTGCATTCTGGCTGCTCCCTTTACCTCGAATGCCATCACAGGTCGGCTTTCCTGGGAAGCAGGCTAAGGGACTATTTTTAAAATTATTACTATTATTACAGTTTTTAAAAATCAGATGAGCCTATTTGTGAAACTAAAATGTAGAGAACAGACACACACACATGCCCCCATTCGGTCCCAGTTATAGAGATCAAGGGACTAAGATGGTGGGACCCACAGGTTCTACTCACTGCACTTACTTTTAAAAGGAAGAAAAGAGAAAGAAGCCTAAATGATGCTATTACGGCGGCTAATTAAATTTCTTCTTGCTGTTACAATGCATTCATTTTTGAGGATCATTACTTTTCGTGTAGCTTCTCTCAAGAGCTTGGTTTAAGGTTTAAGTTAAGGAAACCGCAAGGCAAGCCTTAAAGCCACAGGCTGTGCGTACATCCGCCCATGGCAACGTGTGCCCTGCGCAGGAGAACTCCTGGAAGCGAAAATGACGACCGAGCTGCCATTTCTTTTGAAGTACGTGAACTGAAAAGGAAGGGGGAGCAGCTCTTCTTTTTATAGAAGGAGATCCACTGAGTTGATAGATAGGAGTGTGTTTGCATATAGCCTTTAGCTAATGTTCAAAATTCAGGGTGTTCATTCCCTATTTAATATTCATCTATTCCACCAAAAGACACGAGTTGCCCTAGATGTGCCAGGAGCTCTGACATATGTAAGGGAAAGAGGGTAGAGAGTCGGTGAGGCTCAGAGACAGCTTTGGGGAGAAGGCAGCACTGCGCTGGCCCCAGGGCTGTGTGCTGGAGACAGGTCAGACTGGCGCAAGGCAATCGTGCACACCTCTTCTCAATGCCACATTCACTCCCATTTGGTTCATAATTAGAAACGAGCCATTGTGGGATTATTTACACCACAGAAGTTGGTAAACACTACAACACAGCTTCTTTTTCTCCTCTTCTGGAGAAGCTGCACAGTGGCTGCACCGCATTTTCCAGATGAGAAACTGAGGCAGAGACAGGAAGGATGTCTTATTCTTTGTCTTCCTTAGTCCACCAGCACAGTGTGTACCACACCACGGATGCCCAATAAATATGTGACTGACTAAAATGGGGGCATTCAAGTTGCTTTCCTCCTTTTATCTAAGTTATTGGTAAATACAACTGAAAGTGTAAAAGATAATGCAATTGTATTAAACCAAAATGTAGTGGCAGAAACAAATACCTAAACCTAAGAAAACATATCAAGTGTTACAGAAAAAATAAGTTGCTAACATTTTCTCCTAGAAGGAGCTTTGATTACTTTTTGTTGTTGTTTTCCTCATCAAATTAGACCCTTTTAAGAACTCGAATATCCCAGATATCCCAGAGCCTGCAAAATCATTTTGGACTGAGGCTCCCCATTTTGAACAGCAAAAGTCTTCATTCACTACACAGATTTTTCAGGCACTGAACAAAGCATTACCCCAAAGTGAAATGGGTGCTCTGTGCAGCCAAATATTTAGGTAAAGGCCAAGTAAAACTTCAGCAGATGATACCTGCAAGTTAAACCAGAAAACAAACCTGCCAACATTTGGAAATGTGTGTGGGCAAAAGCAAATAATAACAAATGTATGTTTTTCATTAGAAAATGATGGAAGTTGGACGTGAGCTTTGAATAATAAGGGATATCCATCATTAAATACTCATTTTTATTCTTACCTTTTTCAAAGTACTCAGAAAAAAAATAAAGAATTAAAGAAAGCGTAAGTGATACAGAGAGATAACACGCAATAACTACTCACCAACACTGTATTGCAAATGCCCAGTTGGAATCAAGTTACAAACAAAACTCAATTCTGAACCCTCAGTGTATCCCTTACATTCCTCTGTCCACCACCCCGACGCCTTGTTCCTCCCACCCTCCACTCTGGTAGTGATGTGAATGCTGAAAAGTCAAAACTGGGTTAAGAAGGGACCAAAAGAATGTTTTAGATGAAATCAGATGTGACCCCTGAAATCAGGGGCATTTGCAGAACCTGGTTTTAATTATGGGGGCTCAATCAGCTTCCCAGTACCTGCTCTTGGCTGCAGCTTGGTGTACCTCTAAAAATCTGTATGGCCTGCCAGCCTGCCAGCAGGAAGGGTTTACGGCCTCTCACTCCATTAAAAAATAAATAAATAAATCAGAAGCCCCTGAGGCAGTCACGTGTTTAGAAGCAATGAAATTGCAACCTGTTTACCTCTTCTTAGACATTTAAATTCCCAGCCAAGGTACAGCCTTATAAGCTACCATTAAACATTATTGTGAAGGAATTAGAATTTTTTGGCTCTGATGCAGTCTGACTTGCGGCATATGGCCCATCGCTGAAACCCAGAGGCTCATCCTGTGTTTTTCAAGATCTCATAAAATTGTCCAGTTCTAATGGAAGGAAAGAGTTCTGCATCTGAAAAATCTATAGGTACTTCATTACAAGCTCAAGTTCTTTAAATGATACAGTCAGCGGAACTCTAAGGGCTAGGCCACTTCACAATGCAAAGGAAATGAAATCCATAAATGTGGGAGTTTGGGTCCAATATCACTGGGAAAAAAAAACTGTGTCACTGGAAGGAAAGACACAAGTAAGCTGAGAACTGAAAGCCAAAAAAAAAAAAAAAAAAAAATGCGGCCGGGCGCGGTGGCTCAAGCCTGTAATCCCAGCACTTTGGGAGGCCGAGACGGGCGGATCACGAGGTCAGGAGATTAAGACCATCCTGGCTAACACGGTGAAACCCCGTCTCTACTAAAAAATACAAAAAACTAGCCGGGCGAGGTGGCGGGCACCTGTAGTCCCAGCTACTCAGGAGGCCGAGGCAGGAGAATGGCGTGAACCCGGGAGGCGGAGCTTGCAGTGAGCTGAGATCCGGCCACTGCCCTCCAGCCTGGGCGACAGAGCAAGACTCTGTCTCAAAAAAAAAAAAAAAAAAAAAAAAAAAAAAAATGCACCAGTCCATGGGGTGGAAAGGGGAATCTGAAAACGTTTAGCTTTGAGAGAGAAGAGTGCTAGCCATCAAACTTTTCCTCTTCAAATAGTTGAAGTGTTGGGGGTAATGATTGATTTTAGGTGTCAACTGGGCTAGGTTATTGGTGTTTGCTCAAATACCAGTCTAAATGCTGCCTCAAAGTATTTTCAAACAGTTATTAACATATAAATTAGGGGACTTTGAGTAAAGCAGATTACCCTCCATCATGAATGTGGGCCTCATCCAATCAGATGAAGGCCTTAAGAGAAATGACCGAGATTCTCCAAGGAAAAAGGAATTCTACCTTTAGATTGCCTCGGGCTCAAGACTGCAACATCAGCTTTTTCCTGGATCTACAGCCTGTTGGTCTGCCCTGAAGATTTCAGACTTGCCACCTCCCATAACTGCAGGGAGAAAATTCCTTAAGTTAACTCTCTCTCTCTACAAATGCACATCCTGTTGGTTTCTCTGCAGAACCTTGACTAATATAGTTGATATGTAAAGAAGAAAGAGAAAAGAGAACTAATGTTTGGTAGCATTTTATGATTTCCCATTCATCTCTGTTGTCCTGACACAACCTTGTAAAGTGAGCAATTGTCCCATTTTCCAGATTAGAAAACTGAGGCTTTGATCTTGCTGAGGATCATGAAAAAAGTAAGCAGTGAATCTTACTTTCACTCAGGTCTGTCTGTCTCCTATGCTCATTCCTTTCCAGAACATCACTGGCCTCCCTACAAGGCTTGTTCTGAGTTATTCCAGAAGGCAGAGCGAGGCCTCGTGCCTCCCATGTGGACAGGCTATCCTCAGAGAGAGAAGCCGGTCTGTAGAGAGAGGTCGAGGCGGAAGAAAGAAAGTCTTAATGACATTCAACACCTTGGCTTCAGTGCCTTCTGAGGCCAACTCCATGCAGCCCTTTCACTGCCAGGTTTATGTTTTGGTTTGGTTTGCTTTTCATCAGCTTTATTGAGGTATAGTTGACATACCATAAACTGAACATATTCAAAGTAAACAATTTGATAAGCCTTGTAGATATACATTTGCGAGACCAATATCTGCAATCAAGATAATGAACTTATCCACCTCTCTCAGAAGCATCCTGTGTACTTTTGTGACATCTTTCTCCTGCCTGCTTCCAGCCGTTCTGCTAAGAACCACTGATCTGCTTCCAGCCCCTATAGATTCGTTTGCATTTGCTGACATCTTATATACATTGAATCATACAGTATGTACTCTTTGTTAAAAATCTGGTTTCTTTCATGCAGCATAATTATTTGAAGATTCATGTTGTGTATGGATCAGTAAATGATTATTTTTTGTTTCTGAGTTTTATTTCATGCTATGGATATGCCACAGTTTGTGGATCTGTTCCTCTGCTAGTGAAAATTTGGGTTGTTTCTAGTTTTTGGCTATTATAAATCAAACTGCTTATGACCATTTATGTACAGGCCTTTATATGGATGTCTGCATGGGGTGGCAGATTGTGGCTTGTTGTGTACTGCCTACAGACACAGCCACACACACTCAATTACTTGTTCATTTAAGATCGGTGGCTGCTTTTATGCAACAATGGCAGAGTATGTGGCATTTGGTTTTGGCTAGAAAAGGCTGAAACATTTACTTTACAGTTTCCAAACCCCTGCTTTTCAATATATTCCTAAGAGTAGAGTGGCTAGACATGAGATAGGTGTTTGTTTAGCTTTTTAGAGAATGGCTAAACTGTTTTCCAAAGTTGTTACAATTTTACATTGCCACCAGCATCATATGAGACTTCCAGTTGCTCCATATCCTCCTCCAAACTGAATATGCTCATTTTTTTTAATTGCATCCATTCTAATAGGTGTATAGTGGTATCTCATTGTGATTTTAATGTGCACTTCTCATAACTAATGATATTTAACCTCTTTTCAACTGCCTTCCTATTTGAGTGAGGCAGTATTTATTTTATTATTATTGAGTTTGGAGCATTCTTTATATATTCTGAATACAAGTGCTTTATTAGATACATAATTTAGTAATATTTCCTCCCAGTTTGTGACTTGTCTTTTCAGCTTCTTATCAGGGTCTTTCACAGAGCAAAAGTTTTTAATATTAATGAAAACCAATGTATAATTTTTATGTTATGTATTATGCTTTAGATGTTATGTTTAAGAAGTCTTTACCTTACCCAAGATCATAACACTTTCCTTATGACATTTATAGTTTGGAATTTTACCCAAAACTATTTTGAGAACTATGAGAAATGATTAATTTTTTAAAATGTGCACATGGATACCCAATTGTTTCAGAATCATTTGTTAAAAAGACTATCCTGCCAGGTGCGGTGGCTCAAGCCTGTAATCCCAGCACTTTGGGAGGCCGAGACGGGCGGATCACGAGGTCAGGAGATCGAGACCATCCTGGCTAACACGGTGAAACCCCGTCTCTACTTAAAAAAAATACAAAAAAACTAGCCGGGCGAGGTGGCGGGCGCCTGTAGTCCCAGCTACTCAGGAGGCTGAGGCAGGAAGGGCGTAAACCCAGGAGGCGGAGCTTGCAGTGAGCTGAGATCTGGTCACTGCACTCTAGTCTGGGCGACAGAGCGAGACTCCGTCTCAAAAAAAAAAAAGATCTACTAAACTGTTTTTGCACTCTTATTGAAAATATATACATAGGTCAATTTCTGGATTTCCTCTTCTATATTATTAATCTATTTGTCTGAACTATCTTGATGCCAATACCACACTGTTGATTAATATGCATTTTGTTGTTTTTGTGGTTGTTGTTGTTGTTGTTGCTGTTTTTGAGAAGGAGTCTCGCTCTGTTGCCCAGGCTGGAGTACAGTGGCGCATCTCAGCTCACTGCAAGCTTCGCCTTCCGGGTTCACGCCATTCTCCTGCCTCAGCCTCCCGAGTAGCTGGGACTACAGGCGCCCGCCACCTCACCCAGCTAATTTTCTTTTTTGTATTTTTAGTAGAGATGGGGTTTCACCGTGTTTGCCAGGATGGTCTCGATCTCCTGACCTCGTGATCTGCCTGCCTCGGCCTCCCAAAGTGCTGGGATTACAGGCGTGAGCCACAGTGCCCGGCCAATTAATATGGATTTATAATAAGTTTTGAAGCCAGGTAGTACAAGACTTCCAGTTTAGTTCTTCTTTTTCAGAATTATTTTAGCTATTCTAGGTCTTCTGCATTTCTATTTGAATTTTAGAATCAACTTATCAATTTCCACCAAAAATAAAAAAACACGCTGGGGTTTTTATGGGAACTGTTGAATCTACAGATCAATATGGGAAAAATTTACATCTAAATAATACAAAGTACTCAGATTCATGAACATGATATATCTTTCCATTTTTTATTTAGGTTTTCTTTAATTTCTCTCCATGATGATTTGTAATTGTCAGTATATAGCTCTTACAACCACAGGCTGATTGGGAACAACTCTTCCCTTGCACTATAATGCAGGGTCACAAAATAAATAGCACATCCCTGTCATTATTTAAAAATTCGATATTTTGCTCATCATAAATTTTTTGAATTAATTTGGATATTTTAAAATAGCGCATTATAATATTATTTATCTTGATTATTGAGTTTTCAGTGCCTTAAATTTTGGGCCTGAAGTGAATTCTTCTTGTAACTCACTCTCATCCCAGCACTGCCTAAGTATTTCATAATTTTTGCACTAATGTTTTTAAATTTGAATTTTCAATTATTCATTGCTAGCACATAAAAATACAATTGATTTTTAAAATACTGATCTTGTACACTGCAGCCTAACTTGTTAGTTCTGGTACATTTGCTATAGATTTCTTTGGATTTTCTACATATTTGATCACATCATCAATTTTCTGGAAGAGATTGAGTACAATTGGCATTATTTCACTCTTGAATATTTGGTAGGCCGGGCGCAGTGGCTCACGTCTGTAATCCCAGCACTTTGGGAGGCCGAGGCAGGTGGATTACGAGGTCAGGAGATCGAGACCAGCCTGACCAACATGGAGAAACTCTGTCTCTACTAAAAACACAAAATTAGCCGGGCGTGGTGACGCATGCCTGTAATCCCAGCTACTCAGGAGGCTGAGGCAGGAGAATCGCTTGAACCTGGAAGGCAGAGGTTGCGGTGAGCCAAGATCGCGCCATTGCACTCCAGCCTGGGCAACAAGAGCAAAACTCCGTCTCAAAAAAAAAATACATATATATACACACATATATATATGTGTGTGTGTATATATGTATGTATATACATATATTTGGTAGAATGTGCCCTTGAGCCACATGGGCCTGACATTTTCTTTGTGGCAAAGTTTTTAACTACAAATTCAATTTTATTAACAAATATCAAGGTATTCGAATAACTGATTTCTTCACGAACCTGCTTTGGTAGTTTGTCTTTTAAGGAATTTGTCTATTTTATTTATGTTGTTGAATTAATTGGCATAAAGTTATAATATTCCCTTATTATCACTTTAATATGTGTAAAATCTGTTTCTATGTCACCTTTCTCATTTCTAATATTGGTAATTGTTAGTTTGTTTTTATCTCTTTTTGTTCCTGAACAGTCACCTTTCTTCTGGAACAAGAAACCCCAGCTTTTGAATGCATTTTTCTAAATTGTTTTTCTGGTTTCTGTTTCATTCATTTTCACTCCAATCTTTAAATTATTTCCTTTTTTTTTTTTCCAAGTTACATTGAGTTTCATTTGCTCTTTTCTTTTTAGTTTCTTAAGGTGGAAGAATTTGAGACTTTCTTCTTTTCTACTATGCATAGGTGTTTAGTATTGTAAATTTCCATCTAAATACTGCTTAAGCTGCATCCCACAAATTTTAATATGTTGTGGTTTCATTTTCATTCAATTCAAAATAATATATAATTTCCCTTTTGATTTTTTTCTCTGACCCAGGAGTGTGTTAGTCAATATATAATTATTTGGGAATTTTTCAGGTTTATGTTTCTATTATTTACTTCTAATCTAATATTATATCCAAGGATAATAGTTTTTATAAATTTAATCTAATTTATTGATACCTTTTTATGGCCCAGAGTATAGTCTATTTTGGTAACTATTCCATGTGCACTTGAAAACAGTGTTAGTTCTATCATTGGGTGGAATGTTTTGCAAAGTCAAGTAGGTCCAATTGGCTGCTACTGTGTTCAAGACTTCTATATTTTTCTTAATTTTCTGTCTAGTTGTTCTATCAATTATGGAGAGATTGTTGAAAAATCTAATTTTGGATTCTTCCAATTCATACTTCATTTCTAACAGTTTTTGCCTCATGTATTCAAAGTTTTGTAGTTACGTTCACACACTCAAGATACTTCAGTATGTTGGTAACTTTAAAAAGCCAGTTAGATAATCTTGTGCCCTCACCTTGCACCTTCAAACATTGACAGTCCTGAGATTTTATCCTATTCCTATATAAGTAGGAATAGACAGTATTTCTCCCAAATCAAATTGCTTCAGAAAGCAATAATCAAACACATTTTTAAAGCAGCACGTTTTCTTCTTCTTAAGGTACTTGAAATCTCACTGGAGAAGCAAAACCATGACACTATAGCAAACAATGCAAGGCCATTTGTTACTAATAGCTGGGTCTGGCTCTGAAAAATTCTGCAGAATTCCAAAGAGGCTGGAGTTCAATCAGCACTGGGGCCTGTTTTCATGCTTTCATTCTTTTGTTCTCGCACCCTCCCTTCTGTCTTCTCTTCCTCTCTCTCTCTCTCCCTTCCTTCCTTCCTTTCCTTCATTTTTCATTTACTTTGTACCTAATCCAAGTTCATTTCTTTGTCAGGAAGAGGATACAGAGTTCATTCAAACAAAGTCCCTGACCCCAGAATATGTAAGAAGGGAAATTGGCTTGGAAGAAGTGAGACTTGAGTTGGCCTTGAAAGGCCATAGCTGAAGGACACATTATGTATGATGAATAGAGCTGATACATTCTTTATGAAATAAATTGTATGGTTGCCTGTAAAACTTGAAGTTTTAAAATCTCGTATTTTATTCTTGTTGGTTAAAAACTAAAGATGCTTTTTTGTTTGTTTGTTTTTCTGTCGTCATCACATAAGGGGACACTAAATAGCAGGAAAATGCATTCCTAATCACAGAACCTATGAATAACCACTTAGAGATATTTTGGTAGTTTTCTAATTCTATTTCTTGTGTATTATAATCATTAAATTTTGTGTGTATCTAGAAAATTTTTTCTCTTTCTCTTTCTTTCTTCTTTCCTTTTTTCTTTTTCCTTCTTCTTTTTTCTTTTTTTTAACAAGGTCTTGCTCTGTTGCCCAGGCTGGAGTGTAATGGCACAGTCATCTCACTTTTGGGCTTAAGGGATCCTCTTGCCTCAGCATCTTGAGTAGCCGGGACTACAGGCATGTGCCATGACACCCAGCTAATTTTTAAATTTTGTGTAGGGACAGGGGTCTCACTATATTGCCCAGGCTGGTCTCTAACTCCTGAGCTCAAGTGATCCTCCTGCCTTGGCCTCCCAAAGTGCGGAGATTACAGGCATGAGCAACCATACCTGGCCAGAATTTTCATTTTCTATAATTTTTATCAGCATAATTGTTAAAATAGTTTAACTGAATGGCTAAATAATAGTGTACTTTACATTTTCCCTGTTGTTTTATACCTGAATTGTTCACTTGCCAATATAAGCTGCCAATAGATTTTTATAAACTCTGTATTTATGACTATAGTGTTTTATAGGTGAAACGAACTTTTAAAGCTTATCAAGTACAACTGTCTCAATTTTCAGACAAGAAACTGAAGACGGGATAATTGACTAAGTTCTCTCGAGCTACACTTCTCAAACTTTAATGAGTATGGAGATCATCTGAGGATTTTATTAGAACGCAGTAGGTCTGGGGTGAAGCCCAATATTCTGCATTTCTGATAAACTTCCAGGTGCTGCAGATGATGCTCAAAATATGCTTTATGCCCCAGGCAAAGGTCTGGTATCCAAATGTTTCTGTTTGCAAAGCCCCAGCATACTGAATACTGCCTCTCTGTTCCAGGTTAATGCTACAGTGGCTAACTAGGACCAATGGGTAGAAGCTTTCAAATGGAACTGAAATTTAATTTGATTATCTTAGTTTAGGGTGTCTTTTCTGCCAGCCATTGGAGATATGTAAGCTCTGGCTGAACATCCAATGGGTGGAGATGTTTAATGGAAATTCAGCAATGGAGGGGAGCAGCCAGCATCTGCTGACCTTGAAGGTCTTCCCAACTCCAAGGTCAGGGTTTTAGAAGTTACTATTGACTATTTTGAATGTTGACCTTAACAGCTAGTTCCTCAGCCATTTAAGATTCAAGGAGCCCTTTTCTGACAGAAAGTGATGGTTAATACTGTGGGTCAAATTGACTGGATTGAAGGACAAAATATCTTAATCCTGGGTGTGTCTGTGTGGGTGTTGCCAAAAGAGATTAGTATTTGAGTCAATGGGCTGGGGAAGGCAGACCCACCCTTAATTTGGTGGACACAATCTAATCAGCCTCCAGCAAATATAAAGCAGGCAGAAAAACAGATGTGAGAGAGATGAGACAGGCTTAGCCTCTCAGCTTACATCTTTCTCTTGTGCTGGAGGCTTCCTGCCCTTGAGCATGGGACTCCAAATTCTTCAGTTTTGGGACTCAGACTGGCTCTTCTTGCTCCTCAGCCTGCAGACAGCCCATTGTGGGACCTTGTGATCATGTAAGTTAATACTTAATAAACTCCGCTTTATAAGTAGATAGGTAGGTAGATGATAGATAGACAGATATAGATAGATGATAGATAGATAGATAGATAGATAGATAGATAGATAGATAGATATCCTATTAGCTCTGTCCCTCTAAGAAAACTCTGACTAATACACAGAAGTGGCATTGTCAGGCAGAAAAACCAGATGAAATTAGTCCTCTTTTTTTTTTTTTAACCAGAGTGGTGGGGGTTAGAGACCCAGGCAGGAGACGGCCAGAGTTGTCACATGAAAGAAAATCCTCTCTCTCTTTGGGAAAAATAAAACCTCACATGTGAGAAATTTTCTGTAATATAATTTGCATTTAAAGAAAATGTCAGAATTATTTAACACAAGATGGGAAGCAAAAGTGAAAATGTAAATGATTGGGGTCTCTTTACAAAAAGGGAGATAGTGTCACTTAGTACAGACACATTTCTCTCTGCAAGGTTTTCAAATGATAATGTTCTCCTTGAAACATGTTAAAAGTCTGAGTCGTAAATTTCAAATTGTCACTGCATGATGAGCTCTAGCATTAAAGACAAGGAAAGATCTGCTTGTTTTTCATGCGTGCTACATTAAAACTCCTGAAAATTCCCATTTGAGTTGTTGATTTTACTTCAGTTTTCCAAAAACTGGAGACCCTGCTTGGTGATACGTAGGCATGTGGACAAGAGACAATGCCTTAGAGATCACCTTGGACAGCCCATGACTCTGATCTGCTTCAGTGTCCTGGGGTCCCATTTCCAGGTACCTGTCAGACTTTTTTCCCTGGGTTGGACACTTGCAACACAATCTGTCTAAAACCAAGCTCATTGTCCACCTTCTGCTGCCAAACCAGGTCCTCTTCCTGATTCTGAATACATTTCTGTCATCACCTTCTTCTCAAAAGCACAAATCAGACCCCAAACAGATTCTCCAACACCCAGTTCTCCACCCTCATGGCAAGTGTTGTTGATTCTCTTGTTCCAAATGATTTAAAAATTTAATCCTCCGTTAAGGCTCAGTTCAAATTCTTGCAGTCTTGGCTTTTCTGATGCATCCTCTACACTGATGCCACAAATCTTCCTCTTAAGTGCCAGGTCACCCACTGATCAGGAATCTTTGACTGACTACAGCTTTCCTCACCTAGAAATCATCATCTTTCATGAACTGCCCTCTCCTATTCTGTTCAGCCTCATCCCCATTGAAGTTGCAATCTAGCGACTCAAAAGAATGCTATTCCCGAAGACACACTTAGAAAGATCATTTTGTAGCCAAGCACAGTGGCTAACGCCTGTAATCCCAGCACTTTGGGAGGCTGAGGTGGTTGGATTACCTGAGGTCAGGAGTTTGAGAGCAGCCTGGCCAATATGGTGAAACCCCATCTCTACTAAAAATACAAAAAGTAGCCAGGTGTGGTGGTGTGTGCCTGTAATCCCAGCTACTCGGGAGGCTGAGACAGGAGAATTGCTTGAACCCAGGAAGCGGAGTACAATGAGCCAAGACAGTGCCACTATACTCCAGCCTGGGCAACAGAGTGAGACTCGGTTTCAAAAAACAAAACAAAGCAAATAATCATTTTGCAAAGTGGTTACTGGGCTTTGGATTCAAGTCTCAGCTCTATTCTTTTCAAGTTGTATGGGAATTTGAACTCAACTCTGAGCCAGTCTCCTCATTTTTAAAAAGAGGATACAAATTGTGCCCACCTTCCATAGTCGGTGCGAGGTTTCAAATAACAACCCAAAGCAGATCTTCTAGTTTCTGCTCAGGATATAAAGAGTTGGGAAAAGCATTGCTCCTGACCTTTTAACAAAAAGAAGTCAAACAAATGGCAAGCTGGTGAACTTTCTCTAATAAGTCAAAGATCTGAGGTCACAGGCCAATGGACTAGCCCAGAATCCCAGGAGAGACAGTCACCTGCAAAGAGAGAGAGGACACAAGCAATTGTTCACCTGGAGCAGATGCTGCAGGATACCAGGAAGAAGAATTGAGCTAGAAAATTTCATGAGTGGAGGCTGGTGAGGGCATAGAGCCCTCAGGGGGTACAGGTATAAGGGAAATTTACACCTTTTTGTGGGTTTCTTCTCCAAGGACCACACTTGATGAGAGCCCTAAGAAAGCATTCTTCATGGTGCTGGCATGTGGTTGGCAGACAGCAGTCACTGAAAGATAAACATTAAGTACCACCAGGACCCATCCCACAAATGAGGACTTCATTGATCCATGGCCTAATCTACTTCTCTTTTGCACAGGGTTTTATTCTTTACATTGAAATTATGTATTTGAAGGCAGGAATTGCTAGCTTTTTTTTTTGAGACGGCGTCTCGCTTCGTTGCCCATGCTGGAGTGCAGTGGTATGATCTTGGCTCACTGCAACCTTCGCAGCCCGGGTTCAAGCGATTCTTCTGCCTCAGCCTCCCCAGTAGCTGGAACTACCAGTGCACGCCACCATGCCTGGCTAATTTTTGTATTTTTAGTAGAGACGGGGTTTCACCGTATTGGCCAGGTTGGTCTCGAATTCCTGACCTCAGGTGATCTACCCGCTTTAGCCTCCCAAAGTGCCAAGATTACAGGTGTGAGCCACTGTGCCTGGCCACAGAATTTTTGATAGAGAGGGACAATGGGTGTCAGACAACTAGGCTCTGTTCTCAAGGGCACACAATGGGCTTCTCTAAAGGCAGTCTGAAAATCGTGGTCACATGCTCTAAGTCTGCTTCCTGGAGTTGGTGGGAAATAAATGTCTAGTCAAACATGAGATGTGAAAGGTTTTACCAGACATGCGGTCATTTTGTATGATTTACGGCTATTCTGTCAGTTAGATTAAAGTAAACATTAATAAGCCTATTTTACAGATGATAAACATGTGCAGGGAGATTAAAGTTTGTTCAAGGTCAAAGGGAATTATCATTAAGGAGAGGATGAGGGAAAAAAGCTGGAGAGGGGAGAGAGGAGGAGGAGAACAACCATTCAGGAACCTGGAGCTCTTCTTGAAGATGGTATCCCATGCACAATTTGAAACTGTAGATGTTTTAAGACTACACAGACATGATCTGATGTGGGTTTGGGTGTTAGCTAATTTTGTTTTTCTTGAGGTGGAGTCTCACTCTGTCACCCAGGCTGGAGTGCAGTGGCGCGATCTCAGCTCACTGCAACCTCTGCCCGCTGGATTCAAGCAATTCTCCTGTCTCAGCCTCCCAAGTAGCTAGGATTACAAGCAGGTGCCACCATACCTAGCTAATTTTTGTATTTTTAGTAGATACGTGGTTTTATCATGTTGGCCAGGCTGGTCTTGAATTCCTGACCTCAAGTAATCCTCCCACCTCGGCCTCCCAAAGTGCTGGGATTACAGGCATAAGCCACCGCACCCGACCTAAGGGTGTTAGCTTTTCAAATGATGCATTTCTTTATAGTATATTAGTGGGCAAAACAAACTGTTCTTCCTACTATCCTCTCACCACACGGAACACTTCTGTGACTCCAGATGCATTGGGGCCTTTTTCCCACCAACAACTAACTCTGCAGATGATTCTGCAGTGGATAGCAACTGGTTGTCCTCTAATTCAATTAAACTATGATACTATCCACCCAGAGATAGCATTAGATCCCACAGGTCAAAGGCTCAGTCCCCAAGATCGCCCCCATCTTTTGATGCCAGTCATAAACACAAGTTCTGACCAACTGGCTATAAATCCGGAGCTCCCACGACTTTCTCCTCAGGTTTGATTAATTTGCTAGAGTGGTTCACAGAACGTGGGAAACACGCAGATTTACTGATTTACTATAAAGGATATCACAAAGGTTACAGATGAAGAGATGAATAGGGCACCATTATGGAGGAATGGGAGTGAAGTTTCTATGCCTTCTTTGGGCATGCACCACCCTCCAGAAACCTCCATGTGTTCAGCTATTCAGAAGCTCTTTAAACCCAGATCTTTTGAGGTTTTTATGGAAACTTCATTATACTCATGATTGACGAAATCATTGGCCATTGGTGATCAGCTCAAACTTCAGCTGCTCTATCATTCCTGGAAGCCTTGGGGGAAGCTGAAAGTTCCAATCTCTAATCCTGCCTTGGCCTTTTCTGTGACCGGCCCCAATTCTGAAGCTATCTAGGGACCCCCAGCCAGTAGTGATCTCGTTAACATACAGAATACATTCCCTTTTTTTTCTTTTTTTAAACATTTTAACTTTTATTTTAGACATGAGGGATAGAAATGCAGGTTTGTTACATGGGCATATTATACCCAGGTAGTGAGCCTAGTCCCCACTAGGTAGTTTTTTAACCCACACCCTCCTGCCACCCTCTCCCCCAGCAGTCCACAGTATTGTCTCATGTTCACGTCCATGTGGCACTCACTCTTATCCCTGCAGAGTTCCAAGAATTTCAGAAGCTGTATGTCAGGAAATGAGGATGAAGGCCAAATATGTATTTCACAACATCACAGTATACTTTTATATTTAGTCATCTAACATCCTGTCCCTTTTCTTGCTGATAGCCATCCCTGCTTTGGCTTTGAGGAAGCTGCCCTCTCCTCACCATAGCCTATAGATCCATGGCACCCTCACTCTGCCCCTGGACCTCAGAGGAGAAGTATACACCAGGGCCTACTCCACTGCCTGGTTCACTGTTGGCCACATGTCCTTTGTAGGCCCAGCCTGGGCTAACAAGACTTAATTCTCAAGTTTTTATTAGACTCTTCCTTCTCAGGCCTAGATATTGAGATAATGCCACACAAGGAGGAGAAACCCAACTCAAAAGATGCCCAGTCTCGAAATGGGTTCCAGCAATGTTTCAAATCCTACTTACAGTGAGATCTACCCTGGAGACTTGGTGATTCAGTGAGCATCAATCTCTCCCTTCCTCCATCCCCTGACCTCTTTGGCTTAAGCTATTTGAGTCAGATCTTTAAAAACTGCAGTGGAAAGATATCTAAATAGCATACACTTTCACGACTATTAAATGAGCCAAAGTGTAAAAATGATAATGACTGATCTGTTGGCAAGAGTGTGGAAAATAGGCTCTTTCCTACACAATTTACAGAAATATAAATTGACTATATATAGAGTATATATTAAATATATATACATAAACATAAAAATGTGCATGCCCTAACACTCAAAAGTCCCACTTTAAAATTTTATCTTAAATAATCAAGAATGTATGAGACAAATTTGTTAGCAAGAGTATCTACAATTTTCATTTGTAACATCCAAATATTGGACATAATCTAAACATACAATGGAAGATAAACTAGATAGTGATACACTCATACAACGCAAACTAAGCAGAATTTACAGTAAGATTGTGGTAGAATATTGGCATGTTAAAACATTCATAAAATATCACTGAGTAAAATCTAGACTATAAATTATAGGTAGAGTCTGATTTCATTCTTGATTATGAAAATGGAGAGTTGTGTGCATGTACAGAGAACGCGGAAGCAATATGCTACTGTGTTACCAGTGGTGGATATACTAGTAAATTTTAACTTTTTCCTTTTTGATTATATTTATTTTTGAAAGCATGCTTAATTATGAGTTACAAAAGCAACATTTAAACAATGCCTTTAAAAAATTACTTAAATGTTACATAATGGAAAAATCAGAAAAAGAAAGAAACACCACACCCATAATCCTATCACCATAATACAGTCATTCTCATATAACTGGATATTTTCTCTGCAGCCTTTCTTTAGCTGCTGTTTTCTGTTATGTTATAGCTGTTAGAGTACACCTGCAATTTTGCATCCTGCCTTTGTCACTTAACATTTTGTTGATGTTTAGAGTTTTCCCAGGTCATTATTAGATATTTCTATCCAACATTTGTAATGGTAACATTCCATGGGTTGATCACTCTTCATTTTTTAACCATTCCCATATTGTTGGACATTTAGACTGTGTCCAACTATTCAAAACCAGATTCTGCATTGCTCTGTATTTTGGATGACTTTCTTAAGAGAAATCTCCAGAAGAGGATCATTTCATCTTCTAAGGAAGAACTCTTCCAAAAGCACTGTGTGAATGACAGCTAATGGATGAAAGCATTGCCCATGCCCCCTGTCTACCTCTCACCAGAACTCCTAATTCCTGCAGCAACTGGAAGCAGCCACCTCTGCGGAAGCCACTGTCAGGTGCAGTGGAATCAGAGAGCTTCTGAAACCAAAAAGAGGGCTGGGACCAGGCTCAAGGTCTGCTAGGGAAAAGCTAAGAGGCAGGAGCAGAGCAAGACTGTTCCAGTTACTCCTAAGTGCAACTTAAGGCTTAGCGGCCATCATTTGAATCAATATCTGACCTAGAGCCCAGTGTACCGAGAAGTTGAGCCATCTTCCTTATGTCCAACGCTACAAAGTGGAGACTCTGTAATGGACAGGGAGGGCCCTTTTGCAGTGAGGGAGGGAGGGTAATGGAGGGAGGCTGGCCTTGGGTCAGGAGGCTTCAGTTCCACCTGCCAGATATGTGAAGGTCTTCCCGACAAAACACGGCTGATAATACGTGGCCTGCCTGGAAGGCTGAGAGTCTTCAATGAGAAAACGGATGAGAGAGTACTGTAAATGTTAAGAGCGCTGTGTCTTTGTGAGGGATTAACGAAGACCATGTTTGATAAGGGCAAGAAAATCACAGAGTGCTCTGCTCATTACGCTCCTCGCGTCGGACAGCAAAGGGGGCTATTTCTTCTTTCATTCCACACCGACTGGGTGCCTGCTGGGTGCTGGGTTGCCTTTTAGGTACTTGGGACACAAAAGTGAACATCACAGATAAGGCCGTTCATGGAACTTGATACCCTAGTGGGTAGGGACAAAGAACATAACTAAACAAATAAGTGAACAAGATAATTTCAGAGAATGGTATTAAGAAAAAAGATTAAATGGGGTGATATGACAGAGAGTACAGGAATGAGGGATGTTGTTTTGTGCTAGCATGTGAGCAGAGAGTCTGGAAAAGGTGATAGCTGTGCCAAGGCCCGGGAGCTGTAAAGGTACAAGCCACCTGAAGACCTCAGGGAAGATGTTCCAGGCAGAAAGAACTGAAAGGGCAAGAGCTAGGAGCAGGAACACACCCTCAAGGTTTAAAGATCAGAGAGATGATGGAAGCTGAGGGGCTAGAACTTCCTGACTGCTCTAGGTAGGTGTGTGGGTTCCCCAGGCAGCACAGGTAGGTAGGGATTGGACCTGCCTTCCCCAGAAATTCCCATGCCCTACTTGTTTAACTGCAAAGTCTTTCATACACGTCCTAAGCACTGTGGTTTGCTCCTCCTCTCCCTGTGAAGTCTTCCCCAGCCACCCTAGACTGGGTTCGCCTCATAATCGTATGGCCTCACGCTGTGTTGGTTCTCCACTAAGGCTACATCCAATGCACAGTGACATATATCTGCTCTCTTTCTGGTCTTCAGTGATTTTAATAGCAAATGGCATACAGTATTCACTCAACAAACACGTGGAGAGTCCAAAGGGAGTAGATTCCTAAATAGATTTTGGCAGAGTGTGCCAAATGCCGTAACGGAAGCATGAGCAATATGCTGATGAAACACAAGGTGGGTGGGAAGAGAGGAATGCATCATAGAATTTGAGTCATCGTATTGGAAGCACTAGAAATGGGAAAGAGGTGTTCAAGGCACAGCAGAGGCCTCCAGGAGTGAATGTGGGAAACCCAGTTTGAAAAATGCTGGATAGTTTTAAGTGCAGGTTTTAAGAAGCTGTGGTTGGTGCAGGTGGAGCACGGAGGAGGAAAATACATTGGAGATGGACTTCTTTGTGGGGAAGTGGGAGCAGACAAGGTTCCAGTCACTCACTTCTAAATGTTCCCTGTGATGTCACAGGTTTTGGTCAGCAAGAAACAAAGAGCCTGGACTTAGAGGAGATGGATAGGGACTGAGCCTGGAGAGATTTGGAGTCAACCCCTCTAATTCAGGAAAGAACAAATACAAGAGCTATAGGACACAGGCTGACGGACTCACTCCAAAAGCACCACTAAAACCCCAACTGTGCTGGGTTGAATATTGTTCTCCACCAAATCCATGTCCACCTGGAACCTCAGAACATGACCTTCTTTGGAAGCAGGATCTTTATAAATGTAATTAGCTCTGTTAAGATGGGTCATACTGGATTAGGATGCACCCTTTCTAAGAAAAGGAAAAGATGCACAGAGATACACAGGGAATAAGGCTATATGATGATGAAGGCAGGGATTGGGGAGACATATCCACACATCAAGGAATGCAAAGGACAGCCAGCAACCAGCAGAAGCTACTGGAGGCAAGGAAGGATTCTTGCCTCGAGCCTTCAGAGGGAGTGTGGCTCTGCTGACATCTCGATCTTAGGCTCCTGGCCTTCAGAACTACGAAAGAACACAGTTGTGTTGCTTGAGCCACTCAGCCCTAGAAAACTAGTACCCCAGCCCTGGGAGGCGTGGCTCTGTGTGTGTCCCCACAGTTCACCAGTGTATCAGCAAAGGAAAGAAGCCTTTGCAGATCTCTGGGTCCTCAGTGCAGAAACCTGAGTGTGAGAGGTGAACGACTAGACCAAACAAACAGGGAGAATGTGAAGAGGAAAGAACCCAACTTGCGAATTGTAGGATACACTTCCACCTTCCGATGGAGTGCTCCGGCAACTCAGAAACAAAGGGAAGCATGTCACACGCTCACTTCTGTTGCTATGGCAAATCCATTCTCCCCTCCCTCATAACGCATCCCCAGACCCTGCCACCCTTGACTAAAACTGTAAATACTTCCATAAATGTTTAGCGCATAAAAATCAGGACTGCCCCTAGTCATTCTTATTTACCACTCCTATTTTAGAAACAAAATTAATTTGTACAATGTATCGAAGTGAATACGCCCTGAAGTCTAGAAAGTCAGTGAGCCAGACAGCAAATGTTACCCAGCGAGCTCCATGGCTGGTTCTGCCGGCTGAGACAAAACTAGAGAGAAAAAGGTTCATGGGCTCAGGGATTTGGAATTGTAATTCTTGCGCTTTGGTGTCAGGTAGACCTGTACCTGAGGGTTCTCACCTGCAGAATGAAGCGTCAAATTGCCTAAGCTAAGATTCTTTCCAGTTTGAAAATTCTGACAAGAGGGCTGGGCTGAAAAAAAATTTAAAAAGCCATTTTTCAAGGCATCGCAGGCTAGTCAGTTGAAAATTCATACTCCTGCAGTACAATTGCCACTCATTCAACATCACACAGCTTGTCAGTAAACGTGGTAAAACTGCTACTTCCTCCTCCTCCCTCCTCTCTCATTCCGGGCCAAAAGTCATTTCCCTGAGCCATGCAAACTCTGGACTTCTGGTCATGTATCCATGCTGCTTTGGTCAACCAGGAGGGGCTGGCAGAGGGGCTGTGGTCTGCCTCAGTGCTCCCATCACGCAGAGCAGCAACTGAGGCTCAGGGAGATGATGTCATTGACCCAATGTCTTGAAGCTCTGGCAGAACCAGGATCTGAAACAGCAAAATAAATCACAACTGGAACCCAAGACAGCTGCATCTGATGCCACAAGGCCTCTCCTCTGCATTGCTCTGACTTCTCAGTTCCCAAGCACCTTCCTCAGTCCATGTCAAAAATATGGATCACAAGAAGCTTGTCTTGTGTGTGCTCTTCTTTTTCTCCTTTCCCAGGGACCTGCCCCTAGATCTCTGCTGCTCTAGAACAGCTCTGCCCAGCCTGACATCTGCACTGCCCTAAACACCATGCTCATATTGAAAATAGTCCCTACTATATTTACAACCTGTGTATTCATCCATTTTCATGCTGCTATGAAGAAATACCGAAAAAGACTAGGTAATTTAAAATGAGAAAGAGGTTTAATGGACTCCCAGTTCCACATGGCTGGGGAGGCCTCACCATCATAGCAGAAGGCAAGGAGGAGCAGAGGCACATCCTACATGGCAGCAGACAACACAGCATGTGCAGGGGAACTCCCATTTATAAAACCATCAGATCTCATGAGATTTATTCACTACCACGAGAACAGTATGAAGGGAACTGCCCCCATGATTCAATTATCTCCACCTGACCCTGCTCTTGACACATGGTGATTATTACAATTCAAGGTGAGATTTGGCAGGGGACACAGCCAAACTATGTCACCCTGCATGGCCACTCCTACTTGATCTGATCAATTTATCTATCCAAACACTTGAGAACCAACTGTATTAAAGAGGCACGATTTGCCATTTGTCAAAGAAGAGCTAAAACAGTCTCTTGCTCCTATGGGCTGCTGGATAATCAGAGATTTCTGTCTCTAAGGAAGTGTAAACATCTTGGGGTTCTTGTTAAAATAAACAGCTTTCTGAATCCCCTTGGGGAGAGTGGATTCTGCAGGTCTGAGGTGGAAACTAGTTTTAATGCACTCCCGGGGGTTGTGGAGTGAGTCCCTCTGCTCTGGATCTACTTGGATCAACAGGCTCAAGTGGTCTCTTTGGACAACTGATTTACCCAAAGTCATACCCAGGCTTTTTGATAACTTACTCTTGTCCAGGGAAGGAGTTTTTTTCTTCAGCAGTCTTTGAATTCCCTTCTCTTCCCTTCCTCCTTGGTGAACATGAGCTTTATTTCATCAGAACAGTGACTCAACACTGACTCATGCTGACTTTGCAGCCCACCTTTCCTATCCTGAACTAATCAGGCTCTTTTATATTTATTTAACCTCCTCTGAAATAGAAAAAGAGAAGTAGAACAGAGAATTTCTGACTGGTGCTCCTACTCTTTAATTTTACATATACACAACAAAACGCATCTTCTCATCCTTTTTGCCCCACCATGTACCTAAGTATAAAACTCAGCCCCATATCCAAGCTTAATACCGATACCATATCCAGTATTAATATACAAAGTATGCTTCTACAAGCTAGTGGGGTCTTTGTCACAGATGGCCATATTTGTTCCCCCAAATAACTACAATATGACGGATAAATCATGATGGGAATAAAGGATCTCTGAATTCTAGGGTTAAATGTTTTCGACTTCTCCTACCATCAAAGTTTTCCAGGGAAAAGAGCAGGATTGCTTCCCCATTATTGCGGAGTCCCTTCCCATGATCTTAAAAGAACAACTTCCACTCGCTTCTCAACTTTCTGTATGTCTCTCACTTGCATTCCTGCCCTTCATTTGTAATCCAGAGCTACTGTTGCTTTGGTTCCAGGCTTCTGCCTATCTTGGTGAACATTTCAAACTCAAATGGAGTAGACTAAAGGCTCAGTGGAATGCTACCTACAATGCTGCTTTCGCTCCAGCAAAAAACATTCAGAGAGGGGATGCCAGAGCCCAGCAGATTCACACAACAAGTGCTTCTGGAACACATTCTGCGTTTCTCTCTCAGAAGAACCCACATTTCCACACTACCCAAGACCGCCTCACATTCAGAAAATTGTTATTTCTCTTTGGAGAAGTCACCTCTGCGTCTATCTGGTCAGATCTCTCTGCCGCAGCTCTAATACCAATCATTACCCGTGTCCTGAGCCCTTCCTTTCAAAGGAGACCCTGGCACCTCCCATTCTCCATGTCCCAAATGGAAACAATCAACTTCTCCCAGAAATCTGCTCCTCTTTCTAATCTACTTGCTGTCATATAATGTCCAAAGTCCCCTTTTGAACCATGCTGCATTCATTTCCAAATACAAATGAACTAAGATAAGTTATTTTGCACTTTTCTTTTAACCCCCACAAGGTACGAAGCAGGGCACACTAAGCACTCAATAAATACTGAATTAGAAGGAAAGCACTTAAGCAAAAAGTTGATGGAAAGTGTGAAAAAGACAAGGGATTATACTCTTTTAACCTCCACTACAATGATTACTTTATAGAAAATGCTTTACTGACGACAATATCTGATCTTTATACACAACTTTCTAACATGCTTTCAAATACACAGTATCATTTAGTTCTCATCCCAGTGGTAGTTTAGGAAAAGTTCTGCAGTCGAAAGATCTGAATCCAAGCGTCAGTTTTACCTCTTAACTTTAGTTTACTGAACAGGACGAACACACAGCATAGTCTGTCTGAACTGAGTCAAGATGATGATGATTATAACTCACAGGGTATTTAAGATTCTAAAAATTATACCCTGAGTGTGAAAGTGCATTGTAAACCAATGACCTCCTCTAAAACTCTACCTTTGTGAAGTCACCTGTTAGAGGCGACATCTTTCTCTTTGTGGTCCTACTATGTGGTCCTACTATGCATAATCTTACTTAGGTAGCACTGAAATGACCCTACTAACCTTATTAATTTCTGTGGTCTCTGACTCTCACACAGTGCAGTTCTTTGATAATTATTTGTGGAATGAAAGTGTAAACTTTTAGCAAATGTGATCATTAGGATCATGTTTGCAATCTTATTTTCAGTTAAAATCATTCATTTAAATTGAGGTCTCCGTCCCTAATTGTGTTCTGAACTCTGATCAAAATGGAAGAATGCGTTTAATTTCTTAAGAACACTAAAGCAACATTCCCATGTATCTGTTTAGACTTTTGCCCTTAAAAACAACACAGCAAAAATATATACAGTCATATGCTATTTAAAGGATAGGTTCTGAGAAATGGTATTGTTAGGTAATTTTGTCATGCAAACATTATAGAGCATACTTACAAAAATGTAGATTATATATGTATTTTTATATATGTATATTTATTTCATATGGAAAACCAAATGTCCCAGCACCATTGTTAAACATGAATCCTTTCCCCTACTTGATTTGCAATGCTAATATCAAGCGCCACGTATCAGGTTTCTCTATGTGCTCTAATATACTCTTATAGGACCACCGTCATATATGCAGTTCATCATTGACCCAAATGTCATTTTGCAGTGCATGACTGTATATAAATAATTATCCTGAGAAAAGCTTAGAGGGAGGAACTGAATCAGGGTACGAAAAAATGACCCCTAATTCCTGAACTAACGAAGAGTAAGTAGTTAATCAATTTTTCAAGAAGTTACTCATTGTTGGAAGTTAACCTGAAAGTTGATCTCCAGTTATAACACTTGAGTGGTAAGATGATGTATGAAGTTTTACTTTTTCTTTTTAGGGATCACTGCTGCTGTACTCCTCCTTCCAAGAAGTCCCCTAATTCAGGTCCAGCTTCTTTCACTCACTGAAATTTAGTAGTTGAGGTCTGCCTTCAACCCATAAAACCAACCTGTCACTGTGGAATAACTCACATAGGGCTGGGGAACAGGGAGACATCAATTGAGAAGCCAGATAAGAAATGCAACTGGGGTTCAATTTGAGCATCATTTGCAAAGTCCATGGCATACCTTCCTTATTCATGGTGTGTGTGCCCAACGGGAAATCAGGATGCCAGGACCATGCAGCTCCTTCTAGCTCCACAGAGCCAAATGCCTCGCTCACAGCTTACTCACTCCAGTTGCCTGCTGACCTTTTATGGGTTGCAACCTGCATGCCTGACGAACTGATTTGTTCCAGCTGCAGCTATATTTTCTACCTTCCTTGTTACTTAATTGATCCTGGCTGTGCCTGGTCCTGCAAAGAAGCCCTCCCAGACCTTGCAACATATGCTATATATCCTGTATGTACTCCTGTGTCCTGACAAGGAACATAAAAATCAGAGATGGCAGGAGACAAGGGGAGGGAAAAGTCAGCCAGAACACTATGAATGCAAATAACTTGGCTTGCCTCATTGAGTCTCTCAACTGCCTTCCGCTGCTTTCTGGACAAACTGACTTTCTACAAACAGCACATCTCTAGAGACTCAGATTTTCTTTTCAAATTTTAAAAACTGTAATCACCTACAGACCTTAAAAGACAAAAGAAAAAAACAGAACAATAAATGCTTTCCTTCATTCATTCTTTGTTCTTTTGGCCATGTGGATTAAATTTCTGCTAAGTACTCGGCACATTGCTAGCCTCCAGGGAAAAAGGTGAATTAGACAAAGTTCCTGCCCTGCTGTAGCTCACCATCTTACAGGGGTGGAGGCACAAAAATCAATAGTTTGATACCTTAACCTAGATCAGCAGTTCTCCATATATGGTGAGGAAGCCCTGGGCATTTCTGAAACATTTCAAGGGGATCTGTGAGGTCCAACCTCTTTTCATAATAAAACTAACATGTTATTTGCCTTTTTCACCCTCTTTCTCTCATGAGTGTACAGTAGTTTTCCAGAGGTGACATATAAAGTCACAACAGATAGAATGCAGAAGCAGACAGGGCAATGCAGCTGTATTCCACTCAGCCAGATGTGAAAGAGATTTGCAACATGGAAAGTAATGCCAGTCTCCTTACCATTGCTTTGTCTTGGAAAATACAGTCATTTTTTATAAAATGTATTATTTATGTCATTGTATAATTGGTTCACTGTTATTTTTAAATAAATAAATATATAAAGCTGCCTCAGAATTGATGTCTAACATAGTAAATACTGATAAATATAGCATACATAAAAAAGCTCTTTAATAATATTTTGAAAGAGTAGAAGACTGTCAAGAAGTTGTAAAATTAGTACTGAGAGATCCTATGTATCCTTTGCCCAGCTTCCCCCAATGACAGCATCTTATATAACTATAGTGCATTGTCAAAACCAGAACATTGACCTTGATTCAGTACTACTAACTAGAGATCTTACTTGTATTTCACCAGTTTTTACATGTATTCATGCGTGTGTGTGTGTGTGTGAGAGAGAGAGAGAAGAGAGAAAGAGAGAGAGGAAGTTCTATGAAATGTTATCACACCTATAGATTCATGTCACTATTAATTTGGACCAGCATACAGAACTATTCCATCACCACTAAGCTATTTCCTCATCTAACATTTTACATGGTCAGATTCTCCTCCCAACCCTAATTCCTGGGTTCTCTGATATTCTCTCTATCACTATGATGTCATTTTCTTTTTTTTTATACTTTAAGTTCTAACGTACATGTGCACAACATGCAGGTTTGTTACATATGTATACATGTGCCATGTTGGTGGGCTGCACCCATTATCTCATCATTTACATTAGGTATATCTCCTAATGCTATCCCTCCCCTATTCCCCCACCCCACAACAGGCCCCGGTGTGTGACGTTCCCCTTCCTGTGTCCAAGTGTTCTCATTGTTCAATTCCCACCTATGAGTGAAAACATGCAGTGTTTGGTTTTCTGTTCTTGTGATAGTTTGCTGAGAATGATGGTTTCCAGCTGCATCCATGTCCCTACAAAGGTCATGAACTCATCCTTGTTTATGGCTGCATAGTATTCTATGGTGTATATGTGCCACATTTTCTTAATCTAGTCTGTCATTGATGGACATTTAGGTTGGTTACAAGTCTTTGCTATTGTGAATAGTGCCACAATAAACATACGTGTGCATGTGTCTTTATAGCAGCATAATTTATTATCCTTTGGGTATATACCCAGTAATGGGATGGCTGGGTCATATGGTACTTCTAGTTCTAGATCCTTGAGGAATCTCCATACTGTTTTCCATAATGGTTGAACTAGTTTACAGTCCCACCAACAGTGTAAAAGTGTTCCTATTTCTCCACATCCTCTCCAGCACCTGTTGTTTCCTGACTTTTTAATGATCGCCATTCTAACTGATGTGAGATGGTATCTCATGGTGGTTTTGATTTGCATTTCTCTGATGGCTAGTGATGATGAGCATTTGTTCATGTGTCTGTTGGCCACATAAATGTCTTCTTTTGAGAAGCGTCTGTTTATATCCTTCACCCACTTTTTGATGGGGTTGTTTTTTTCTTGTAAATTTGTTAGAGTTCTTTGTAGGTTCTGGATATTAGCCCTTTGTCAGATGAGTAGATTGCAAAAATTTTCTCTCATTCTGTAGGTTGCCTGTTCACTCTGATGGTAGTTTCTTTTGCTGTGCAGAAGCTCTTTAGTTTAATTAGATCCCATTTGTCAATTTTGGCTTTTGTTGCCATTGCTTTTGGTGTTTTAGGCATGAAGTCCTTGCCCATGCCTATGTCCTGATTGGTACTGCCTAGGTTTTCTTCTAGGGGTTTTATGGTTTTAGGTCTAACATTTAAGTCTCTAAACCATCTTGAATTAGTTTTTGTATAAGGTGTAAGGAAGGGATCCAGTTTCAGTTTTCTACATATGGCTAGCCAGTTTTCCCAGCATCATTTATTAAATAGGGAATCCTTTCCCCATTTCTTGTTTTAGTCAGGTTTGTCAAAAATCACATGGTTGTCCAGTGGAAGCATACAGTACAAAATCCTCTGAAATGAGCACTTTTTGCTTAACATAAAGCTTTTACGAACCATCCCAGGAGTTGTGTCAATAGTCTGTTCTTTTTTATTGCTAAGTAGTGTTCCATTGAATTGATAGATACCATTCAAGGGAATGATATCCATTGTGGATACACCAGTTTATTTATTCATTCACTCATTAAGAACATCTGCACAGTTTTCAGTGTTACAAATAAATTACTGTGAACATTTGTGTACAGGTTTTGTACCTATGTGCTTTTATTTCTCTAGTCTAAATACTTAGGACTGTACTTGCTGGGTCATATGAGGAATGTGTTTAACCATGTAAGAAACTGCCTTATGTTTCCACCATGAGTATACTATTTTTTCTTCCCATTCACAATGTACGAGAGACCCAGGTGCTTCATATCTTCACCAGTACTTTTTTTTTAATTTTTAAGACAGAGTCTCACTGTGTCACTAAGACTGGAGC
This sequence comes from Macaca nemestrina, assembly GCF_043159975.1. Taxonomy (NCBI): domain Eukaryota; kingdom Metazoa; phylum Chordata; class Mammalia; order Primates; family Cercopithecidae; genus Macaca; species Macaca nemestrina. Next base: position 180,575,726 of record NC_092127.1, on the reverse strand, counting down.
ACACTGGCATGACCATCGTTCACTACAGCCTCGACCTCCCAGGCTCAAGCGATCCTCCCCCCTCAGCCTCCTAAGTAGCTGAGACTACAGGCATGCACTACCACACTCGGCTAATTTTAAAAAAATTTTGTTGAAATGCGGACCCACTCTGTGCTCAGGCTGGTCTTGAACTCTTGGACTCAAGTGATCCTCCCACCTCAGCCTCCCAGTGTTGTCACTTTTTAAGAATGTTAATTCTGCACGTGCCTACATCTCAACCACACTGGAAGGCTTGCCGTTTCCAAACACACTGTGAATTTCCACAGCTGCTCAGCTTTGCTTCATTGCTTGTATTCCATGAGATGCATTCCAGGTGTGAGCCAACATGCCTGGCCACCAATACTTTTGTCAGTATTTTCTATTTTGGCCAGACTAATAGGCATGTAGTAGTAATTCATTTTAGCCTGCATTTGAATTTCCCTAGGAGTTAATGATGTTGAACACTTCTTTATGTACTTATCCATATATTTTCGGTTAAAAGTCCCTTTGAGTTTTGTGCATAGATTGGGCAGTCATTAGATTGTATGTTGTCTTACTGTTCAGTTCAAAGGGTTTTTTTATATTCTGGACACAAGCCTTCTGTAAAAATATGATTTGCAACTATTTTCTTCCAGTCTGTGATTTTTTAAATCCTCTTAACAAAGTTTTAAATTTTGACAAAGTCTAACTTGTTGATATTTTTCTTTTATAGATCATGCTTTTTGGTGTCAAGCCTAAGAACTCTTTGCCTAGGCCTTGGTCAATAAAGATTTTCTCATAAATAATTTTTAAGCACGCGAAGTGTCCTGAGACCAAAAAGGTTGAGAACTTATAGGCTTAGGTGCATGTGCAGTGTTTTCAGAGTATAGAAAAAGAATCTTTTATTGGCACTTGTTTGTAAAGAAGACAGAGAAGGCGATAGGAAGAAGATACAAAACCAGCCTCTGCAGAGAAAGTGAATGCCCAGTCAGAATGTGGGGTCCTGGGTCCCAGCTCCTGCTGGGTCTTAGGCCTGTATTTCTCCTTCTTCCTTTCTTGCTTTCTTTTTTTACATCCTTAGCACCTGGTATTGAGACTGGCACATAGAAGGATGGGACAAAGGCATCTCATGGAATACAAGCAATGAAGCAAAGCTGAGCGGCTGTGGAAATTCACAGTGTGTTTGGAAACGGCAAGCCTTCCAGTGTGGTTGAGATGTAGGCACATGCAGAGACTAGGGAGTAGAGGTGACAGATGAAGGAGGAGAGGTGGGGAGGGGTAGGCTGTGAACAGGCCTCATGTGCCCTGCTGAAGGGTGCTTCTGTATCCTTCTTGTAATGCTTTTCCATTCTAGACTATAGCTTATTGCAATGAGTTAATTACAAAACTTTTTGTCAGATAACAAAAACTTTCCAACACTAGCTGCAGAGCCAAGATCCCATGCATTTTATTGAAGTGAAAATGGAATAGGAAGTGGGGCAATGAATAAACTTACTTGTTTCCTTCCTATGTGCTAGGCATTATAATACGTACTTCGTAGCTCACCCTTAGGATAGAGACTGGTCAGTTTTGCATCAAAACTCTTTTCCTTTTGGGAGCATACAGGTAGGCTCCATTGCCAGCCTCCCTTGCAAGTATGTATGGCCAGTGGAATCCGAGCAAAAGTGAAGTCAGTTCTTGCACACAGAAATTGTCAACACAATCTGCCATGCCCATTCTCTTTCCTCAGATTGTCACAATTGGGGTGCAAAAGTGAGTCTGAGCCTCTGCATTGGAGGAGAGCTGCCCACGTCAGGAGCCCCTGTTTGGGAATTTATAGGAGCAAGATATAAACCTCTACTAGGGGCCATTCATGTTAGAGATTTTGTTATAGCAGCAAACATGACTTTAAGTAACCCATGCCTGGAGCAGTGTTGTCACTCTTCTGTGCCTCTCCTGCTTCTCACACTCACTAGGGCTTTCTACTCAGCTCTTTGGCCTTATAGGGGAGCAAACATCTTTCTGGTTGGAGGCCCCATCCTCTGATTCTATCCAAAATGAGAGGACAAGAGCTTCCTGAACTGCCTGGCAGGAACCTTCTGGGAGCCCAACTGACTTTAACATCTCAGATTTTCTTCCTACGCTTCTAATCAGGGTCAATAGCTGGGAGTGGAAGGAATGCCTCAACTCCTTAGAAAAGCACTTAGGCCCTTTGTAATCTGATCCTTCCCCGCTGTTCCCCCTTCACTTCTCGCCTGACCTCCTTGCACAGCCGGGACTTCCTCCTCCGAATTCTGACCACACTCTGTTCATACCTCAACTCGGATCTTTTTCTGCGTTGTGCAGCTCTTTTGTGCTCTGTGTCTTTGAGGCAGCTGAGCTCCTCGAGGGAGGAAGAGGACCTTATTCTACCAACACTGCAGAATCCATGACTATACCTGGAACATCTGTGACTGTCAGACATTTTGAAAGTCACTGAAATATAAGAAACCCATAGAGAGAGTATTGCCCCTGCCTATCCTTTACCTCTCTGATATCAGCTCTTAGAGCTCCTTGGCTCCCTCCTTCCCCTTCTGCCACACTCATTTCCTGTTCCCTCTGCCAGGAATGAGGGTCAGGGTTAGGGTTAGAGCTATGGTCTTCCCCAGATAGCTCCCTGGCCTGCTCTCTCTGCTCCTGCAGGCTGCACTGAACTGCACCTTCTCTGGGGCCTTTGTGTAATAGACACATGATAATTGCCAAGGCTTCCTTCCTTAATGCCCCTTCCCTCTCCTCTTTACCTGCTTCATTTTCCTTCAATGTGCTTCTTACTGTCTGACATAATTTATGTCAGTGGCTTACACCTGTAATCCCAGCACTTTGGGAGGCCGAGGTGGGTGGATCAACTGAGGTCAGGAGTTTGAGATCAGCCTGGCCAACATAGTGAAACCCCATCTCTACTAAAAATACAAAAATTAGCTGAGCATGGTGGTGTGAGCCTGTAATCCCGGGCACTAGGGAGGCTGAGGCAGGAGAATTGCTTGAACCCAGGAGGCGGAGGTTACAGTGAGCCTAGATCATGCCACTGCACTCTAGTCTGGGTGACAAGAATGAGACTCCATCTCAAAAAATAAAAATAAAATAAAAAATAAGCTGTATAACACCTAAAACTAGAGTATCTGAGGCACTGGGATGACACTGTTTTTTGTTTTTTACAAATCAAATTAAAAAGTGAAAACAGTGACAGAATATAGCACTGTTCTCCCTATGACCAAATCACATTTTTTTTTTTTACTTAACTATTTAGCATTTACTGAGCATCTGTTATGTACCTGTTCTTGTGATATATTTTGAGAATAAGAATATGAAATATAATGTCTACTCTCAAGGAGTTTCTGTTCGGGGAGAGATAAAAGTTAACAGTGACATGGTGTCCTGCATTCAGAGATGACGTGTAAATATTTTCTGTGCCGTTTGATGAGTGCTATAGTTACAAGGCCACATCCGTTTAAAACTTCTTTTGCGTTAGTACCATATCTATTGTAATTTTTGTTTTAGTAAATATGGTCCTAGGGTGAAGATTGTGAAACCAAAATACTCTGAGGTCATAAAGGAGAGAGCAGCCTCGCCTGCATGGATCAGAAGATAGTGAACAGTCAAAAGAATAGGTGATATTCAGGATAGGTTTTGAAGGATGAGCGGACGTTCACAGAGAGAGGAGAGGAGAGGATTCCAGTAAAGGTAACACCACGCTGTGAGACATAAAGCCAAGGAATAGCGGTAAAAATGAAATGATAATCTGGATCTAAATAGCAATTCATGCTATTGCCACAGGGCACTGAATGGCTAATTAGTGACCAAATAAATGCTACCTGGAAGAACAGGAAGGGATGTGGAAAAGGGAAGGATTGCTTTAAGCTCAGAGAAAGCTTCACAGAGAAGTTCAGGTTTGAAGCAAAGACAGAAATCGTTACAAAGGCTGAAGATGTTTGAGGCTCTTCTTTTTAATCCATTGGAATAGAATTCTTTAAACTTGAGTATTAAGAAACTTGTCTTGGAGATGTTTCTTAGCCTGGGAAATGGGCTTCCTCTTCTTCCTGGCGACATAGAAGACAGCTAAAGTATTCTTCTGTATATACCTTGCATCATCTGTATGAAAGCCCTTAGGACAAAGACTTGACAATTTCTCATGGCCTCAGTATCCCTGAGAAGGTGTTTCAGACTAATGCTTCCTGTCATACCGAAAGGAGGTACAGAGAGCAGTCCCTTCGGTTGAATTCATCACAGAACACATCAGGCCAGGTATAGATCAAGGCTAACTGTCTCTTGCTCCTCCTCCTCATAACATGGAGAGAGGAAAAGGATTGAAATTCAAATAAAGCATGGTTTTAAAAATCTGTATTTCATATAAACACAGAGGTAAATGCCACTTTTTATTTTTTGGTTCTTTTTGGCAGCAGAAACTAAAAGAACAAAGAATACTAATGTATATTTGAACAGAATTAATTTTAAAGCAAATTTTAAAAACCAAATTCTTACCACCCCTTTAGTTTTCTCTTAGCAGTGTTCGGGGCTCCCAGCGGGTAGGTACAATAAACACCCTAAAAATACTTTTAAACTCAACAGATCAGTCACAGCGTTAGGTTCCATGGCAAAAATACGTCACGGGCAGATCATTTTCACTGGAAAACACATAGGGGAATGGGTGAGGAAAAGAAATGATTTAAAAAGTAAAAATATTTTATTTTTTCTAATTAAGATTTCTTTAAAGAAAGACCAGAGCTGACGTTTCTCATTTGGCAGTCAGCAGATGTTGGCACTTGCCTCATTTCAGGTTAAAGCCCAGACTGCCTCCTAACTCCTTGTTCTTTATGGTCAGAAAATGTGATTTTAGACAGAAAATTATGTGTCTGCTTATTTATTGAAGCTTTCTAATTGGCTTCTCTTTCTGTCTTCCCTGGTGTGCCCAAGAAGGAGCTATCCACTGAAAAGTTGGCCAACATGGTTTAGTTTCAGCAGGGATGTATTAAATCCCAGGGATGTATGAGCCACCGTAGTGGATGCTGCAGTTGCACACACATAAGATACTCTCATTTCTGCCTAGAGGGTGCCATAATTGCAGGGTGAGATAGGAGTGTGAAATGTTGTGGAAATGAGATGAAGGACACCAGGCCTAACCTGGGGATGCCAGGGAAGATGCCCTGGAGGTGGGGCAGCCTGAACTGAGACAAGACAGGCCAGAAAAATCACCAGGGGCCTGAGAGGGGCACTTGCAGAGAGAAGGAATTTCCATTTGCAGAAAGCAAGGGACAGCGTGGTGCCTCTAGGCAGCCACAGACAGTTTCCAAAGCCCAGAGCAAAGAGCACCCTGGGGAGGCAGGAGAGAGCACCATGGGGGAACTGGAGGCCAGCGTCCAGGCCTCAGCGCACAATGACCAGGAGGGTCCTGGCAAGAACAGGCTGAAGGGACCACTCACAGAGCAGAGTCCCAGGAACTAACAAGGGATGTCAAGGCATCCAAGCACCAGGTGAAGCTTGTACTACCTCTGGGCCTGGGGGAGCAAGGGAAGGAGAGTGAGCCCTGGAGCTGTGGGGGAGTCACCCACTGGGAGATGGAGCCATGGCTGGGATCGTGGCACTGCAGCAGGAATGGGAAGGGAGTCATCTGTTATTAGTCCATTTTCATACTGCCATAAAGAACAACCTAAGACTGGTTAATTTATAAAGGAAGGTGGTTTAATGACACAGTTCCACATGGCTGGGGAAGCCTCAGGAAACTTACAATCATGGCGGAACAGGAAGAAGAAGCAAGCACCTTCTTCTCAGTGCATGGGGGGGTTGGGGGGTAGTGTCACACCCTTTTAAATCATCAGATCTCATGAAAACTCACAATCACAAGAACAGCATGGGAGAAACCACCCCCATGATCCAATCACCTTCCACCAGATCCCTCCCCTGACACATTGAGATTACAATTTGAAATGAGATTTGTGTGGGGACTCAGAGCCAAACTACATCACCCTACCTCCCACTCTCTCTCCTCCTGCCCTCAGTCTCTTCCCAGCACCTCTCACCGTCCAAAGCCAACCAGGAGCCTGGGGGCAAAGGAGCTTTTGGGAGGTGGGGATCAGCCCCAAGCACCAGGCTTCCCCCTTACAGGTTCTGCATCCAAACTGCAGCCAGCATCAGTGTGGACCCCACACAGGTACAAGGAACCTTAGTGAAACGTTTTAAAAGGACACAAATACCAAGTGACACATGGTGTTTAGATAACTATAACAAACATGGGTAAATTTCTTTATGTAACTTTATGTAACAACTGAGTGGTTTTCTATATTTTGTTAAAAGCATACACCCAAAATATTATCCTAGTGTTTCAGGCCTAGATCTATTATTCCTACAAACCCCTGAGTATTTATTGGATCCTGTTACTGGTTTATGGGAATGTAGCTGAGCTTTCCTTAGTGGTTTATATGTTTAGGTGAAGGAAGTTAAGGGGACAACGTTGGTGGAAGAATAGAAAATGAAGAAGAGAAGCATTTGCTGAACACTTTCTAGGAGCTTATATATGGACTTAATCCTCTTAATTACCACTCAATTTTTTCACACAATGTACATGGGTTCCATCAGAAACTCATTAAGTAACTCATGGAGCCAGGATTCAAGCCTGCCTCGCTAACACCAATGCCCATATTCTTTTCACAAAACCACAATGTCTTTGTGTTAACATTTCATGTTGGTTAACATTTGTTAACATTTCACAAGTCAAAGGTGCCAAATGGGCAAAAATATCTTTTATTTTAAAATATTTTTTTGAGACAGTCTTGCTCTGTTGCCCTGCCTGGAGTACAGTGGTATAATCTCAGCTCACTGCAAGCTCCGCCTCCCGGGTTCACACCATTCTCCTGCCTCAGCCTCCCGAATAGCTGGGACTACAGGTGCCCACCACCACGCCCGGCCAATTTTTTTGTATTTTTAGTAGAAACGGGGTTTCACCATATTAGCCAAGATGGTCTTGATCTCCTAACCTCGTGATCTGCCTACCTTGGCCTCCCAAAGTGCTGGGATTATGGGCGTGAGCCATCGTGCCTGGCCTTCTTTTTAAATTTTTCATTTCCATGTTTTGGGGGAACAGGTCGTATTTGGTTACATGAGAAAGTTCTTCAGTGGTGATTTGTAAGATTTTGGTGCACCATCATCTAAGCAGTATACCCTGAATCCAATTTGTAGTATTTTATCTTTCATCCCCTCCCCACCTTTTTCCTCTGGGTACCCAAAGTTCACTGTGTCATTCTTACGCTTTTCTTTTGTTTTTTCTTTTTTTTTTGCCATTGGTCCCTAAACTTCATATATTATGGGTAACATCTCATTCATCATCAATCCCTGATGCTTTCTTTAGAAAATCAATGTTAGATCATAAACATTTTTAAACAGTTTTCCAATAACTATTAAGTGGATTGCCACTTGGGGCAGGGGGACGTCTTTCTATGGGGACCATGTGTGTGAAGAACTCGTATAACAAGACAACAAAAGCCTGCTTTTATAGGCTTCTATTTTATTATGAGGAGTTATTTCTTCTCAGGGATTATGCCCATAAAACATGATCTAAAAAGAATACAAAAAGGAGGTATATGAGTTCTATTTTACCTGTTCTGGTTCAAGGGCTATATGAGTTTCCCACTTCTGGAAGATAAAATTTTCCAGAAGTGTAAAACTCATATAGCCCTTGATTCATGCTTTTCTGTGGAATCCAATTTGTCCTCACATGTGTTACCTGAAAAATCATCCACATAACTATTATGGGGGAGAGGACTAATCCCCATGACTTGACAACTCACACATGCTGAGGGAACTCAGTTTCAAACATCCAACTTCATGTTAAACAAGTCAGGTGGGGAAGACCAGATGTTTGCACAGGCTTTCTCTATTTACTCATTCATTAAAGTTGGTGCTTTAAAACCATCTGAATTCCCAGGTACCTCATGAAGCATGCTTTATTATGCAGACTCCTACTGAGCTTCAAAACAGACCCAGGTCAAGGCCTTGGTCCAATGTTTAATACACATCATAGTACACTTAACAAATCTGAGCCCTTCATACCACTACTGTTCTTAAGCCATCTCTAACAGTCTTGAGTGTCTTCCACCTAACTGGACTCTTAATTTCAAGTCTCTGCATGCTTCATACGTTTCTTCTCCCAGCTGGTACACTCGTTCATTCAGTCATCAAACACTCGCTCTGTACCTCACAGTCTGTTCCTTCTCTACACTCATCTCATGCAATTCTCATATCAAACTCCAGCCACCCTAAACCACTGTGGTCCCCAACAGGTCAGTGGCACTAAGTAAAAACTTCCAGTCTTTGAACCATGCATCAAAATATAGTTTTTGTATCCTTTGGTCAGATGAATGGAAATAATCACTTTGATGAAGCTGAGATGGAATTAATGGTGCACACTGGCATGGCTAGCTCTATTGGAGGAGGCATAAAATGCTGTTTAGTTAGTGCCCCCATCAAGTGTATGAGCTCCTACAAAGTTCCAGGGTAACCTTCGGGGCCTTGTAAATGCTGGTCCCTCAGGTTGTAATGCCTTCATCTAAACTCTTGCTCCTGGGGAACTCAAAGCCAAGGTTCAGCTAGGACCCAGCTACCTCCAGAAAGCATTTTTCTTTTTCTTTAATTTGGAAAACTTTGAACATATACAAAAGTAGAAAGAATAATAATGAATCCCCATGTCTTACCCATCTACCAGATTCAACAATATCACCTCATGTTCAATGTTGTTTTCTCTATGAACCTGAGGATGAGAAGCAAATGGAAAATAAAGCATGCAAGGAGGTCAGACCTTATGCAAAAGAAAAGAGAGAAACCTTGACAGGTTTTAAATAGAGAAACTGCATGGCCAAATTTGCTTTTTAGCACAAAACCTGATCTTAGAGTGAAAGATAAATTAAAAAGATGCAAGACTAAGCTGGGCGCAATGGTTCATATCCATAATCCTAGCACTTTGGGAGGCTAAAGTGGGAGGATTACTTGAGCCCAGGAGTTCAAGACCAGCCTTGGCAACACAATGAGACCTCATCTCTATAAATAATAATAATAATAAATTAGCCAGATATGGTGGCACATGCCTGTGGTTCCAGTTACTTGAGAGGCTGAGGTGGGAGGATCACTTGAGCTTGGGTGGTCGAGGCTTCAGTAAGCCACGATCATATTACAGCACTCTGCAACAGAGCAAGACCTCATCTCAACAGAAGTGGGTGGAAGCAAGACTAAACTCAAGGATACAAGGGAGGAAGGTATTACTGGAAAGTAGATGGAAACTTAAAATATATAAATTGATGGAATAGGCTATGGTAGTGCTATGGGAGGCCTGCTTTAACTCCAGCAGAATATGGGGAGGAAAAGTTCTTTCCCTGGGAGTCTCAGAAGGCTTCTTGCAGAATAGTAAGGTTTGAATTCGTTCTTGAAGCAACATTAAGACAAGCAGCTCTAACCGTTTTCCAGAGCAAAGAGAGTTTACCCAGCAAAGAACGTTGTTTATGGTGCATCGATAATTAAACCTGACCCTCCATTCGCCAAGCTCCACTGATTTTCACTTGGAGGAATCCAGCATATGTGTGTTGTTATTTTAATGAACAGCATTTCCACCTCACCCGCCCAACCATACAAATCCCAGCAAGTCGATATGGTTCTTTAAGAGTCGTTATCGTGGGAGCTCACACTTCCAACATAAAACCTCAAATGAATGTTTCTTGCGACCACTTTGCTTTCTCATTGAGGCTGTTCAAATGTCAGTGGTTTTAGCACTGAGCTTAACCTTTACGCATTTTCACCAGAGTTTCAGAAACACAGCCTGTGCTGGATTTCCCGTCCGGTGGTGAGTGGGAATGTTTTAGACACATAGCTACAAGCCAAGAATTCTGGCAGCGCCATCAAACTGCCTTTGAAACATCATACAAGTTTGAATGCTTGCAATGATGCTCAATCACAACTAAATGCCAAGCGCATATAGTCATTCATTTCTTCTCTCATTCATCAAAATACTTACCGAGGGCATACTATGGGACAAGCACTGTCAGAGGCAATGGGGTAATAAGACTGAACAAAATGAAGTGCCTGTCTTCATGAAGCTTATATTCTAGTGGAAAAGACAGACCACTAAAAAAAAAAACAAAAAAAAAAACAATGGATCAAGTGGTGATAAGAGTTATTTAGAACAATGAATCATGAGAAGAAGGGTGGAGAACACTGGAATGAATGGAAGCCATATTGCGGTGGATTCTAATGAATGGGGAGATCATATTTTATGTGAGTGATCAGAAAATAGTTATCTGCTTACTTCAGAAATACTGGAAGATAATTGACCTAAATGTCAACAATACACAGTTGCTATTCATTATTTGTGGATTCCATATTTGTGAATTTGTCTATTTGCTAAAATGTATTTGTAACCCCCCGATCAATACTCGTGGCTCTTTCAGTTATTTCAGGACATGTGCAGAGCAGTGAAAAATTTGAGTCACCTGGTGTGCACTTTGCCAGCTGAGGTCCGATGAGGCGATGCTCTGTCTTCTCGTTTCAACCCTCATATTGTAAACAAATGTCTTTTTCGCGGTCTATTTAGTAGCATGTTTTTTGAATGTTTGTGCTTTTGTTGGTTATCTGCTGTTTAAAATGGCCCCAAGCATGGTACTGAATTGCTGCCTAGTGTTCCTAAGCTCCAAGGTCTGTGATGTACCTTATGGAGAAAATGCATGTGTTAGATAAGCTTCCTTTACCTGCTGTTGGCTAAGTTCCATGTTAAAGAATCAACAACATGTATTTAAAAGGTATCTTTAAACAAAAGCACACATCAAACAGAGTTATGTCTTGATCGGTTGACCAAAATGTCAGGACCAAATCCTCACAGGAGACTAACCCTGTATTTTCTCTAGAAGCAGTGGTTCAGTATTCCCAGTTAAGTGTTAGCAGTGACTTTATAGAACAAAACTATGGCAAATAATTAGAATCAAACTGTGTATCTCCCATTTCTTTTATTTCTCATACTGCATACTAAGAGGCACCTTAGTATTGTTAAAAAATAAAAATAAATAAAAACCATGGACTTCAGAGTTAAATAGATCTAGATGTGTTTTTGTTGTTGTTATTGTTGCTGCTGCTGTTGTTGTTGTTGTTGTTGTTGTTTGACAGAGTCTTGCTCTGTCACCCAGGCTGGAGTGCAGTGGTGCAATCTCAGCTCACTGCAATTTCTGCCTTCCAGGTTCAAGTGATTATCCTGCCTCAGCCTCCCGAGTAGCTGGGGACTACAGGCGCACCACCACACGCAGCTAATTTTTGTATTTTTAGTACAGATGGGGTTTCATCATTTTGGCCAGGATGGTCTTGATCTCCTGATGTTGTGGTCCACCTGCCTTGGACTCCCAAAGTGCTGGGATTACAGGCATGAGCCACTGCGCTTGGTCTAGATCTAGATGTTAATCCCATGTCTGCTACTTATATCTGTGTCGTTTGGGATAAGATAGCTAATCTCACTGAGTCTCAATTTTATGATCTGTAAGATAGATATATTAGCATTTACCTTGCAGGGTGGTTGTGAAGATTAAATGAAATAACAAATGAAGACCAATTATTTGGCACATCATAGATACTAATGAAATTGAAACACCTTTAAAAATATTATCTAAATTTTCTATGTTGGTTATATGTTGTGAATGGAAGTATTATAGTGGAAAATAATCACTTGAACCTATTTTTTTTAACCAAACCAATTTTTCAATTGAAAAAAATACTGCTTACATATGCTAAAAACCCAAATGATACCAAATGCCATGCATGAACAATGAGCTTCTATCTTAACCCCAGCATGCCAGCTTTTTTAGTACAACTTTATTTTAACTACACTCTAACTAAAATTTAGATTTTCCTTCAATTTATTAAGGTAGCTAACGAATGTAGTAGTTTTACAGTTGTTGCAGAGATCTTGAAATGGTCCTTACATTCATTTCATTAAGACTTTGAAATTACAGGCATATCTCGGAGATATTATGGGTTCAGTTCCAGACTGTGACAATAAAGTGAATATCGCAACTGAGTCACACAAAAGTTTTTGTTTTCCCATTGCAAATAAAAAGTTATTTTTATACTATACTATAGCCTATTAAGTGTGCATTGCATCTAAAAGATAATGTTGTACCTTAATTTAAAAATAGTTTATTGGCTGGGCAAGGTAGCTTATGCCTGTAATCCTAGCAATTTGGAAGGCCAAGGTAGGAGGATCACTTGGGGCCAGGAGTTTGAGACCAGCCTGGGTAACATAGCAAGGCCCCATCTCTACAAAAAATAAAAAAAATTAGCCAGGCATGGTTGTGCATGCCTGTAGTCCTGGCTGATTGGGAAGCTGAGACAGGCAGCTCTTCTGAGCCCAGGAGTTTGAGATGTCAATGAGCTATGAGCACACCACTGTACTCCAGCCTGGCTGATGAAGTAAGACCCCATCTCAAAGAAAAAAAATTACTTTATTTCCAAAAAAGTGTTATTACCTGAACTTTTCAAAGAGTCATCTTTAGGCTGGACGCGGTGGCTCAAGCCTGTAATCCCAGCACTTTGGGAGGCCGAGATGGGCGGATCACGAGGTCAGGGGTTCGAGACCATCCTGGCTAACACGGTGAAACCCCGTCTCTACTAAAAAATACAAAAAACTAGCCGGGCGAGGTGGTGGGCGCCTGTAGTCCCGGCTACTCGGGAGGCTGAGGCAGGAGAATGGCGTAAAAACCCGGGAGGCAGAGCTTGCAGTGAGCTGAGATCCGGCCACTGCACTCCAGCCTGGGCGACACAGCGAGACTCCGTCTCAAAAAAAAAAAAAAAAAAAAAAAAAGAGTCATCTTTTTGCTGGTGGAGGGTCTTGCCTCAATGGCTGCTGACTGTTCACGGTGGGGCGACTGTGGCAATTTCTTCAAATAAAACAACAACGAAGTTTACACCATCAATTGACTATTTCTTTTACAAAAGACGTCTCTGTAGCATGCAATGTTGTTTGACAGCATTTTATCCACAGCAGAACTTCTCTCAACATTAGAGTTAATCCTCTCTTACCCTGTTGCTGCTTCATTGACTAAATTTATGTAACATTCTAAATCCTTTGTTTTCATTTCAACAATATTCACAGCATTTTCACCAGGAGTAGACTCTATCTCAATAAACCACTTTCTTTGCACATTTTTAAGAAGCAACTCCTCATCTGTGAAAATTTTATCATGAGATTATAGCAGTCACATCTTCCCACTCCACTTCTAATTCTAGTTATCTAGCTGTTTCTACTATATCTGCAGTTACTTCCTCCACTGAAGTCTTGAATCCCTCAAAGTCATCCATAGGGGCTGGAACCAACTTCTTCCAAACTCCTGCTAATGTCGGTGTTTTGACTGCCCTCCATGAAGTACAAATCTTCTTAATGGCATCTAGACTGGTGAATCCTTTGCAGAAGGTTTTCAATTTACTTTATCCAGATGCATCAGAAGAATTACTATTTATGGCAGCCTTATAAAATGTATTTCTTTCTTTTTTTCTTTTCTTTTTTTTTTTTTTTTTTTGAAACGGAGCTTCACTCTTGTTGCCCAGGCTGGAGTGCAATGGCACGATCTCAGCTCATTGCAACCTCCACCTCCCGGGTTCAAGCAATTCTCCTGCCTCAGCCCCCCAAGTAGCTGGGATTACAGGCATGTGCCACCACACCTGGCTAATTTTGTATTTTTAGTAGAGACAGGGTTTCTCCATGTTGGTCAGGCTGGTCTCGAACTCCTGACCTCAGGTGATCCGCCCACCTCGGCCTCCCAAAGTGCTGGGATTAGAGGCGTGAGCCACCACACCTGGTTGAAATGTATTTCTTAAATAATAAGACTTGAAAGTTAAATTACTTCTTTATCCATGTGCAATAGAATGAATGTTGTGTTAGCAGTCATGAAAACATTAATCTGCTTGCACATCTCTATCAGAGCTCTTGAGTGAGTAGGTACATTGTCAGTGAACAGCAATATTTTGAAAGGAACCTTTTTTTTCCTGGACAATAGGTCTCAACTGTGGGCTTCAAATACTCAGTTAACTACGCTATAAGCAGATGTGCTGTCACCCAGGATTTGTTCTTCCACTTACAGAGCTCACGGTAGATTTAGCATGATTTAAGGGCCCTAGGATTTTAAGAGTGGTAGATGAGCCTTGGTTTCAACCTAAAGTCACCAGCTACATTAGCCCCTGACAAGAGAGTCAACCTGTCCTTTGAAGCTCTGAAGCCAGGCATTGACTTCTCCTCTCTAGCTATGAAAGTCCTAGAGGCATCTTCGGCATCTTCTTCTAATATAACGTAATTTTGCCTATGTTGCAAATCTGTTGTTTAGTGTAGCCACCTTCATCAGTTGTCTTGGCTAGATCTTATGGGTAACTTACTGTAGCTTCTCCATCAGCACTTGCTGTGTCACCTTGTACTGCTTCACCTATTTTTATAACATAAAAGTAGATAGAAGTGGGTTCTCTTCTTAAACCTCACGAACCCACCTCTGCTAGCTTCAGACTTTTCTTCTGCAGCTTCCTTAATTCTCTCAGCTTTCATAGATCTAAAGAGAGTTAGGGTCTTGCTTTGGACTAGGGTTTGGCTTAAGGGAATGTTAACTGCTGGTTTGATCTTTCATGTGGGTCATTTAAACTTTCTCCATGCCAGCAATAAGGCTGTTTTGGGTTTTTTTGTTTGCTTGCTTGTTTGTTTTTATCATTTTTGGGTTCACTGGAGTAGCACTTCCAATTTCCTTCAAAAACTTTTCCTTTGTATTAACAACTTGGCCTAACAGTTTGGCACAAGAGGTTTCACTTTCAGCCTGCCTGGACTTTCAACATGACCTTTCTCACTAAGCTTAATTATTTCTAGTTTTTTATTTAAGTGTGAGATGTGTGACTCTTTCTTTCACTTGAATACTTAGAGGCCATTGTACAGTTATTAATTGCCCTAATTTATATATATATATCTCAGGGAATAGGGACTCCTGAGGGGAGAGAGAAAAGGAGGGGGAGAGAAGTGGGGGAATAGTCAGTGAGTATAACAGTCAGAACACACACAACATTTATCAACTAAGTTCAGCATCTTATATAGTGAGATTTGTGGTGCCCCAAAACAATTATAATAATGACATCAAAGATCACTGACCACAAATGAAAAATTTTGAAATATTGCAATAAGTATCAAAATGTGACACAAAGACATTAAATGAGCACATTATTTCATTTTTTTGTTTGTTTGTTTGTTTTATGGAGTCTCACTCTGCTGTCCAGGCTGGAGTACAGTGGTGCGATCTCAGCTCACTGCAACCTCTGCCTCCCAGGTTCAAGCAATTCTCCTGCTTCAACCTCCTGAGTAGCTGGGATTACAGGTGCATGCCACCATGACCATCTAATTTTTGTATTTTAGTAGAGACGGGGTTTCACCATGTTGGATAGGCTGGTCTTGAACTCCTGACCTCAGGTGATCCACCCACTTTGACCTCCCAAAGTGCTGGGATTATAGGTGTTAGCCACCACACCTGGCAAAATGAGCACATTCTGTTGGAAAAATGGCACAACGGACTTGCTTGGCACAGGGTTACTACAAACTTTCAATTTGTGAAAAATGCAATAAAATAAAGCTCAGTAAAATAAAATAAAATATGCTCGTGTTAGTTATTAAACCTACCATGAGATCCTGATATTTAATGACTTCATCAAAAGGCCCATATATGAGACACTACAAATTTTTTAAATGTTTTTAGAAGTTATTTTAATTGAATTGCAATCCTGCATCTTTTATGGATTTAAACATTATCCTACGAAGGGGAACCATGGGCTTTGTCAAATTACCAAAGGCATCTTTGGCACAAAAATGGTTAAGAATTCTTTTATCTTTTCTTTTCTTTTCTTTTTTTTTTTTTTTTTTTTTTTTTTTGAGACAGAGTCTCATTCTGTCGCCCAGGCTAGAGTGCAGCGACGCGATCTCAGCTCACTGCAAGCTCCACCTCCCGGGTACACACCATTCTCTTGCCTCAGTCTCCCGAGTAGCTGGGACTACAGGCACCCACCACCACGCCTGGCTAATTTTTTTGTATTTTTAGTGGAGACGAGGTTTCACCGTATGAGCCAGGATGGTCTCGATCTCCTGACCTCGTGATCCACCCGCCTCAGCCTCCCAAAGTGCTGGGATTACAGGCGTGAGCCATCATGCCCAGCCCCTTTTTTCTTTTTAAGTGATGTAACTGGGTGAGTTACTAAGAAAAACTGGTGTCAGCATCTCCTTCCTCTTCTATAATATTATATCCAGGTCTTCCCTGTATTTCCAAATGAGTCACTCTGGAGGAGCTGGAGCCCAAAGGAAGGGCTTAGAGAAGTAGAAACAGAAACAGCTCACTGTGAGAGGGAAGCACAGTATTAGGAAAAGATGGAGTTCGGGTGGTTGTTGGCAATAAAAGATAGCTGCACTCCTTCTTTGCAGTACCATAGGGAGGTATCACAACCTAATATTCATGGGTAAACAGCGAGCCAGTGGGCCCAGTGGCTGGCAGAGACATGAAGGCTCCCATCTTCAGCACTGACCCCCTCGCAAAGCACAGCATAGAGGAGTGAACCTTCTGAGTTAGGATAGTCACATTGCAGCAAGGACCTGGGTGTTCTGAAGACCAGAGACCCTGGATACTCCCTAATCCCTGCTCACACACATATACAAAGAAAAAACAATAGAAATGAAAATTTTTACTTCCTGATGAACTGGGACTTAAAGTCCAATCTTCTAAAGTAAATATTGTGCCATTTCTTATCTCCAAGTGTTGTCGCTGAAGAAAATTCACATCTGCTTTCCTAAGAGCTGAAAGTTGAATAAGAGTTAACTCAGGAAGGTTGATGGGATCAGGGCTGTACTTGACAGGAAGCAGCATGTGCAGAGGCCCGGGGCTGAGAGACAGGATGACACTGGTGGAAGGCAAGGTCGGTGAGCCTCAGGGTAAGACAGGAGAGGGAGGTGGGAGTCTGCAACCACAGAGCCTTCCTTGAGATGGGCCATGCTCAGGAATGTGGCCTTTCTCATCCTAACACTGGGATGGCTTCAAGTGTGTGTTTAGGTTTTAAGGATGTAGTTAGGGTGGAGTGAGCAGAAAAGAAGGGCGTGGAATGATGGAATTTGCATTTTACATAAATCTCTTTGGCTAGTGTGGAGAAAACATTGGACAAGGAAGTAAACAGGTGAGCGGAGACACTTTCAAAATCTGCAACTGTCCCATGAGAGGTGATGGTGGCTTGGACCAGTGAGGAGGCAGTGAAGGCAGAGAGGAGTGAAGGCATTCAAGAAAGAGGAAATTGACCCAAGCAGGCGTGGGGATGGAGCGGGCTCTAGGGTGAGAGATGCTAGGGTACCTGGCCCACATGCATGGGGGTATGGCATTCCTTAAGGTGGTATCATTCCCCGGCATAGAGCTCCCTGAGGAAGCAACAGGGAAGAAGGGAGAAATCATCTACAATATTGTGAATGAGGTGCTGGTGAGACATAAATAGTTGGATATGTGGGTGTAGAGAGTAGTATCCATTAGCAGTACAGGTTCAAGTAGAGATCTTCACATCTTCAAATGTTATGCTACTCTCCATTATCCTTGGCCTTTGCACATGGCAATGACAAAGATGATTACAATGATGATGATGATGATGACGATGATGATGATGATGAATAATGTTCATTGACAATTACCTTGTTCTAGGCACTTTAGTGCATTTTAAATTTAATTATTATGACAACACTGTATGTTTGATTACTATCCCATTTCATGCTTCAGAAACTGAGGCTTAAGATCGCACAGCCAATCAGTAGCAGAGGCATGATCTAGACCCAGACAATTTGTTCCATAAAATGGAGATAACAATCATATTCACCTTATAAGATTGTTATGAAGATTAAATTTCAGATGATAATAACTGACATTTATGAAGCACCAGACATTCTTTTAAGGGCTTTTAAATTTAATCAGTAAAACAACATTATGAAGTAAATAGTACTTATTATTATCCTCATTTTAGAGATGAGAAAACACAAGTACAGGGAGCTTGAATAACTTGCTTTTGGTTAGTAAGTCAAAGCAAAGATTGAGACTCAAGTTGTCTAGCTCCAGAGTCTATGGTCTTGACCACTATGTTATACTATTTCAGATTCATAAAGTGTTGAAAACAGTTCCTGCTACAGGGCAAGCATTCAATGGCACAGTGCAGGAAATTAAAACAAACATGTCTCAGGACCTACCCAATGACATTGATCCTTTGCAAAAGATAAGGATCTAAGCCTACATTTGCATTAAGGGCTAAGAGCTGAAATGTAAGAACACCTGTCAAGAGAGCACAAAGTAGATGCTCAGTAAGTATTTGTTAAATGATAAATAAATGGATAAGCCTTGGATAAGAGTAGTAAATGGATCAGAATATAGGACCTGCTCTGCCACTGTCCCTTGGCTATGGCTCTTGGAAATACCACTTCTCTTCTTAGGTCACAGTTCACTCATTTGTAAATATGTTGGTGGAACCATCTGACAGGGCAAATGATATACATGCTACATGCTATCACTTCTTACTTCTGCCCCCTTTGACAGACATTGCAAATCCATCACAGGTCTATTTCCTAGTGAGCCCAAGCCCACTTTCAACACCACGCTCTCAGAAATTGCTAGATATGCCACCGAAGGTGCAACGTGTTACCTGACCCTGAACTCCATGGCTTCTGACGTCACTTCCAGCCCTGACATCTCATCACTCCCTGAAATAAAGTCTTGCTTTATTAAGATCCTGTTCTGCATGAATCTGCTGCCTTTAACTGTCTTTGCTCAACCCGAAACCTAGATCCCTAGCTTGACTGCATTCAGTTCAGGCCATGGGGGAAGAATATGAACCACATGCTGAAAAAACTCCAATTGTTGACACATCTGACTGGCAATGCTGAAGCTGCCCTGGTGACTGGAGGCCACATGCTGCTGTCAGCAGCGTCCTTCATGAGAGGCCTTCCCATGTTTCCTAGGCATTCCCAGTGTTCTCAGGAGTAATTGGCTTTTTTTTTTCTTTTTGCAAAAATTCTGCTCCTCCTACATTTGCTTTTTGTCTGCCTGTTCACAGCTGCAATCTACTAGGACCAAGCAAACCAAAATGAAAGCACTATTGCTGACACCCTCAACCTCTCCCCTCATGCCCAGAAAAATGGGCCTCTGTGATGCTCCCAGGATTGTCTAACCTCCTCTTGCTTCCCTCTGTCTTCTCTCTGCGGCTGTGCACTGGGACTTTAGGAAGCACTTTGACCAGACACACATTTTAAACAGCTTTAGAGCTGTTTTTCACCATCTGCTTTTAAGTACTGAAACCAACAAAAAATGTCTTTGAGCATCATTCTGTATTTCCCCCAGCCCTCTCTCAACACTGAATCAAGACCCATCACCAACTCTAATTTAAACTAGGGAATAACAATATTTATAGTATGATTCTATATGTGCAAACATGGAACACTGCAAATGAGCATAGCTGGATGGCCGCCAGCAACCAGTCCCCACCATACTGTGTGGGTTGGCCATGGGTGGAGTCTTGGCAGGATGAGGCTGGACTGGACGTCTGAGTTTCCACTTGGCTGCCTACTCACCGTGTATGACCACAGGCAAGTCACTTTGCTACTCCGAGCCTCAGTTTCTTTCTCTGTGAAATGAGGCCATGGAGCCATTTCCTCCACAGCTATGGGGTTGAGACCCACCTTGCTCTGGAGATGGGAAGTGACTGTCAAAGAGAAAGAGGAAGAGAATAGAGTTCTTGGGGTCCCCTATCTCAGGTGTAGACGAGAAAAGAAGGCTGGAGAAAGGAAGGCAGCAAGACACCAAGTTTTCAATGCTTGACTTTTCCTATAGCTATGTTGGGTAGTGAGTGGGGATAGGGTGCTTCCTGTACCTGAGCGGCACACAAATGCTGAGATAGGTCCTTCCATATGGGCCCAGAAAGATGATTTGCAAATATGGAGTGGTGCAGCGGGCCCCCGCAGTTCGCTGCCTGATGCCCTCCCACAGGCCCTCTGACAACATGGCAGTTTGCCTCTCCAAAGCCAGGAGGAGAATCCCTTGCTGCAGTCTTATGTGATGCAATGCACAAGACTGAAATCTCATCAGTTTTGCCATTGGCTGGAAGCAAGTCACAGATTTCACTCCTACTCAAGGAGAGGAAATTATATAAGGGGGTGACTCACTGGGTGTCAGCTCAGAATCCTGCCTACCACAAACACCCCATGCTGTCTTCTGCACATAAACACCCTGACTTCTCAGCAGCCAGCATCAACCCCAGTGCAGGGAGCCTAAAGGCACTGTCTGACCTCAGTAGTCCTGATCTAACCCTGCCTTCACATAGCACATTTGCCAGTGAAGACTCTCAATCAATAAATCTGCAAATATTTATTGCCAATATATTATATACAGAGGGTATGGAAACATCTTTATTATAATGATTATCATAATAGAAACATTTATGGTGAGTTTTGTGATTTGTAAAGGACTTTGACCTGCCCTCTTAATTGATCCTTACAGAAACAGACAGGGGAAATATCCTAGTCCTTTTAATTCATAAGGAAGCTGGACCTCAGGAAGGTTAGATGACATCGTCAAGATCACACAGCTAGTAAGTACAGGATCAAGATGAGAACCAAACATCCTAGGTTCTTGTTTCCAGGGATATATATCCAGTAGTGGAAGTATAATAAATGTGCACTTTTATGAAAAGATCAGCAACAATAAGTGGGATATTACTTACAGCCATATGAGCAGTATGGTATTAAAGGATTTTGCAAAAAAGTCTGATCTGGGCCGGGGGGATCTTATAGAAAAGGTAGAACATGAATTGAATCCTGCAAAACAAGATTCATCTACCTGGTAGGGTGGCTGAAAAGATGGGCATTCAAATGGGAGGAACAGAATGAATAAAATCAGAAAATTATGAGAGTTTCCAGAGCGCCACAGGAAGACTATCCACCAGAGAAAGGCGTCTATGAGAGACAAGTGGAAAAGACTGGAAAGCCATCTGGAACCCCAAAAGTCTCTTCGAGGATCTAAAAACTGTGGTGCCAGTGGGCCCCTAAGCCCTACCAGCTTTCCCTGAATCTCATGCATAAGCAGCAGCCTGCAGACCCGACCATGCCTGGCTGCCTGGGGCAGGATGCTAGGGCAATGGTGATGCTAGCGCCTCCTCTGCCGCTGAAACTTAAGACACTTGGTTCACCTGGAGAACCAGCAGTGTGGAAACAGTTGGGCAGATCTGGTTCACTTTCCACTTTCCAGGTAGGTAGCTTTCAAGTCTCCGAGCCTCAGTTTCTACCTCTACCAAATCGGGATTAAAAATACCTACCTTGCAGGTTTTTTGAGAAGGAAAAAAATGAGATCATACTTGTAAAGTGTCTAGCTCAGCACATTCAATAAAAAGGAGCTATTATAATGAAGTTAATTAATCAATCTACTAGTATGCTATGAATTTGTGTCCCCGGCTTGCACCCATGAGAACTCCCGGGCATATATTCCCCCTACTCTACATGCCTTTTCCTTTGTCATAAGCCCCAAGAATCTCCTCCTTGTTTATCTTCAGTTAAAAGATCATTGATAAGTTCCTTTAGACCGGAGTAGTGGTTCTCAACCAGGAGACAAGCCTTTGGTGATGCTTGGAGACACTTTAGGTTGCCACAACTGGAGAGAGCTACTGGCATCTAATAAGTCGAGGCCAAGGACATGGCCAAACACTGTACAATGCACAAGATAACTCCCCTATCCTCTACAGCAAAGATTTATCCAGCCCCCAATGTCAATAGTACCACGGTTGAGAAACCTTAGGCTACAGACAGGAAGAACTGGGTTCTAGTCTTAGCTCTGCCCAGAATAAACTCTGTGATAGTTACCCACTCTATCTGGGCTTCAGTTTCCTTATGTGTAAAATGAAGACTGCAGCTTAGATCTGCATGCCATAGAATGGGGGGGGGGAAGCAAGTTGTAGCAAACTTTGCATACAGCTAAATGTGTTCACTTTAAAATAATATCCTTTATACCGATGTTATAGTCTGCTTTGTTGAAGCAGGATGTTAAGTGCCTTTTCTTTTAAAAATGATTGTGATAGTTTACTTGAAAAACATGTAAAAATATTCTCAGCAAAATAACTATCAGCCTGCATGATCTCAGATATCTCCTCCAGCTTCAACAAACTGTGATTCTATAAGAAATAACTGAGGGAAATGGCTGGTGAGTTGCTGCTCCTTGAAGTGTTATGCTTTCCTGAAAAATGTCCTGCATTAACCAGGTTCCTTCAGTGAACTGGAAGCCAGTCTATGCATTTCACTATTGGAATTGGAGGGCTGTATAACTGAGGGAAGAGTTGGAAA